>NW_027186304.1:53343149-53494154 GCF_028583685.1 Petaurus breviceps papuanus
TAGATAGATAGATAGATAGATAGATAGATAGATAGATAGATAGATAGATAGATAGATAGATAGATAGATAGGTGGAATAAGGGCAACAGTACTGGAAAGTTAGGAGGGGGATGAATTATGAAGGGCTTTTAATGCTAAACATTTTGTATTTGATCCTGGAGGCCACCTATAGTCAGCTGGAAGTGCCTGGAGCACTGACAATACGTAGGCTGCCCAGGGTCACCAGAGAGCATGTGTCAGAAGCAGGACTTGAACACAAGCCTTCCTAATTCTTGACAGCTTTCTGTCCGTGTTTTCAGTATGGAAGATAAAGCTATTTAACTTCTTTTTTTGTTGAACCTGAATGATAACAGAATGCTCACATGTAAATAAATGGGTAGGATTTTTCCTTCCTGATTGAGTTTCCTAGAATTTCAGGTGATTCGTTTGGAAGGTCACAGATACACAAAGGGAAGGGCCTCATTAAGCTCATCTTCCCTCCTTATTTTACAGGTGAGAGAAGCCAAGGTTTTCCTCTCACCCCTTTTTTCAGCGTCTCATTTCATGAGTATCAGCAGAAGGAAAGATAATTTCTGATGGGGAAGAGGGAGAAAGAATCAGCAAGCCTGCTTTGAAAGGGGGATATTTCACCTGAGTCTTTAAAGACTGAGAAAAATTTTTGAAAGTTGAGAAGGGTCAGGAGCAGACAATCAAGAACATGCAGAAAGCATTTGGAAATAGCAAAGTCCTGTTCTTCAAGAACATATTCCACACCTTAGTGTAGAACAAGGAAGAGAGTGCTGGAACTGGAGTCAGAGAATGCGAGTTCAAATCCCAGCTCTTTTACTTTGTGCCCTTGTGAATTTGGGCAAATCACTTACTATCTCTGGGCCTCAGTTTCCTTATTTGTAAAATGAAGGAGGTTGGAATAAATCCTCTCTGAAGTCACTTCTGGAAACCGTCAGTCTGTGGTACTGTATTAGTTCATGTACTTCATTCCTCAGAGTTCTCTTTCGCTTTCTGATCCCTGATTCTAATACCATTGGCTGTATGATTGGGCAAGTCACAACCAATTAGAAATAACAAAGTATAAAAAGGTCAGAGGTATGGCTACAGGACCAAGAAGCATGACTGTGACTGCTTGACATCAAGCAAGGAGACAGAAGAGGAACAAACAGCCCTATCCATCTTAGTAATCCCTGAGGGCATTGCTGTGTTGCACCAAAATATAACGGTTTATGTTCATGATGAATAATCCTAAACTGTTAAAAGATGTTCACATTATGTTCACTATAGTCTGTTGAAGAAGCCAGAAAAAGTTTTTAGAAAGTTTCATTTTTCCATTTTGGAAATTTTCCATTTCAAATGATTAAAATTTTTTACACACTTAAATGTTTAAATGGATGAGTTACTTTAAAAATTATTTCGTATTGTACTCATCATTTTCCAACAATACTGAGTAAATGCAGTCACTAAAATCTACTGTTTGTTACTCTCATTAAGCATAGGTAGCAGTACTGAGGGGGCCCCATGATATAGAGAAAGAGTGCCCTGGGTAAACTCAAATCCTTGCTCTGCTGCTTGCTACCTGTGTGACCTTGGGCAAGCCTTTTTAGATGGGTCTCAGTTTCCTCCTCTGTAAAATGCTGGCATTGGAGTAAGTGATGTCTAAGGTTCCCCTGGGACTCCATATCCTATTACTTAAGGAATACATTGGTTAATTCTTACTTGTCACCTTCATTGGAGGAGGTGGCTGGGTCTTGAAGGCTAACACGGGATTTGAAAAGGCTGAGATGTAAGAAGGGGTATCCCTGATGTAGGGGAAAGCAGGTGCAGCAGAATGTGGGAGAAGCATGGCAGTTACTCTAGAGCCAGGGCTATGTGGAGTCTGTGCTGTGGGTGCAAGCTGTGAAGACATATAACTTAAAATAGTGGATGATCCCTTGAAGCATTTGAGATATATTATGTGCCTTAGTTATAATCTGGGCAGCTATATGGAACAGTGGATAGAATGTGAAACCTGGAGTCAGGAAGACTTGGGTTTACATCTGACCTGAGACACTTATTAACTATGTGACCCTGGACAAGTCACTTTACTCTGCCTCAGTTTCTTCATCTGTAAAATGAGCTGGAGAAGGAAATGGAAAATCACTCCAGTATCTTTACCAAGAAAACCCCAAATGGGCTCACAGAGAGTTGGACACAACTGAAAACGACTGAACAACAACAAAAAATCTGTTTGCCTTCCTTGTATGTGTTCTGCTTAAGGTGAATATTGAAATGTATTTTCCTTCTTTGAGCAAACATATACTGCTAACCTCAGGAGGCATGCCAGGAGCATCCTGTAGGGAAAGGGGAAGTAGATCTGGAATGAGAAGTGACTGCAAATAAGATAATCCATCAATGCGTGAATAATCAAGAGTGGACTCATCTAGGCACTGCAGCAAAATGTCGTTTTGCTTCCTGTGCTCACCAAGGAAGCCTTTTGTTTAGGCAAAATGTCTGTCTGTGCACACCCACCTTGTGCATTCTAAGGGAAGATTCTATATTTCTCGAGCTGTCCAGGATGTTCAGAATATTATCTTCTTCATTGCTAGCAAGAGACAGTGTTGCATAGTGGGAAGACAGAGAGAGACCTAGGTCCAAGGCCTTCCTCTGGCACATGCTCTCTGCGTAGCCCTGAGCAAGGTACTTAACCTTTCAGAGGAGCAGAGCAGGTGAGTATCTATCTGCTTCACAAACAGAAGTTCCTCAATGGGAGTTCCCATATTTCTGATGAAATCACAGGTCCTGTGCCAATGTTAAGTTCCAATGACTGATCAAATGACTTGACTTTCTTTACATACCGAAACAGCTCAGCAAACGCAGGATTAACCTGTGATGTTACATGGTTTAGTATAAACAACAGATACAGAATCAGAGTTTATGATTTCCTGGTGAATTGCATTTCATTTACACTCAAAAGGATGGTATCTTGAAAGGGAATATCCTTATCAATTTTGTTCTAACGACCAGGGACATGTTTAAAAATACATGTTTATATAATTATAGGTTGTCTAGTAAATGCAACAGTTGCTGGAGTTATGAAGTTTCTGAATTGCATCACTGAGCCAAAAACCCAAGTCAAAGATAGTCATCATTAGAGATTAGCTTTTTTGTTGTTGTTTGGTCATTTTCAGTCATGTCTGACTCTTTGTGACCCCATTTGGGGTTTTCTTGGCAAAGATACCGTGGTTTACTTGGCAAATGATTTTCCATTTCCTTCTCCAGCTCATTTTACAGATGAGGAAACTGAGGCAAACAGGAATAAGTGATTTGCCTAGGGCCACAAAGCTAGTGTCTGAGGCTAAATTTAAATTCAGGAAGATAGGTCTTACTGACTTTAGGCCTGGCACTCTCCACTACACCACCTATTGCCCACACAGGGTGAACAATTATAAACTTAAAAGAAAATTCAAATCTATGATTCTGATAGAAGCCGAGTAAAATATATAAAGTTATATTGTACTCACATAGAGAAGGTATAGTAGTTGTTATAGAAATTGGCACCTAACCTTTTTTCTCTTTACTTTTGGGGTTTATTTCAACTTCGATATTTGATTATTTCTTTTTTAAAAGCCAATAAAGAAAGAAAGAAGGAAAACCTGATGATTATGTTATAATGAGGCATTAGAGATGTCATAACTAAATCAGATAGATGGCAATGTTGATGGTAATTTTCAGATGAAGATCTGGCTATGTTCTATATTCAAAGTTTCTTTTCTCCAACCCTCCGGATAGAACTTCAGAGATGAGATTTGAGCATATTCAGGAAGCAAATAATATTTGATAAAGGGTTTACTTGTGGTTCAGTGGATCCTCTTTTTCTTCCTGTCAAATATCACATCCCCTTCAGCAAATGCTACTCCTGGCCAACATTCTGAAGTTATGGTGGATTGCTTGGCTGATTGGATGTCAGGGAAGAGGGGCAACCGGCACTCTCTGTGGGGATCTCTTGACATTAGCTGGGGAATCTTTCCCAGGCAGATACAGAATTTCTTCAGTTCTCTAACAGCTTTGGTATTACCAAGGCAAACCTGTCACATAGAAGACACTTAATAGTACCATTTGCTGCTTAAAATATTTGCATTTCTGTAGAGCATTTCTGTACAGCCACAAACATGTGGCTGTATAGTTTTCTTCTAAAAAATGTAAACAGTACTTATTGAAAACTCTGAAGTTGACAACCTGCAAAGGCTGGGTCATCGTTTTTTTGTACATATTGCTTTTAGCATTCGTCTCTAATATATTTTTTCCTTCATAAAGCTGTTTTAAAGAAAAAAAAACAAATTGAAGAATATAGAAGTAAAATCAAAGTGCTACATCTTACTGACTCCTAGCAACACAAAATCACTTCTGTTCTGTCTTTGCTCTTATTGAGTGGTTGGAATTTGTGGGTTGTCAGGAACCAAGAGAAAATTGTTTGATGTGTTTGGACAGAGAATCATTTGAACCTTATTGCTTTGGTTTGGAAAGAGAGTTCTATTGGGATGCCTTTTGCTTTTTTTGAGACACTAAAACAAATAATGATGAGTTCAGTACACTTGTGATAACCTTTCTTCTGTGGAATTCAAAGACATTTTCCCCACATTAAATAGATAGAGAAGCTGAGACACAGAAAAGGTAAGCCATGTGAGCGCTTCAGGCCACACAATAGATTAGTAGCAGAGACATGTCTAAAACCCCTATCTCTTGATTTCCAGACTGGTAGGTTAAGCCACTCCCTTCTGATTGTGTCTTTCCATTCAAACTTGTCTTCATGACTCCAGGGTCAAAAACCAAGCTCATAGCTAAATAACCAAGCGAAGATTTTTTGTGTTCCAAATTCTGCTTACCCAAAAACTTGAGCATATCTGAGTTGCCACAGGCAATACTACTATGCCAAATGCACTTGGGAAAGCAGTCGTCCTACTTAGTACCAGCTTTTCCTTAGAATCTTCTGATGCAAGTCACAAAGATGCAGGTGTTCGATATGTTTGTGTTAATGTTGATCGATTCTGTGACTGGCTCCTTCCATGTTGCTGGACGAGTTTGCCCTCTCTCACCATCTCACTGTCAGCCTGGTTTCCTGCCAAAGCCAGGGCACCTGATGGGAAACCTTGTACCAGGCCCGCGGGAGCAGGGGCTTTGGACCAGTTTGTTCTGTGGAATGGCACAGAATGTCCATCCACTTGCTAGCCTTTATTCTGGGGGCCTTTAGGTGTCACCCGATGTGATCGAGGGAATGTCTAAGAGCAGAAAACAATGTAGTGTGTCTGTTGCTCCAGATGCTTGCCAGGAGCATCTCTTCCAGGATGATGCACTGTTCAGTGATTATTAACATGTCCAGGTAGGTCAAGAAAAATAGGACTCTAAAGCAGAGGCATAAAGTACTTCTGGGGCCTAATTGTCTTTTCTGACAGTACCTCACACCAAAGCAAAAAGTAGGCAACACAAACATGTATCTTAGCTCAGGAAGGACTGAATTTTCATTTTATTTTTTAAACTCCAGTTCTTCAGATCATGCCCCTTTCAATCAGAAAGTTTCATTTGGGAGGGGAGTAAATTAGCCCATGGCCAGTTGGTTGGTCATGGTACTGATGAGGTTGAGGGTGGTGTTTAGGCCCTTTCCTGTGGCTGTAGGCTGTAAACCCAGCCAGACACCTGGCAAATGTATGCCACAAGTCACAAGGAAGACTGAGTGAACTACTCCAGAGGAAAGACTCAAAATGCATTCTCTACAGACTGCTGATGGGCAGGGCCATCTTTGCACCTGGAAGACAAAGCATTCAGGAGATTTAAAATTTTCACCATTTTAAGTTTCAGGGTTGTTTTTTTTTCTTCCCACTTAACTGAGGCTTGATGCCAGCAGTGTGATGACGCCCGTGGAAGGCGTTGTCACAGCAACGCCCATGTGTCTAGTTCCTGTTCAATCTGTCACCTCCATGCTGCTCACTCAGTCCTTTCAACTGCTCCACTTAGAGCTACTGCATTTCCCTGATGCCGGAGTAAACAGGCTACAGATGCATCCCAAAGGATTGCTGGCATGCCCACCTGAGGGCTGGGTCCTCTGGAGTGCTTCTTTGTCATCTCTGTTGCTCTGTGAAAAAAAATATCGTAAAGGATTTGAAATCGGAAGGTCATAAGGTTTAGTACCTAATATGAGTATTTCAAAGGAAATTTAATTTTCTGCTTAGAGATGAGAGGCATGAAAGGTTAGGATTGTAATAAAGGGACACATAATGGGTGAAAATAGATTTAAATATTTAGAATTTAAAATTATGGAGAGACTTTGAGATGGGAGACTTTTTTGTGTCTTTTCTCTTTGAAGTGTTCTCTGAAATGAGGGTGACTCAAGCAGTGCCTGGAAAATACCGGAGGATCACATGATGGCTAAAAATAAACACATCATCTACAGCAGGGAAAATAACCAGGGAAGAATTAACTTGGTATGGGAATGTTAACATAAAATGGAAACGTAGCCCCAAGTCTCTCTCATGGAACAAAGATGGGTGTAATCATCTCCCATTAGAAGCAAAGTAGACACAGGCATCCCTCACTATATACAGAGGAATAGTCCACATGGTGGGATGAGATTAGACATGCCCATACCCAAGTCAATGATTGCACTCCTCCACTAACGAAGCCACTGACCGAAACATCTCATGAGCTTTCACAAATTAACCAGAAAAGATTGAAAAATGACCAACTGAAAAGTTTCTCTCACTTACTGCATTGTTTCCTACAATTGCAATTCTATACAATAGATATTTCTTTGACTCATGGTAGTTACATATGTATGTGTGTGCGTGTGTGTATGCATATCATAAGATGATAGGAACATATGTAATCCGGTTAGGAAATTTTTCTAACTACAAGGTGTTTGGACAATAGATTTGGAGCAGAAGTTCTGGGTTTGAATCATAGCTCTGCTCCTTACTACATGTGAGATCTTGGACAATTCACTTCTCTCGGGGCCTCGGTTTCCCCTATAATATAAAGGCACTATTTTCAGTAGAGAAATATGGGGTGTTGACACAACAGCATACCATTGCATTCACATGACGTAATTTGTTTGGCCGTTCCCCAGCTGAGGACCACCCCTTTAGTTTCCAGTTCTCTCAACAACAAAAAGCACTAGTATCAATATTTTTATACAAATGGGTCCTTTTTCCTCATTCTTTGGTTTCTTTGGGGAATATGCCTAGTAATAGTATCACTGTTCCAAAAAGTATGCAGTTAATGACTTTGGAATATAGTTTAAAATCACTCATTTTTTAGTCAATTGTTATTCTTCCCCAGGAGACATATAAAGTGATTTGAGAGACCATAAAAACTTAAGCTTAAGAACTCTGACCAGCTCTTTGATTATAGTAAAGAGTTGTTTGCTGGTGGTATCCTCAAGTTAGTCAGAGGACTTCTAGCCCAGGGGGAGGGTGTACCATAGAAACACTAAAGGAGTCTATGAGGTGATCATTTTTAAGATTCATTACTCAGCTTGTAGGAAAATAGTTTGATAGTATCAGTGTTTGGGTATTTTTAATTGACTCGATGTCTTACAATTTACAACATTATGTTCTCAGATGCTTGTAAATTCATTTTCCTTTTTAGAGTCCAAAAATAGAGAGCAGATACTTTTATATTCATAGCTATTGAATCAGATTTAAAACCTGTAAGAAGAAAATGAAGGTTTCCTGAATACTGAATCCTAGATTGAAATACTTTATGGTCTGCAGTAGTATGGAACAGACCCAAACTATTCAGGGAGTAGCTTGCTGGCCACTTCCAAGGACTGACATCAGGAAAGGAGAACAGCTAAACTTTACCCAGCCAAAGTCGACATGAGTAACTTTGTACAAGCCAAAAGGACTATTATGCTTATTCTGGACCAAATAAATAATTTTGTCTCACTACAAATCTCCAAATGAGAGATTTGATCGTTTGGGCCTTTCACAAAATTCAGGGCTTCCCAGAAGTCACAAAATTTGGGGCTGAACCAATATTATAATAAGCATGCTCTTTTTTTTTGTATTTAAAAAAATTAATAAAACAGACTGGCTGTCCGGGTAAGAGACTTTTTTGCCCAGGTTCTCCCTCTCTTCCATGAAAACTTCAGAGAGATTCTTGTGAGGTACACTATTCTAGCTATTCTAGATAGAAACAGAATGAATGTTCCATTAGTAAGACAAGTTGATCTTTCCTCCCCAAGCTCACAATGGAGCTGAAAGCCAAGGGCCATACCAAACTTCACTTCCCTCTCTATGTAGCATCAACATTGTCTGTTCTTTCCTCTCCTACCCTTAAATAGGAAGCTTTCAGCAAGCTACTAGCAACCCTGCTTTGGAGTAGTTAGCTGTGACAACATGGCTTATTCCAATAGCCAACCATAGCTCCTGAATTCAGAGTTCTTAGGACAAGAGCTGCCTGCCTTTCTCAGCTACAGAAAGAAGACCCCAGCAAGTAGCCAAAAAACAAGGCTTTTACATCATCACTTCTGCTGAAAGTACCACACAGGGGTTGTTCTTTAAAAGATTTTGGTTGGGAAAGAGGGCTTTAAAACAGTAGCTAGTCTCTGAATCAGGAGGAAAAGAAACAAGAATCCAGATGCTCTCACATAGTTCTTTGTCCTGAGAGAAGCACTGATGGAACAAACATTTATGTACTTCACTGTGCTGAGCTTTGGAAGGACCACAGATATAAATAAAATCTAGTCCCTTCCTTCCCCTAAAGAAGCATGTATTATACTACAGTAGGAGTGATTGGAAGGGGCTGGAACTGGACCCAAGACTTCATTCCTATAGGGAAAATATGAGGGAAAGGTTTTAAGTGAGTAAACTCCTGTCAGTGTAGATCTCTTCGTCTTCCCAAGCAACTTAGAGTCTTAGAGATCTGCCTGACACGGAAAGGTAAGAGACTTGCCTAGAATCCTGTAACTAGGATATCAGAGGCAGAATTTGAATCCCAGGTTATCTTGACTGATAAAAGTATAAAGAGGTAGGAAATCCAGGTATCTGGTCCCAGGAGCACTGTGAAGGCATTCTGAAACCATGTGAAACACAACAAAATTCTATTATCTTCTATCAAAGATATCGTTAAAGAATAAAATAAGTGTTTTTTTTAAATATTTTATTTTCTAATCACATTTATTTTTTTTTAATTTTTCCCCAGAATTTATTTATTTATTTTTAGTTTTCAACATTCATTTCCGCAAGATTTTGAGTTCTGAATTTTCTCCTTTTCACTCCCCTACACCCCACCCCAAGATGGCAAACATACTGATTACCCCCTTCCCAAAAATGAGCATTTTTTTAAAAAGCTATTTTTATTTGTAGTCATCAGGACTACACAATTTTACAGCACAATTTTCAGATATGTTTGAAGTGACTTAATTTCTTGCCTTTGTTAGCCTCTCATCCTGACACAAGGGACATAAAGATTCAGAGGAAATCCCTTATTTGCTATCCTCTCAGTCAATACAAGAGACTGGGAAAGTCTCCGTTCTTGCTATAAAAACCCACTCATTCTCAATCCTTCTGCCATCACTCTTTTTATGCCTTAGAGGACAAATCATGATGAGAAAGAACTCGTGGGCACAGAATGTGGCATTGTTCTACTGAATCATGGTGACTGGATTTATTTTGTTCCTTGGAAGTCTGTAATAATAGCAATGATAATAGCCCACATTTATACATCACTTTAATGTTCTCCAAGTATTTACAGATGTTATTTCATTTGATCCACCCAATATTCCTGTGAGATAGGTGGTATTATTATCCCCATTTTACAGATAAGGAAACTTGAGGTTCCAGAGAGGCTAATTGGCTTGCCCAGAGTCACATTTCTAGTAAGTAACTAGTAAGATTTTAACTCCAGAGCTCCCAACTCCCAAGTCCAGCCCTCTTTCCATTACAGCCCCTGGTTTCCTGACTGCCTGGGGAGACCAAATGTGGTACAGAAAAATCAGGACACCTTCCAAGAATGGGTAAAGAGCTGTGACTAACCAACTGATAGGATTGTTTCTTACTGAATAAATTTCTCCTCATTTGTGGTTCTTGTCAACAATATCAATGTCATATTTTTAGCTCCTCTATTTATGATTCTGGCAGAATAAATGATGTAAATTATGTGAGAAGAATTTCTAAATTTCATCAAAGTACTAGTTGTGAAGGATGAAGCTGAATATAATGCTTTTATTTGCTTCATCATCCTGAATTCATGTAGACCTCAGAAGAACAAAACAGCATTTTCCATAAACATTAGGCAGGCTACTAATCGACATAAACAGCAGTGATGCTCTGGCCTTAACAAGGCCATGAATCAGACTGTCCTTTGTTTTTAGAACTGTGGTTAAGAGGTCCTAGAAATCCTATTTAGAGCAAAATTCTGGAAGGCAATAATTAAAACAATTCAAAGATGTAGCTTAATAAGCCATACTTAGTTTTAATGTTGAAAGGGAATTACAGGAACTTCTCTATTCATATCCATTTTCCTCTGCATCCTTTTTGAAATAAGAACTTCAGGGAGGAGGTAGAAAGGAAAAATGTTTGGTCATAAAACATGGCAAATACTATTTTTCCGGACATCCTTAAATGCAACTCGGAAAAAACTTGAAATGCTTGATGGCCACTCAAACAGATGTGCATCACATGCTCCCAATCAGAATAGCTACAGTCTTTTTAAATAAAAAGAGGCAGTTTGGGAGGTTTTCACTTTGGTGTTGAGCAGGGAGGAGCCAAGGATATGGACAGAACTGAAATAATCTGGTCGGGAATTCTGGGATCTAGAAGGCCACTTTAAATGAGTTCAGTGGCATTTAAAATTGAAATCTGATCCTAACCTTGGAACTAAAAACATTCAGCTCTTATGTGCATTGGAGATAACCTTGATCAGGGCTTTGGGGCAAGGGTGGGGGATATGACTTAAAAGTGTCTGTTAAATTAGAAAAAGTAGACTTTTTTTTGGCAATACCCCTGGCCAGAATGAAGTAGAAAAGGAACATCTCGAGGCCTTAGAAATTAGATTATATAGTTTCATCATAATTAGTGCATTTCTTTGGTGTGCCTAATTTTCTTATTGTTGTTTTTTAGCAAAGCTTTGGAAACAACATCAATGCCACGTCTGTAGGGCGTCCTTGAACACCCAGCGCCTCCTGTTGGGTCACACAAGTCAACAGATGGCATTGAAAAAGGAGCAGAGGAAGTCTCTTTTTTCTGCTCTCTAAATTCTGACACTTCTTTATGTATTTTAGCCATGTGACGGCTCTCCGGGGAAATTATTTTCATATCAGATCACAGCTTATGAAAATCTGAGTTCAGTCTCCTCTTAAAAATGTACCTTCGGTTTGAAGCCCAGAGTACATTTTCCATTAAAGCATTAAAACCTTCAGAGTAGATGCACAGATTTTTTTCACTGCTGCTCTCTCTATTTAAGTGAATGAAGAGTAGACCTTCTGAACAAAAATGTGTGTGTGTCTATGTGTGTGTGTATGTGTGTGTGTGGCCTCCTAAGGAAAGCACTACCCTTGAGATTCTGTTTCTAGCAGCCTTTTATTCCATCACTGGTCAGTTTCTGCCAAAACTCCTTCATAGGAACTGAAAATACCAATTAATTTAAAAATCAGATAAGGCTAAAAGAGAAAGGGAAGAGAATAAGCATTTAAATAGCACCTCCTAATATGACAGTATCATATACTGTGCTTGATCCTTCTGACAACCCTGCAAGGTAGATTCTGTTATTTCCAATTTACACTTGAGGAAACTGAGGAAAACAGGTTAAGCGACTTATGTAGGGCGACACATCTAGTAAAGTGTCTGAGACCAGATTTGAATTGGAGTCTTCCTGACTCCAGGTCCAATCCTCTGTCAATCCTCTGTCTATTGAATCACAAAACTCCCTCAATAAGTTAAATTTATTTTTTATAAATTGTTCACCTATCCATAAGTCTGATAAGTAATATGTTCCATGTTCTTCTAAATTTTTTTTATAAAATCTCTTATAATGTCTAATTCATGTATCCATTTTTACCTTATCTTGTACATTCTATGTTATTGAATATTATAAAACTATTCCAAAAAATGTTTCTGTTACACCAAGTCTACACTCTACTTTCTCATATGCCACTCCCTAAACTTCTAGTACCTGTTAACTAGGTGCTGGTGCTATTTTCATGCACATAATTGGAAAGTAGTGATAGGTAATACACTCCTTGCAGTTACAGATAGCAGGTAGTCTGCTTTTTGTTTTCAGTCCTATTCTACCCACTGAAAATATTTTGATGCACATTGCTGTGTAAAAAGCCAATAAAGATGCGTTGTACAAAAGCACAGGGCACTCTGAATGCTTTGGTACCTTTAGCATTAAGGTTTGGGCACACTTGGCCAAAATTCCCCCTGCCATTTTAAAGCTCTACCTGGGGTAATTAGGAGAGTCAGTGGTTTTGATCATCACAAGTCAATCAACCACTTTCTAACCTTTTCCCCCAAAACTGGCTGTTTCTGAATTGACCAGACTGGTCAGTTTTGTTTTTATTATTTAGATACAGTACAAGTAATACTTGGCAAAGATTTTCCATGAGTTTGGCTGTGTGGCAGAAGAGTGCTATGAGATGTGTGCCCTCGTGGGGAATGGAGATGGGGCAAGGAACTCAGCTATGAGTGATTTTATTTTTTGCTTTTACCCTTTTTTAGCTATCCATTGGACGCTGCTGGTTCTCCATATTCTTTGAATTGCTTTATTGAAAAGGCCCACAAGAGCTTTCTCTATGTAAAAATTGATCACTAATAAAAAGGGCAGAATTGTCTTGATGTTAAAAAGCCCTTTCAGGACTAAATAAATGACTAAGAGCTTGTATTCAGAGGGCAGCTGATGCAGAGTGGCTCCTGGCCTCTTCACATTGCTCTATAGCATTTGCTATTGGACCCAGACAGTTCTATCAGTCCCCTCACCAACACTGAACAGTAAGACCGAGCAGTGAAGATGGACCAGGTTTAGACACTGATTCATAGAGCAAGCATCTACTGAGCACCTACTATTTGCAAAGCATGCTACTAGATACTGTGAAGGGCAGAAGATAAAATACTGCCCTCAAGGACCTTATAGCCTAGTAAGGAAGTGAAAGACCCAAAAATAACCATAATGATAAGAAAATACCATAACTAAGATGACAAGATCAAAAGTACTATAATTTATATATAGCATGATGTGGGAAATCAAAAGAGGTTATTTTTATCTGAGAGAGGGTGAAAAAAAGGATTCGATGAGGAAATGATACTGAAGTCTAATAGGGAAAACAGGGAAAGCACCCATTTTCAAGACAGTAGGAACAACATAAACAAAATCTTGTAGATGGGAAAAGAAGGCACATTCAGGGGAAAATGAAGCAGTTCATTCTGCTTAGACTCTCAGGTCGGTGAGAAAAAGAAGTGGGAGAGAAGTCTGGAAAGGTAAGGTAGAGCCATCTTGTGGTATACCTGGAATGCCACATTATGGAGTTTAGACTTTATTTGGTTAGCAAAGAGGATTTAAAGTCTGGGTTTTGATTTGTTTCATTTTTATTAGTTTGGGGTTTTTTGGTGTTTGTTTATTTTTAGGAGGGAAGGATAATATAATCAGAGTTGTACCATAGATTTTTTAAATCAATATTTAGAGAAGTGAAGAGAAACTGGAGGCAAGGCGATCTGTTAAGAGGCCATTTAAATAATTCAGGAACTGATAATTAAGGCCTGAATTAGGGTGGCAGTGATAGAAATGGGGAAACTAGGACCTCAGGATCCTAGATTTAGAGCTCCAAGGGACCTCAGTTCATCTAGGACAACTCCCTTATTTTATACATGAGGAAACTGAGGCCCACAGAGGTTAAATCACTTGCTTAAGATCACACAGATAGGGACAGCTAGGTGACACAGTGAATAGAGCACCAGCCCTGAAGTCAGGAGGACCTGAGTTCAAATCTGGCCTCAGACACTTAAAACTTACTAGCCATGTGACTTTGGGCAAGTCACTTAACCCCAATTGCCCCTCCAAAAAGAAAAAATAAAGATCACAGATAAAAAATGGCAGAATTAAGATGACCCCAAGTCTAGTCATTCCAAATCTAGCCCTTTTCATTGTACCATACTGCCTCAAAGAAACAAGAGTACGAAGGTAGAATCGGCAGGATCTTTTAGGCTGCAAATTCTATAAGGTCAGGTGCCAACCTTCTGAGTTTTCCCATTTTCAAAATTGTTACAGTGATGCAAGAAACAGAATGGTACAGTGAAAAGAGTACTCTGAGTTGAATCATCTGTGTGATCTTCAGCAAATCATTTCATCTCTCTGTGCCTCAGTTTCCCCACATGTAAAATAAAGGAACTGGCCCTCTACAATCCTTTCCAATTCTAAATCAATGATCCTATGATTGATTAATTTGGAAATGTTACGTTTGAAATATAGATGAACAACGAGGTGGTGATTGTAGGTCTGTAGCACAGAAGAGAGAGAATGGTTAGAATGCAAATTTAGGAATTATCTACACAGAGATGATTATTGAATTCCTAGTACCTGATGCAATCACCAAAATATGGTGGGTGTGGGGGGGGGGGGGACATACCAAGGACCTGAACTAGTGTGGATGTGATGTGATTGGAGAGAAGGGATGAGATATGTTTAAGGGACAGAACCTATAAGATGATGCTGATTGGAGATGGAGAGTAGGGTGGTGAGAGTCAGGAATGATTTTTGGGTGCCTGAATGATTGGGAAACTGAGGCTGCCTTTGCCAGAAATAGGGGAGGTAGGAGTATAGGCTTGGTTTAAAGGGGTAAATAATTAATATGAAGTATAAAATTCAGAAAGGAAGCAAAATAGTTCATTAGTTCTACTTTCTCTTTCCCATGCATGGCAAACAAGGTGTACTGTTCCTTACTTCAGCTTCCTAAAACAAGAGATTTTTTTAAGCACTTTTAGATTCTTGAACATTTATTGCAAACCTGAACCCTCGCTTTCCCAACACTGTTCTTACAAGACTTTGCTCTTCTAAGAAGTATATTGGGGCTGCTTTCATTTCCTTCTCTAGTACAGGTCCCTTTAAATAGCAGATATGCTAATGAGTTCCCTGAAAAGTCATTTTGGGGATCGGATTTTTCTCCTTCATTAGAGTCGTTTGCAGCTATAGTACCAAAATCTTGTTGGGTGACTCCTAGCCTTCTTGAGTTAATTTTCCATTTAGAGCCTCAGGTCTTTGGGAAAGTCAGGCATAGCCTGACGTATACATCTTAGACCTGGATAGATTTCAGAGAGATCAGAATTGGGTGGGTAGGGATACATTGCTTGACAGTGTAAAAGGGAACTTGACATAAGAGAAATAAGAGACTTAAAAAATGTCTATGGTAGTTGGAGTGGCAGAATGGGCAGAGTGCTAGACTTAGAGTTAGGAGACCTGGGCTTAAATCCTGCCTTAGATACTTACTAGCTTCATGATTATGGGCCACTCACCTAACCTATCAGATCCTTAGTTTTCTAATAAGTAAAATGAGGGTTATAACACTTATATTTCCTACCCTGTTAGGATTATCATGAGGAAAATACTTTGAAAACCTCAAAGTATTATATAGGTGTTAATCATTTATATTTTTATTATTACATATATTTCTCACATTTATCTACAGACATTTGAGCCTACAAAATCTTGCTTGCCCTCTTTCCAGTCCTTATATCCTATGAATTGTCATGTCATGCTCCTGATGTATCAGCTGTGTCCAAACCCTTTTCCTTCCCTGTTCCTTTTTCAGTATGAAACCTTCATTAAATATTTTCCATCTCTGCCCAAGAGCTTATCCTTTTTGTATCTTAAGCTAGGTTTTAGGATTCAGCATCATGAGAATTTTTCCTTAAGAGAGGAGAAAGGTATTCTTAGTTTGAGTCCATAATAACAGAGAGTTTGAAGGAAAAAAAGAAGCAGGAACTGATAAAATAAGTTGAAAATGGACTTAAGAGTTCAGGCAAGAGGGGTTAATTTGGCAAATAGAAGAGCTACTAGTTCTCAGGTAGGAGAGGAGCTTTCCCATAATTACATTTCTACCAGGTTGGTAAGTACAATGAATATTATTTTTCAGATATATTTTTCTATGTCCATTTGTTCACATCAGATACTTTCAAGGCTTTCCTTTTAATTAAATTTTAATTTTTCACTTATCAAGCCTTTTTTCTCTCCCATACTACCCTCCCTCAACCAAAAATAAAACAAAAACAAAACCCTTAACAACAAATTTGCATGATCAGTCAAATTAAATTCCTGCATTGTCTGTTTCCCAAAATGTGCATCTCATTTTGCATATTAGTTCATCACCGCTCTCTCAGGAGGCGAATAGCATTCTTAATCAACAATCCTTTAATGTTATGTTTAATCATTGCAATAACCAGAGTTCCTAAGTCTTTCAAAATCCTATTCATTTTTACAGTATAGATGTTATAGTATAAATTATTCTTCTTGTTCTGCATCAGTCCATACCAGTTGTCCCAGCTTACTCTAAAGCTTTCATCTTTTTCTTAATTTCTTATGACACAATAGAATTCCACTACATTCATACACCATAATTTGTCATGGCTTTTGTTCACACCTTCACTGGGGCAGTATACCCTTGTGGTATATATAAATTTGTGGACTCACCTCTCCCAACCTTCAATAAGGAGACAAAAAAGAGAAAATTTAAAAATAAAAATATTCCCTTATTTGGTATCAGATGAAAATAAACATATTTTTTCATAAGCACTCAGTTTACAAATTTCAAATAGATGAATATCCTGTATCTACAAATGACTGCCTATAAGGCAGAATTCTGTCTCCATATTGCTGCCCCTAAGACTCTCTCCTGCCCTCTCTCCCAACACAGCTAAACCTCTCTTCTTTGGACAGAACATTGCCTGAAAGAGCTCACGGTTCTAGCATATACCCCTTTCTCTGTCCAGAGCTCCTGCCTTTCATCCCTGAGGCTCTTGAGCCGAAAGGATCTTATTCTCCCTTTCCCTCCACCCTTCCCCTTCCCTCTTCCCCTTACCACTAGAAATGGCCCCATCTCACTTCTCCTGTCCCCATCTCTTGTTACTGGAATTGATTGGAGGCCAGCTCCTCATTCCTTCTAACCCTTACTATTGCAGTAAGAACTCCCACCCATCAGGACCCTCTAATTAGCTGGCTTGGCTACTTCCAGTGGTTTGGAGGGAAGGGAGTCCCCCATTCTTCATTCTGGGGCTATAGTGACAGGAGATCTGTTTCTAGAATCTCACACTGGAATCTCAAATGTATTTTTCTATATAGAAATGTTATTATAGATGGTGTTTAGGTTCTATAGTATTATTAATACTGACAGGTCCAACAGATTTATAGGTTAAATAGGCATTTACAAGTTGACCTGAGAACCTATCATTTCTAATATTATTTCTATCAGAAATTGGTCAATTCCTTTTGCTGGAGGCCTTTCCCAGTTCCCCTCTTTTCCTTCTCTTCCCCCATCCCCAATACCTTCATTCCGGTATTAATTTTCATTTACTCCATGTATCTTGCATGCATATGGTTGTTTGCATATTACCTCCTCCATTATTCCAATGTGAGCTCCTTGAAGGCAGGGACTGTGTTTTTGTCTTTCTCCTGTGCTTAGCACATACTAAGCACTTAATAAATATTTGTTGACAAATAGTTATAAAGTACCTCATTGACACGAACCTATAAGCTAAAGACTAAATTGAGCTATCCTATATGCTAGAATCTCTAATGGAATTGTGCGAGCTTTCTACTGCCTTCAGCAATAATAACTGATGTGATCATTTTTAAGTTTGTAAAGCTTTCTACAAACATTATCTTTTTGTCAAGGTCCTTTCTAGCTCTGGTATCAGATTAATTAAAAGGGATTATGTGTCCCTTTAACTACAAAATATTGAATTTGCCTTTCTTCACAAGTACTTAGTCCTTGTAAATCTATTATTATCTCACTCGAGGCAAAAGTGAATGTTATGTTCCGGAAAGGGAACTAGGACCTAGAACATTTAAACAACCTGCCCAAGCATGCAGTTATTTAGTAGTTGAATAGCAGGCCTTAACACAGAATATCATATAGGCTTATTTCTAAAAGGGGCAGAAGGGAGTTGCTGGGAGTGGCTTTTGCATTCTCTATTGATGTAATTCTTTCGTCACTTAAAAGTCATGGAAGAATCATGGTTTTGTGGTAGTTGAAAGATCCCAGGAATCAAAGACCTGGGTTGAAGTCCCACCTATGCCAAGCTAAGTAGCTTCACTTTTCTGGGCAGCCTCAGTTTCCACAGTGGTAACATGAAGGAGTTGGACAAGATAATCTCTAAGGTCTCTGACAACATTCCCCATGGTTCTGTGTTTCCTAAGCTTCTGTTTATTTACATTTTGTTCTGTTGTTTCCAGGTGCTGCTAAATCTAGTCCAGCTTCTAAACCAGGATCTACCCCTTCTCGTCCCTCATCAGCGAAAAGGACCCCCTCTAGCAGTGGCTCAGCATCCAAGTCTGAGAAAGACTTAGAAACCCAGGTCATACAGCTCAACGAACAGGTAACTTGTGACGCACAGCATTGTTCTGTGTGTACTTCACCTGTGCCCTTTGGGGACTGTGTGTGTGTGTGTGTGTGTTTAAGTAAAGGAAATGGTATTATGGGCCTTGATCATGATAGTTATTGAATCTGCAGCCTGATATATTGAGAACTGAATGACCTTTGTACTTGCTGTTAGCATCGAACCTCCAGAAGTCATTAGCTGAGATCCTGAGTGCTCTTTGAGGAAACATTAGCAAGACCATACAAATGATTTACTTAGATTTTGACTCTGGGGAGAAGAAGAAGCATTTGACTTGTTTGAGGCCACTGGCTCTGCTTTCTAGTTTTTCCTTTTACATAGGAAAGGCAGGAAATATATGTGTGTTGGAGACAGTCCTGTGCGCTACATGGAGAAAGGATTTTGAGAAGAAGCAATCGTTTGGCAAGGGATGGGAAAGGCTTTAAGATTCCAATTAAAGTAAAAGGGTAACTATTGGCCCAGGACAGTCAGTGAATACAACCCTTTAGATTGAGAATTATGGAAAGTTCAGACAGAATCTTTGAAAATTTTAAATTTCTCTGAGGAGTGAGTTGTTATAAATGTTTAACTATCATCCCTCGGAAAAAACAAATGTACACACAATATCCTTTTATGTTCATCATTCACATTTTCTCCATCACTTTCTTAAGTCTAGGCAGGCAACAAAACAATAAATCCGACACTGATTTGTGATGTTTGTTAATTTCTGTGGTGTTAAAGCTCACACTGAATATTTAACAGTCAGTTCTCAAGGCCAGTAGGGGCTGACTCCAACACACCACTGGTTTTGCCCATAGGAAGAGATTCCCAGAAGTTTTTCTCAAAAAAGTAACTGGTGCAACTATAATGAACCTTGGACCACATGCCTAGGGCCCCACAAAATACTAGACTTGAGAAATATAAAGCTTTCAGTAGTATTACTGGTGCTTTGGTGGATGTCCAACTTCATCAGTTTGGGCCCTCCCCCAACCCAGGGCAGATCACAGTCCCCTTTAAAAAAAAAAAAAAGATAAAATTTATTATTTATTTATTTTAGTGATCTTTTTTAATTTTGAGCTCCAGATTCTTTCCCTCCCACCCCTTTCCCCAACCCATTGAAAAGGCAAGCAGTATATTAATTATACATGTAAACTCGTAGAAAGCAAAATTCCATGTTAACCATATTTCCAAAAATGCAAGAAAAATAAAATTGATAAAGTTATACTTCAATTTGTACTCAGATTTCATCAGGTCTCTCTCTGGAGGTGGATGGCATTTTTTGGATCCTGAGTCCTTTGGAATTTGTCTTGGTTCATTGTATCGATCAGAGTAGCTGAGTCTTTCACTGTTGCAAATCACAACTCTTCCCTGCTTTCTTGTCCTGTGTAGTTCTTGTCTTTGTCTTCAGATCAATCCCCCATAAAGGACTTTTCTTTGAGCAACTGAAGTTAACACTTGGGTTAACCATCTATTGCCTCTTGTTTTTGCTACATGACTGATCCAGCTTCTTTTCTGGCTGTGCCTGCTCTCAATAGTGTCTTTTATACTGTTTCTCATATACAAGTCATCATTGGCAACGTGCTAAAGTACCTTGAGATGTACCATATATGTCTCTTTCCATTGTCCTTTGAATAATGTGTAATTGTAGTTCTTCCCAGAAAGGGAGGAGTTGGCTAACAAAACCAATATACGGTTGAATTTGTCAGCCAGCTTAGAATTCTAAAAGACATATAGAAAATAGAAGAAAGGACAGGTAACTTACGATGGCTGTAAAAAAACATTGTACGGTCTTGCCAGAATGTCAGAAGCACTAAAGTTCAGAATGGGCTGAGGCTAGCTGAGAATGCTATGAGTAACAAAAAAGAATTTTTGGCAAAAGGATATCAACAGAAGACTGGTTCTCCTCCTTAGCCCTGAATATTATTAGGGATACAAAGACACAACTTATGTTCTAGCCAGGGAGAGAAGTCATACATAGATTGTGGTGTAATAGAAGGTCGTAGACTCTGAATCAAAACGTTTGGGTCCAAGTCACAGGTCTTGCACTTATTAGACACGTGACCTCAAACAAATAATTTAGCCTTTTTGAGGACCAGCTTTCTCAACTGCAAAATGGGGATAAAAAATACTATTAGGTGGCGCAGTGAATAGAGCACCGGCCCTGGAGTCAGGAGGACCTGAGTTCAAATTTGTCCTCAAACACTTAAAACTTACTAGCCACATGACCTTGGGCAAGTCACTTAACCCCAATTGCCCTGCCTTCCCCCCTCCAAAAAGTTAATAATAATAATAATATTTGAACTACCTTGGCATACTATTTACTGAATTGTATACTTTCAGGTATACTAAAAGGTATACCTATCTTTCAGGGTTGGTATAAGTTTCAAATTGAGATGATGTAGGTAAAATGTTTTGTAACTGAAGCCTATATCCAAGGTAATTCAGCAAACATTTTAAAGTACCTATTATGAGCTGGGAAAATATAAAATATGACAGTTCCAGACCTCAATAGACTTTTTAAATATAATAGAGGAATTATTAATTTGGAAATATAGTTGTGTAAATGCCCATTTGACCCATTCATAATACGGTGAGAACCTCAATTGCAGATGAATTGGTTGTTTTGGGGGGTTTGTTTGTTTTGCTTTTGGGAGAGCAATTGGGGTTAAGTGACTTGCCCAAAGTCACACGGCTAGTAAGTGTGTCAAGTGTCTGAGGTCACATTTCAACTCAGGTCCTCCTGACTCCAGGGCCGGTGTTTTATTCACTGTGCCACCTAGCTGCCCCCAGATGAATTGTTTGACTCAGATGATTGTGGGAAAGCAATGTCCATTTATGCTAAGCCTATTTTTAAAGAAGAGAAAGGGCAGGGATCAGCTTTGTCCATAAGATCCTAAATTATAAGCAGTAGTAGTAGTAGATCTGGCCATCTAGAGTCAGGGGACACTCCCCACCACAAGCCATTAGTAGCCCACAGGGCATAGAGGTACCTGGGAATCACATGTTCTCATGTATGCAGCCCAAAGAAGAGAATTTGTGAAGCCCAGAGTTTTACCTCTAGCCTTAGAGAGGCATGAACCATTCAGTTCCCCCAAGTTCAAGGCAATCCCTGGACAGTGTTACCCTCTTAGAAAGAAAAAAGGATTTTGCATATGGCCTACAGAGCTGAAAGAAGCCACTGAGGAACTCAAGCTATGTTTTGGGAGAACAAAATACCTGAACGTTGTCTTATGCAAGATAATGGAGAGATGCCCCTCTAGCAAACCTATGTTTAAGAGTTCGGGGAGCCACACTTCTAGAATAAGAAAGGGGAATTCCTTGGCAGCATCAGCCTCTTGGAGAAAAAAATAGGATTGTGCACAAATCTTCTGGAGTTGGGAAGAGAACAGACAGTGACTAAAGCCATGATAGGGAGCAGCAAAGACCTAGACTTTGCACCCTGTTATTATTGTGAATTATTTGGATGAGAAGGGGATTGCCTGTCTTAGCAACACCAAAGGCATTTATGGGAAGCCCAAGCCTTGAGGCTCATACTCTAAAGAAGCGTGAATGTTTGGGATCCTGAGGGTAAAAGTGAACCTCAGTAAAATAATGAGGGGTTGCCTCTGTTGCAGCCCGAAATTGTTTTCCCTTCTTAGGGGAATACAGGACTTTAGGGTATGCTTTGACTTCATATTATTTTATAGGCTCTGGGGAGAAGGTAGGGTTAACAGAGAGTCAGGAGAGTTTTATCTATTGTCGGATGCCTACTACAGTGAATCTTACTACAGTGAGTCCCTTAATTGTAGAGATCAAATAAAGGCTGTCCTGTGCTTGATGGGCACTATTCCCTTAAGACTTTTCTCAGAACTGGGGCTTGTTTTTCCTGCATTTGTGGAGACTTACCCATATCAGAACTATATTCTACCATTTCCTTTGGGGAGTTTTGGGTGGGGTCAGCATAAGCCAAAGAGTTGTGTTTTAGAGTAACTGCTCCCAACATTAAGCCTGGTGCATATAATCCTGGAATTCATGGAGAGGCCATAGGTTAAAGATGTGTGCTGACAGTATTTGCAAGTACCAAAGAAAATCAAAAGGGAACGTCTTTGAGAGGAGTTGACCTAGGAAGGCTACGTGGCATAAGAGAGTTATAAGCTAACTTTGTAGGAGTTATAGGGATTGTAGAGGGCTTTGATGTGCAGAGAAGTGAAGAGGGAATTGTAAAAAGAAGCAATAAATTCTCCCTCTGGTTGTATTTTTTTTTCTGAGAATTTGTTTTCCTGGAGGAAATTCACTTGCTTCTCTTAATGAGAATACCTAAATGATAGAGAGATTATTGATAATGATACTGTGAAGTGACAGTGAAGATAGACTATTTATCTATTGATTTTTTTTTTGACCGGGTTTAAGCAAGACAATTGTGGTAAGATTTTGACTGAGCTACTGTTGACTTTTAATGAGACATTTTTATAGCTGAGTATTTGTTACCTAAAGAATGTGAAGCACTAAAGCCTCAGCTTCAGATGCGTTTTTCGGCAAATATTTCAACTATTTGTTCATTGTGCAAACCAAAGCACCATAGGAAAACAAACAATCCTAGTTCCTCTGGATTGAATGTGTCAGACACATATTCCCTGCCTGGTAAACGAAAGCCTTATAAGTAGAGTAGTAGCATGCCTTACATTACTGTCCTTCAGTCTCCTGGCACCTGAAGGGAGAGAGAGGACATGCAGTGGCCTGGTCAGGCAAGTTGTTTTTCTAACAGTGCAGGATTTCAGGAACAAAGCAGAGTTTCATTTTGCTAGGTTTGGAGCTGCCACTTTTGACTTTTACGAGTGGCCAAGTTATGGTATTAAATGAGGAGGTTAAAAACCCGCTTGGCCTTCCCCTCGCTGTCTCAAAAGAGAGGCCTCCAAACCTTTCTGCAAAGAGAAGCTATTTGACATTTTTCTGAAATCATGTAACAAGCAAAATCTCTTATTCGCAGGTAGAATATCAATTTTCACCTCAGAGTTGGGGTTAGATGGCAGAGAATTCAGTAGCAGCTCTACAGTCATGGAAAGAAGTAACTAGCTTGAATATGAGACAGTTCAGTGACTCAGTGAATAGAATACTGGACCTAGAGTCACAAAGAGACCGGTTCAGATCCAGCCTCGGACACTTACTAATTGTGTGACCTCGAACAAGGCACCTAACCTCTGTTTGCTCCAGTTTTTTCATCTATAAAATGCAGATGAGAATACTAGAAACTACCTCCCAGGGTTTTTATAAGGATCAAATAAGAGAATATTGGTAAAGCTCTTTGCAGACCTTAACATTCTCTATAAATGCTAGCCAGCTCGTGTGCACAAGCCCTGTTGAGGGGCTCTGTAGCACTAGAAGATTCACTTACATAAATTCCCTATTATTTAATCAAATTATTTAACCAAATTATTTGACAAAAAAAACCTGTCAGGCAGATTTTCTTTATTCAAAATCTCACTTGAAATTCTACTGATGTCTTGAATCTCCATTATGATAGATATAGAGTGGGAAGGATGATAGACTTGAAATCAGGAAAGACCCAGGTTCAAATACGTGAGTCTGGCCAGCTGTGGGAACCACAGAAAGTCACTTAAATCTCTGTGCCTCAGTTTCCTGACCTGCAGTATAAAGAAATGATGCTTGTACTGCCTACCTCAGAGGGTGGTTTTTAGGGAAATGCAAATATGAAATATGTAGTGGGAAGAACACTGCCTGTGGGAGACAGGAAAAGGGATTCTGGTCAGGACACCATATTGTGGAAATGAAATATTTACTCAAATACAAGGGAAATGACTTTTCCAGCCCCCGGGATTGTAGTTGAATGTAGCCTTGAAAGCAAATCCAAGTCCACAAGTCCAAGGCCTACAGTATGTTCACTGGTCAGAGAGAAATTTCAAGCTTTTATGCCATTCCTATGTGAATCCTTTCCTGAGCCAGTCCCCCAGCTGCTAGTGCCTTCCCACTCAGAAACCTTGTATTTCTTTGTATTTACACTGACAGAATGTAAACTCTAAAGGCAAACTGTCTCACTTCAGCTTTTGTGTCCCCATTGCCTAGTAAAGGGGTGAGGAACCTGCGGCCTCGAGGCTATGTGTGGCCTTGTAGGTCTTTGGGTATGGCCTTTTAACTGAGTCCAAGTTTTACAGAATAAATCTTTATATTAAGGGGATTTGTTCTGTGAAGTTTGGATTCAGTCAAAGGGTCCCACTTGGGGACCTTGAGGCCAGAGGTTCCCCACCCCTACAGTACATAGTTGCAACTTAATAAATGCTCAGTGATTGGTTGATATTTTATATTTTCTTTTCACTTGGTTTTTCATGGGAACTGATTTACCTAAGAAATACTGGAGTGTTTGAGGCAAACGAATTGCTTACATATGTTTGGCCCATTGTTATAGGGGTCAGTTAAAAACATTTCCAGGTAAATATAAAGTTCCCTAACCTGATGATACATTTTTTTGGGAGGGCAATTGGGGTTAAGTGACTTGCCCAAGGTCACACGGCTAGTTTTTGTATTAAGTGTCTGAGGTCAGATTTGAACTCAGGTCCTCCTGACTCCAGGGCCAGTGCTCTATTTACTGTGCCACCTAGCCCCGCCCCCCAATGATATTTTAAAGAGAAAGCTTGGTGATTCAAATTCAGAAAGTTTCATATAATTGTGGGAGTTGAATGGGGAAAAATGTTTATTAAGGTCTTACTCTAAGTGAAGCACTGTGTGTGCTACAGCACTGTGGATGGAGATAGAGAAGAACAAAGCAGCCCCTGCTCTCCAGGAGTTTACAATCTAATTGGGAGAGACAACTCACAAGGGAGGTTTCCCCTGCAGAGCAGCTGAAATGGCCCCGTCGTCCTTAGGGTGCAGCAGCAGAGTAGATGACAAAGACCAGGCCGCAATAGAAGGCCAGAGGAAAATTCCCAAAGAGACAGAAAGCCCCGAAGCAGGGCAGATGGTCCACAGTCTTCCTCAAAGTATTATAGCCGGTGATGTTCAGAGAGTAGCAGGTCTCTGGGTTACCTCTAGCAGGGATGAGGATGGAAAAGGGAAGAATAGGGTCAGCATCCAGCAGCTGGTAGGAGCTGGGATAGAAGAGGGGAACCCATTGCATTCTGGGCAACTAGGGTGAGTCAGGATAGAGGATGGTAAGTCCTCAGTAG
The DNA here is from genome assembly GCF_028583685.1 of Petaurus breviceps papuanus. Classification (NCBI taxonomy): domain Eukaryota; kingdom Metazoa; phylum Chordata; class Mammalia; order Diprotodontia; family Petauridae; genus Petaurus; species Petaurus breviceps. The sequence continues at coordinate 53,368,852 of NW_027186304.1, forward strand.
GTTCCCTGCACCTGGACCTTCTGGGTCATTGGGATGATTGTTGATGTTATCCTTTGATTGAATCTGAGTGTTCAAGTCCAGGAATTTTTTTATAACAGCTGAAGTCCCAGCCAGAACGAAGCTCTCTTGCTTCTGGAAGTAAGACAGCATTGTTTGTTAGTTCACAAACACCAGCCCTCAGAGACAAAATGATTCTCCAGCAGCACACAGCAAACTGGCTGCCTTCCCTAAGCTTCATTGCCTTCAGGAATGTTGCGATGCTTCTTGTGGTCAAAGGACTAGGAGATCCTCTCTCTGCATGGGAGAAGTAAGAGTGGAGAGGGGCTCTGGATGAAGTCACTGGCCTTCTGCTTTGCTTTGCTCTGATAGAGCTACAGCCAGATTTGAGAAGTGGGGCACAGAAATCAGAGCTCAAGGAGACTCAGGGCTGGCAGGAAGCTCAGAGGTCAGGCAGTACACCCTGCCCCTGACATGTGAATCCCTGCTCCAACGTTCTAAGAGCCATCCAACCTCCACTTGGAGATCTTTAGTGATGGGAGGAACCCCGAGCTCCTGAAGCAGCACATTCCACTTTGAGGCCACCCCGTTGTTTAGGAAAATTGATGGTGAAGCCCCAGTTCTTCTTGGTTTCTTCTTCACACTCATTGCTGCTAATTCTCCCCTTTGGGACCAAGCAAAACAAATCGATCCTTCTAGCATCATGTGCCTCCTAAGTCTTCTCTTTCTCAGTACCTTCCTGTCTTCACTAGTGCAGTGGCTAGAGCCTGGAGTCAGAAAGAAAGATCTGAGTTCAGATAAAGCCTCAGACACTTACTTGGCTATATGACCATGGACAAGTCCCCTAACCTCTGTCTGCCTCAGTTTCCTCAACTGTAAAATGGGAATAATAATAGCAGGGTTGTTTCATTTAAACCCATCCTTTTTTTAAATTTTAATTTATTACTTTTAGTTTACAACATTCAGTTCCACAAGTTTTTGAGTTCCAAATTTTCTCCTCCCCGCCCCCCGCATGGCGGCATGCAGTCCGACATAGGTTGTACATATACCTTCACATTAAACATTAGTCAAGTTGTAAAGAAGAATCCTAACTAATGGAATGAATAATGAGGAAGAAGAAACAAAACGACATGAAAAAGACCGAGCAATAGTTTGCTTCAGTCTGCATTCAAACTCCGTAATTCTTTCTCTGCATGTGGATAGCCCTCTCCATCATGAGTCCTTCGGAGTTGTCTTATAGCTTTGCATTGCTCAGATAAGCCCAGTCTATCAAAGTCAGTCATCATAGATACGATGTGTCTGTCGTTGTATACGAAGTTCTCCCGGTTCTGCTCTCCTCACTCTGCATCAGTTTATAGAAGTCTCTCCAGGTTATTCCGAAGTCCATCTGCTCCTCCTTCCTTATAGCACCACAGTATTCCATGACATACATTCATATACCACAGCTTGTTCAGCCATTCCCCAGTTGATGGGCAGCCCCTTGCTTTCCAGTTCTTGGCCACCACAAGAAGAGCTGCTGTACGTATTTTTGCACATGCGGGTCCTTTTCCCACTTGTATGATCTCTTTGGGATGCAGCCCTAGAAGTATAAACCCAATCTTTTTCACTTGAGATTAACAACATTCAAAACTCCTTCTGCCTGAATGGCTTATTCTAGACTTGTCTTCGTAGGAGAGGACTGTGGTTGTGAGGACTGAATGAGATAGTATTTGTGAAGTGTTCAGCACAATTCAGGGCACTTTAATAAAATGCTTCTTATCCCTCTCCCCTCCCCCCTTCAGTGAATTTTCCTAGAAAACTTGGTGGTTTCAAGGCCTCCCGTCATCTTGGCCTTCTTCCTCTGGACCTTACTTTGTCAGTATCTTTCCTAATACACGGGCCCCATGAGTGAGCATGATGTGTATGACCAAACATTGGCGTAAGTGTTAAGTATCTAAAGGTAGTGGTAGGCTAGGGTTCAAATGGTTTATGCGGAATGGCTTTTACTGGCATAGCATCTAGGACCCTGGATAGAGACGGGAGGTGGGGGTGGAGACAGGCTGTCCTGCCGGTCTTTCTTTTTCTCCTGTTCCCAAATTCAATCCCTCATCCATCTGAACTGCCAGGAACTTGGAATCCAAAATATATCATGCTGAGTTGACTATGGCTGTGCCTTGGCCAATGGATTTGGAGGGTCTATGCATGTGTTTGTGTGTGGTTCCCATGGGATAAATGAAGACTTGAAATTCTGCTGTTTCTCCCTTTTCTGGCTTAGTAGCCTTCAAAATAAACAATCTCCCCTTCTGACCCATTTTCCCCTTCCTTTGATAATACCCAACTATGCTGAATGTTGTGGTGACATTTGGGGGAGAACAGGACAATTGTAGCCTTATAAACAATGTTGCCTAAAGGGTTTCCACGATAAATCTGAGGCAGGCACAGTAGTCCATGCAGCCCCACCCCCCCTTCTCATTTTCCCAGGACAAACTTTCTGAGGCTGCTGTTTCAGTCCAAGACCCAGCTTTTGAGCAGATTTGGAGAAAGACTTGTTTCCTGGCCAGGGAAGCTTATCCCCCTCCCTAATAGAGCTTTGTTGTCTAGGAAAGGCCATTCTAGTGCTGGTTAATAAACGCCCCATTGACTGAAGGGTAGGAGTAGTAAACTATTGAAATTGGGCATCTTGGCATGAGCTTGGGCCCCAGACAAGAGCCCTTTTGTTTCTCCCTTGTACGTAGCTTGGTCAGTTCTTCACTTACTTTTGTGTCTTTGCTTGGCTATATTCTTCTTTGCATGTGTATAGTTTGACTTTTTATTTCTTATGCTATATTTCCGGGTTCCCTTTACCTCACACAGGTACACTCGTTAAAACTTGCACTTGAAGGCGTGGAGAAGGAAAGAGATTTCTACTTTGGAAAGTTGAGAGAGATTGAGCTGCTCTGCCAAGAACATGGGCAGGAAAACGATGATCTCGTGCAGAGACTAATGGAGGTCCTATATGCTTCAGAAGAACACGTAAGTTTGAGGAAACTGGCTCACTTTTTTTTAATGAAAGTACAAAGATTGAATTGACTTGGAAGAGTATCTTCCACATCACCAATCTAAAGGTTCAAAATGATCAATAGCATGAATGCATGGAAAGAAGGTGAGGGATAAAGGTAGGGTTTGTTGATCTAAGAAGGGGAATTCATGCAGGTATGTTCCAAAGGTTTTTCAGTGCTCTGAGTAGGAAGAGTTTGATTTTATACTGTCTGTACAAGATGGCCCACTTCTTAAGGAAAGAGTACAAGCCTCAGACTAAGTGAGAGCACAAGCAAAAAAAAAATCATCCCAGTGTCTCCCCACCATGTTCTTCTAATCCTTTTCCTTCTCCACTCCCTCTCCCCCACCCACCCCAATGTCTGCTTCTCTTTCTTGGCCACCTGACGTGGTTACTCACTGCCAGCAAAGAACAGAGTCATCTACTAAGGACCGTACTTTGTGTGGTTTGAAAAATGCCTATAGAAGGCATCCTTTGGGGGGACATCCAACCACCATCAATGCTGCTCAGGACTACTTCTGCTGCTGGTGGGAGACCCATAATATGGTTCAGTCATGACAATGAAAAGCAGATGTGGGGAGCTGGAAAGGAACAGATTAAGAAGCTAAACTTGCACAACTTGAGACTCAGGGAAAAGTGAAGACCAGAGGAGGGTAAACAGGAGATGAAGAGCAAGTAATCTGAATCTCTAAATGCAGAGACCTAGACATGTGATCCTGGCACCAACCAGGGACCCACAGACACCTCACATAGAATTGGAATTTGCTATTCATTTCTCAGCATGGAAGGAGAGCACGGATAGCTAACATGTTGTGGTTTCAGAACAGCCTTTGAGACCATGTTGAGGTTGGTTGTGGGCATGCTGTCTGTGTTAGCTTTGGTTTCTCTCTGACCAAGAAGCATGCACATGCTCTGAGGGCACTGTGGTTGGTTGCTATGTCTGTTGATATTTTAATAGAATATAACTAGCCACCTATTTTATTTTTTTAATCTCCTATTCCAGTTGAAAACAGTCAAATGTTGACTCCATTCATGACTTGAAATCTCAGTTTCAATATGCAAGTCTTCTAACATGCAAGAAAATTATCTGTGGATAATACAGCTGTCCCATTTTTTTAGTTACCCTCTTTTTTATTCCTCCTTTTAAATCCCTATTACTTGATTATAAGTCCATGTGATGTAGGAATCCCATTGGACTTACATGCTACTCTGGGTAGACATCGTACTAGTTTTAAAAGATTCTTCTCGTCTACTACAAAAAAATGGGTGAATTTTGTTTCTGTAGTCACCTCTAATGCCCTTTATCCTCCTGGTGAATGTGTGGGACTCAGAGTCAAGCTTTGACTTCATAGACGGTTACTAACTTTATGACCTTGGACAAGTCACTGAATTAGTCCAGGCCTTGGTTCCTCAACCTGTAAAATGAGGATTTTGGACTAAATGGATTCTAATGTCCCTTGCCATTCTAAATCTCTGATTTTATGCCTGACTAAGATATCTGACACTAAACTCTGTCGAGTATTGGGAGCTTTTGAGTAATCATCCCGCATTCAATTCTTGCTCATCCTTGCTAATGGGGTAAGGGTAGGAGGCATAATTAAAATCTAGTCCCTTGGTAGTAGGGGGAAAGCTCAGTGCTCCCAGCATCCAAAAAGAAAGTCTTTTGAATGTTGTCAGTACCTCCCATACAGCTATACAGCTTTGTTCTAGATCTTGTCACAAGGGAAGGTTCACATTTATGGACTCTTTCGGAGAAAGTCCAATTTAAAGTCCACCAACCAGTCCTGAAAAATAGGATCCAGCAATGTAGGTGTCCTTTTCATTAGATTACTGGGTCAGTAAAATCCAGAACTTAAAGGCATGGCCAGGCCCATGCAAAAAATAGAGTAGTTGACTCTGAATGATAACTACTGGAAAGGCCCTCCTGGTCCCCCTTGCTCACCTGTCGTCTCAGATTTATTCCTTTAGTTTACCAATTGTCCTCTCCATTTAAAAGTGTAGATATGCCTGGGAGAGTAAATGCTGTAATCCTTAACAATCATTCCTTAATACAAGAGGTTTATCAGAAGTTTTCCTAACTTCAGGTTTTGATCACTGGGGAGGGAGAGAAGAATTGAATGTGGTGTGAGGGGGAGTAGAGACACTGAGTACAAAAGGGGCACAGACCAGGAAGATGACAAACAGACTTGGGTCGGTCCCACTCGTGAGCGGAGCAGACAGGACCTGCTTAGGATCATGGCTTGAATATGCCCCTCTCTCACACAGTCTGGAAGGAGACTTCCAGATTTCTTTAATTTGCCAAAAAGGAGGGCAGTAAGTAAAGAACATGAGATTCTGAGTGCAAAGCGCGGGATCTCTCCAACTCCCTGTTCTGCCACTTGACTGTAGGAGAGTCGTGTACCTCTGAGCAAGCCCCTTCAGTTCTTGGGGTCTCTGTTTCCTCATCTTTAAAATGAGGGTGTCTGGACTAGATAGATGAGCTCTTAATCATCGTTCCAACCTGAATAAATACCCTGGGCTCTGCACAGTTGCAAAACCATTTACAGCAAATCTTAAATAAATTTGTTCCTTGTTGCTTCCACTCACTGAACAATTTGGAGGTTACTCCCTTTGGAAGAGCAGTGTGCAAGGGAGGTGTGACTCAGCTCTCTGCTTCATCCCAATCTCCCTCCAGCCACAGAGAAATTTATTTTTTTTTTCTGTTTGGCTGAGTTGTTTTTTGTTTGTTTTTTTGGTTTGTTTTTTTTTTTTTGCTAAATTCACCTTTTCTGTAACCTCTGGTGTTGGGGAGTTCAGAAAGCACCACTAACTAGAAGGAGAAAGGGATGTGTGAGGGAGAAGAGAGAGTGTTATCATTGTAACTGTAATCCAAAGGTTATCTGAAATGTATACTGAGTGAGAATTAGCTAGTGACAGTAACAGACAGTAGGGATCTGGAAGAGAAAGAAAAGAGAATGTGAGATTACTTTCATTGTGGGGAGAGGGGAGGGAGAGGAAGATGGGACATCTTAAAATGCCAATTCCAGCTGGATTTCTTTCTAGTTTCAGGATAGAGATATACATATATCTATATATGTGTGTGTGTGTGTGTGTACATACATACATACATACACATACAGAGAGAGAGAGAGCATAAGGCTTTGTACCAGAATCACTCCCAATTTTAGTCCAGAGGGGATTCATCAGAGAGTATACTATGTTTTCAACAAAGTACAGGCCCTTTGATCCTGGATATGCCAAGTGTCCTTATTTAGATAAGACCAGTTCCTCTGTCTTAACCTTTGAGCTTTATGGAGGAAATGGCATGATTCTCAACCATGGCCCTTTTTACAGAACTAGAAGAATTTCTAGACTTAGAGTAAGTACATTTTCTCCTATACTGTATCTTGTCCTTTCACTAATGTCTCACTGACATGGAAAGGAAGTAACTCTCGGTTCTTGAAAGCTTGGTTGACCAAGCACATCCGCTGGGTTAGGGAGGTCCTACCAGGTTGGAAAGCCTCCTGGAATGGGCCCTAGAATGGCCTCTATATGTAGTGCCAGAAGACCAGCCTAGCTCATTTCAGAGACCCATGACAGAAGGCTGCCCTGGTGGATTTAATGAAGTTTCATGATGAATGTTGTCAACCATATCACCTCACAGACTCATCATGCATTCACATTTACTGCTGTGTTAGAAATCAGCAGAGTCATGGCCCTTTGAAGTATGTGTTGTTAGAACATCTAATCTGTCTTCTTTTTTTTTTTTCCTCATTTCTTCCTCTACCCTAACACCTCCCATATTACTAGAAACCTTCATCAAGGTGCAAGGAATTTTGTGTGCAATTAATAAAATGCTTGTTTATTGGTTGGAAACATGCTTGAGATCTTAGAAATATTTTTCTTTCTCCGTATTATCAGCGACCTCATATTTCTGCATTAAACTCCACGCCTACTAAATTGTGTTTTGGGCCAATGATACTTTACCCCTAAAGTTGTCCCATCCAGCAGAGGCCGCTCTCTAGCTGCCAAAGGCAGTATATCATCAGTTTTCAATGACGGGTGGGTGTACCCAACTAACTTAGAGAAATCTACAGCATTTTTTCATAAGTGTTGCTGATAATTCGGTGATAATAGTTTATATAGATCACATTTATTACAGCATTTTAAAACTTTCCAAGTGCTTTCCTCATAACAGTGCCTTGAAGGAATTACTAAAAGTATCATCTCCATTTTAGAAATGACATCACCGAGGTGACTTGCCCTGAGTCCCTCAGCAAGCCTGTTGTCAGCAAAGTCCGGATTCAGGGACAGGTATTCATTCCACTAGAATATGCTGCCTTTGCAGATGACAAGCGGGAGAGGACTCATTCCTCCGGTGCTCGGCTGTTGAGGGAAAACAATTGCCTATCCCTTTCCCAGAATGTCCTTGAGATAATGAAGGTGATGACTCATTAACTGAAGAATTTAAGGCCAGTTCTGCTGCTCAGCTAAAGAGAATTATTGGAAAGGATGGAGATAAGACAGTCTAAGTTTTGTTACTCTTAAGAGTATCTGGATTCAATCAGTTAATCAACAAGCATTTATTAAGCACCTATGTGCCAAGCACTAGGAATAAAAAGACAGAAGTAAAACAATCCTTCCCCCTGAGGAGCTTACATTATAATGAGGGGACAACATGCATAAAAATAGTGTACAAGGCACATTCAAAGCAGATGGGAGGTAGGATGGGGAGGAAAGCAGTGGTGGGAGACGAAACAAGGAAGAGCCTCATTCCCTAGAGGGTCCTCTGGCTGACTCTTAAAGGAAAGGCCCAAGTCAAAAGGGAGAATATTTCTGCTCACATGAGCCACAGGGGTTGACTATAGATCTGAGATTCATCTGAAAAGAAATGAAGGATTCTTTTATTCCTATTGCCAAATCCTTCCTGGGATGACCAAGTTTTGGAAGATGTAGACGTCCAAATGTTGGTTTTTTAATACATAGGCTTGAGATGTGATTGATTTTCAAGATGCTGAAGGCTTCCTGCCTCTCCACCAAAAATAGACATCCTCTTCTATTTAATATAAAGACTTCAGATATCTAGGGCATGACCTGCCATCCTCATGTTCCAACTCACATTGTTAAATTTCCAGGACAAATGACCACCGCTTTTATTATCCTTTACCTTTCAGTTAATCCTGAAATTAAGTCCTCTACTGAAGACTAACTGATCTGGAATTCTAATTGAGAGCTTTCCTTATCAAACTGGAGTTTTCTCATAGCTCTTCCACCCCCATCCATTATTCTCAGTCCCATCAGCACACACAGAGCTGGGATTCCTGATCTTCAGGATCCGGGCCAATGGCAGTGCATCCCCAGGCAGTGGTAGGAGCCCAGTTTTATGAATGCTTACGCTATGCTAATGCAAACTGAAGTTTTCCAAATGATTTTTTCCTTCTTCAGACAATACCTGAGAATAGGAAGCTACCATCAGTATCTCTCTCAGAACCTGGCAGACGGTTGTGGCTGATTTGCAATTAGGTTCTATGTGATCACTGCATGTGTCTACATTTTGTTTTGGTTTTCCCAGCCTCCTTGCCCTATCTGGTTATTAAGTTCTTTATTCTTTTGTCAGGGAAGAGAAGATGTTTCTGTGATCATAAAATAGAAATGTGTGGGCCAAGATCTCACAATTGTGCTTTATAACACGTCCTTCTCTGAATTATAGATGCTGTCCTCCAGACTCTCAGAACTTACACATCAAGCCTTTTAGTAATATGGGGGAATTTGTTGTTCGTGCCAATAACCTCTAATAAAAGTTGCCTGGGGACAGCAGTTTTTGCAGCAGATGTATTGCATCACTTAAGTGCTGCACTTTGAACAGGAATTCTGCAATTTTTATAAAGCCATCCTCACAGCTGCATAACCCTTAGAAGAACTGTTCCATAAAATAGTTCCCTTCTCATGAGCTCCTCTCTTAAGCAGCTTGGGACAAATCAGTTCAAAGTCTATAGAAACATTAGTGAGAGAACCTTCAAATAAAATCACCTCGGTGGCCCAGTGGATAGAGTGCCAGAGATGGAGTCAGGAAGACCTGAGTTCCAATCTGGCCTCAGACACCTCCTAGCTCTGTGACCCTGGACAAGTCACTTAACCTCTGTTTACCTCAATTTTGCCCATATTCTATTCTTCTCCATTAAACAAAGTAGAAATAACTTATTGGAAGCCAATCATGAAGTAATATAAAATAATTCAAATGATGCAATGTACTAAAGCATGGTTGACTATATGTGAATGTATGTATGGGGGGAAGGGTATCTATGTGTGTATGTATATATTTGTGTGTGGTTGTATAAGTAAAAGAATAGTTACATCTGCTAAGAGGTATAATGGATAAAATAGGGAGCCCTAGATTCAAATCCTGCCTCAGACACTCATTAGCTATATGACCTTGAACAAGTCACTTAACCATTAGGTGCTTCAGGCACTTCCCTAGGTCTTGTCTACAAAGTGAGAGATGTTTGCTTCTTGGCAGAGAGAGTTCCTTATGCTGATGAAAACACAGATTCGTTGTATATTCCCAAATTCTTCTGCTAAGAAAAAAAAAAACAAGCATAATCTGAACTTTCACATTAACAGGTCTTGATTATCCACATCATGGATTATCTATGATTTATTCCTCCCCAATTTGTTCCAGGTCCAGGCTACAGAGAGAAAGTATTGGGTCTAACCATTCCAGGTTGAGGGGAATGGGTAATGCAAACATCTGAATGTATATAAATGTAAATCTACATAAATATAAGTGTTTGTGTGAGCAGATTCTTAAGGCAATACTCCCCTCCCTCAGTGATAGGAGTAGAAACATACCTGATTTGGGACTAACCATACATTCTTCTCCTATTAACCCAGATAATCATTGTCACTTAATTTTCATTTTTTTTCGGGGGGAGGAGGGGAGTAGAAGAAATAAGGAACTGGGGGCTTAAGATAACTAAATTTGATGTTTCCTGGAAATTAGATGTCATTTTTTAAAAGTTTTTAAGCTTATTTCTGAAATAATTTTTAAATATTTGAAATAGTTTTGATGTCATTTGTTGTCACAAATGAACATTTTCAATGTAAGCTTTTGAAGTGAAGTGTCTTGGTCACACCTGTCTGGAACTCATTCTAGTAACCTCACCATTTGGGAGATGACTGAACCCCAAGTCAGTATACTAACACTCATCTCAGAGAAGAGTCCTTCACTAACCACCTACTTATAGAAAGATTGGTTATCATTTAACTGGAACACAGTTGAACCAATAAATTAAGAGGTGAGAGAGGTGCTGTAAGCAGGAACAATGGCAGCTCTAAAGAAGTGACAGAAATCACAGGTATCAGGGAGCACTTCGGGGAGAGGCTAGTTGGCTGCCTGCTCAGGTCTTGAAGTAGGGCCTGTGTCTGAGCAGAGAACAGTACAACAGTGGGTGTTCATGACGATAACTTCCCAAGGAAAGGTGAGGTTCTGTTCCACAGTGGATCCCACAGACTTCACGGATGGAGGCTTGGTGACCCTGGACCAGCCACTGAGTATATCTCTGTGACTTCTAGGACTCACCTGGTACTCACAGAGGCTGTGGTCTGCCTCACAGACCACATAGAGATATATATACAGACCACATAATATCAGACTGTAGCTTCTTCCTATGTTAATGCATAAAATTATAGATTTAGAATTGGAAGGAACTTTAGAAACTACCTAGTACAAGCCTATTCCAGAAAGACAACTAGAGTATTATTGGACTTGGAGTCAGGAAGAGCTGAATTCAGATCTTATCTCAGATACTTACCTAGTTGTACAGCCTTTGACAAGTCATATAACTCGCTTTGTCTCACTTTCCTCGCCCACAAAATGGGGATAATAGGGGAAGCTAGGTGATGCAATGAATAGAGCACTGGCCCTGGAATCAGGAGGTCCTGAGTTCAAATTCAGCCTTAGACACTTAATACTTACCAGCCATATGACCTTCGGCAAGTCACTTAACCCCGATTGCCCTGCCCTCCCCCCTCCAAAAAGCAAAAAAAAATGGGGATGATAGTAGCTCCTAGCTCACAGGGTTGTTGTGAGGCTCAAATGAGGCAATAGCTGTAGGCTTTCCAAGCCTAATACTATGATACTATGTCATTGTTAGCTATCACTACTATTGACTCATTTTACAAATGAGGAAACTGAGACCTCCATATCCAGTTGCCAAGTCTTGTCAATTCAGTGCCCATAATGTCTCTGGCATCTGTCTCCTCTCCTCTCTAATGCAGATCCTTATCACCTCTGGACTGTGGTTATAATCTCAGATCTAACCGTGTTATTTCCACACCTGAACAATTTTCCATGACCTCTTCTTGCCTCTAAGATAAAATATACAAAACCTCATCCGTGCCATTCAAGGCCCCCCACAGTTTAGCTCACAGCTACCTCTCTAGTCTTAGTTCACATTATTTTCATATGCGTATTACCTGCTCCAATCCAAATGGCCCCCAGGCTATGCCCTGAAGCAGGCATTAGGGGGCGGGGTATGCTTTCCACTGTACCACCCTGCTTCTTCATTGTCTGTTGAAGAGGACAAGAAAGTCCATAATCCATTTCATAAAGGTTTCTTTCCAAAACTGCAAAATAACAAGTCTGGTGCCTGAATTAACTCAACTACCCAGAACAATTTATTTCCTGGAGGTTCCATAGAGTTAGGATTTCTATTATATTGGGATTTTTTTAAGAGTCATAAGAAGTCTTCCCACTACCCACATATTCCTGAAACACGACTGATTACGTCAGTCTTTTGCTCAACAACTTTGAGTGGTTCCCCATCACCTGCCTAATAAAATAGAAATTGTTTATGGTAGTATTCAAGGCCATTACCATCTGGCTAAAACCCACCTTTCTAGCCTTATCTCACACCATTACCCTTCATGTGCTCTAAATTCCTTGCTTCCACCAACCCACCCCATCCTTATCCTGGCCTCTCCCATCTTTTTTTGGCTTTCTTTAGGTCATGATCACCCACGCCTAGAACAGACTTCTTGCCTGCCACCATCCCAACCTGTTAAAATACTTCCCTTACTTCAAAACCCAGGAAAATGTAATCACCTTGATGGCAGTCTTCTATGTGCTTGCACATAGAAGGTATTTAATAAATGATTATCGATAGACTGGCCCAATTCAGTTGCTAGATCTTCCCCCAAAGTGGCCTTAATCCTGCCAGGTGGAAGCAAGTGTTTCCTCTTGCAGTGTCCCTGAGCACTGTGGGTCTTCCTTTGCACCCACCGTATTCTGCTCCCTTTTACATAGTGCACCTTGTATAAATATGTTGTTCACTCTAGTTGTGAGTGGGAACACAGGATCTCAGATTTTAGGCTAGGATGAACCTAAAGGCCTTCTAAACAAACCTCTCCTCTTATGGATGAGGGAAGTAAGGCCAAGATAATAGGATTTGCCCAAGGTCTTAGAGAAAACAGCAAGACCAGGATTTGAACTAAGGTCCTCAGATTCCATATCACCACTCTGAGAGGAGCTATAGCTTATTCCACCTTTGTGTACTCAGGATCTTGGTTAAAAAATTGTCAGACTCCTGTATGAAAGAAATGAAAGGACATTCAGGCACTGTCACATCCCAGTGCCAGCTACTGATCTCTATGTCCTCAGGCCATATCTAGCCTGACTCACATTATTAAACTTAAGTCTCTATTGCATATAAAATGAGATGGATTATTCCAATATGAATTGGAAGGAGTAAGGGAAGTGCATCTAGGCCTGAACCCGACTCATCTTCAGAATGGAGTCGGGCTGCCCATTTGGGGAGGCGTTGGGGGCTTTATTCACAGCAAAAGCTTTTCGGCTGAAGGCTTTCTGTCTGGTTTGCAGGAGAGTCACACGGAGGAACAGGAAGCAGAAGAACAAGTTCACGAGCAGCCCCAGCAGCAGGAAGAATACTGACCTGTCTTCACATCTCTTGACACTTTTCATTTTGTTGTGGGAACTTTTCTTCTGGAGAATTGGAACATGTGTGGCCTCAAACATGAAAGAAACCCTTTGCTCTCCATCTGCCATTACCGTGGACATAGTGCAGTGAGTGCCAGCCAAACCACTGCGATCTCTGCTCGCCACTTTGCCAAGACGCGTTAGCAAAAGTCTGCTCTCTGGCTGTCCACCTGAGAGATTATAGGGTCACATTCTTTCAACTTCACCACTTGGCTGCTTGAGATGGGTTCTGTCCTTTTCTTTCAAAAAGAATCCCCTTCCCCTTGTCTTAGTATGACACCGTTGTAATTTGATATATGGTATTTATATTGGCATCTTACAACAAAATGTTACTGGATGTCACATACATTTGTGGTGCTTCGATGTTTGCAAGTCTGTCTGCCTTTGAGCATAAATTTGGTCAAATGATGAATTGGAACAAAGGGAAAAGAAATACTTGAGAGCGAAGCCATAATGATAACGGCATATTTTCCTGGGTGAGGGACAGGAAGGCTTGTGCCACTACAAATCACATTCTCTCTCGATTCACAAAACTAAAGATAAAACAATGGTTTCAAAGGACGGAAAGTCCCTTCAGTGTTTTACACATCAGCATGTTAGGCAACCACACAGTATGTTGTTATTTTTGGAAGATCTGAATCCACTTAAGAGGAAAAAAAAAAAAGAAAACATCTCAATTTTCCTTATTTTTCTCCCCTCTTCCTCTCCCCACCTCCTTCCCCTGCCACCAGAGGTTTTCATGGTCTTTTCTTTCTCAGGGTCCTATTTGGTGGATAAATAGATAGATAGATAGATAGATAGACATACATACATACATAAATACATACATACTCCCCAAGATGCTGCTGCTCAGTATCTTCAGACCAAAAGGGTTCTGGGTATGTAGGTCAGAGAGTGGCCCTACTGCCTTCTGCCCCTCTCTCCCTTTCCTTATTGGTACCCTAGGTGAATGATAGTTATTGTGGATTTCAGTGTCTCTCTTCCCGACATTCAACCTAGAGGAAGGGAGAGGTCTGGCCAAGGTCCATTGGCTGCCAGCTAGCTCCAGAACCAATGGCAATTCTTAAAGAGGATTAAGTTCTTCTAAAAGAATGACCATAAGGAATGGGTTGCAGCTAGCTGTGTTTGTCAAGTTCTGTGCATGCCATGACAGGACATTTCACCTGAAATTGAAGTGATGCTCTCACTAGTGGAAGCACAACCTCTAAAGTCCCCTTCCAGCTCTAAATCTATGACCCTCTGACCTCCAAGGGAGACATTTCTGCAGTCTGGTATGGACTCTGCTGCCTAGGATGCTGGAGTCATATGCCAGAAAGATCCATTGACTCCCAATAGCATTTGGAATATGGAATTTTTCCTCTTCATAGGGCCCTTCTTATTGTTGACCTCTGCTAAACAGTGACAATTTATAAACAAATACAGCAAATATTAATGTATTAAAAGCATTCCTTATTTTTTAACTAAAATTTGCACATTTTATTAGTCTCTTTCTGACTCTTCATCGCCTTTTTTTCCTCCCATTTGCAGTTGGTGTTGCTTCTTGGTTCATTTTGCTTGGTTTCCAATTTTTGATTTATTTTCACTGGTTATTTGATTTAGCAGGTACAACGAAAGCAAGAAACAAGTGCCCCTTCCACCCAACCTGATATCGCCCCCCCCACCTAACTAAACAGCTAAAATAAACTTATGAATGATCTATTTCAAAGTTTTGAATTTATTTACTAATTGATTAAACTCCAGTTCTAAATTCACACTAGAGCTGAAGGTTTTTACCAATAAAAATCTTCTGCTCCAAATAAATCTTCTGCAGCAAAGTGGTGTTTATTGAAGTAAATGTCCAGAAGGATGCTTGTATTTTGAGGTTTTGCCCTATATCCAGTATATACAATTCACTGTGGAAAAAAAATAGACATAAATGTAATGGGTTTTGTTTCCCTCTCTTCTCTCCATTGCTTTCTCTCTACAGCAGACAGCATAGTAGCTCACCCCTCTAAGGCTAGATAGGTTTTCTAGCCTGGCTCTCAACATTGACATCCTCTCCCACCTGGTAACAAGTAGTGGTAATGCTATAAGTCTCCCACCTAACTTTGCTGCATTTCTAAAGCTTTGTTTAGTCACAGCCTTCCCTCAACTTAAAAGCCAGCTGCGAAAGTGCACAAGGAAATATGTGAAAGGAAATTTTCTTCCAAGAGACATAATAAACGATCATATGGTCCAGAATAGATGGGCAAATGGACAGACTCTCCTTTTTTGTCCTCACAGATTATAACAACTCTTAGTGGAAGTTTATGAGCAGGAGTTTCTGACTTCAGCAGCAACCAATGCCAGCATAGTTATTCCCTGAGGACCCATCCCCTTTCTAGGGAACAGCTAGGTTTTGAAGTCTCTCTTCCAGAACCCATTATATGATTCATTGAATAATTTCCATAAGCTTCATTGATGACAATCCCTGAGACCACCTCATTCCTGCCATCTTCTCAGCTGAAAAAATGTGGGTCAGATACACTTTCCTGTCCTGTAAAGTAGACTTACTTGCTCCATCCACCAGATTTGATTAATCTTTCCAAGATTTCCACAACTTTGGTTAAGATCAAATTGTTCTTCATTCATTTAGAAAAGAACTAGAAAATTTTCCTCTTTCATGTTTCTTAACAACATTAAATTGAGCTGCATCCCAGGCAAAGTAGGCCCTTTATAAGTTGTTGATACTTTCACATTGTTTCTCTCTCAGTTGATCTTTTTCTGCAGGAGCTATCTGAACTATCTATGGAGGAAAGAGAGTTGGGTCCCTTTCCAGATCCTTTCTCATTAAATAGTGAAAGCTGTGTTTCTCACCTCAAGCATCCTGAAGTATGTCTTCCTCCTTAGACCACTGATGGCAATGACTGACCCTGCTGCCCTGAGCAGCACCCCCTTGAGGAATACCTTTCCTTCTCCCCTTCACATAAATTCATTCTCTGTCCACTCCTCACATCCACCCATTGAGCCAATTATAGCACTTTCACCACTTATGTCAGGCAGGAAGTGATTGACGTAGAGGGCAAGGGGAAAACCCAATCTCTTTCTAAGCAGAAACAAACAAAAACACCCCAGGTGACCCGAGAGAAGTAAACTCCAGAAGGGAATCAAGGCCTCCTCTTCCCTCCCTGGTGAGTAATCCTGTTATTCCGTTATGGTTTAATATGCATTCGTAATTACTTTTAATAAATAGTATACCATAAAGCTTTTGTTATAGATTAAATGTAAACTGAAAGGAATGTAAACATATGTATTGTTAATTATAAATAGATAAGTAATGGCATAATAGATGAAAAAGGCTTATTCAGATGTATCACACTCATTTTACTTTACCCATCAACTGTCGCATGGTAGAGTAGATTTTTTTGTCTCTGAATATGTGAATAACTTGACTTGCGTTTATCTTTTTACATATTTAATAAAAAAAGTATATGTTAAAATCTTCATAGATCTATAGACTTTAAATTTTTACTGTCAAAATTAGCATTTAATGAGCATGTGGATATGTATGGGTTTACATGCATTATTGGAGAAGGTAGTTTTTTTTAAGTGCCAAATGTTTTCGTAGGACATGTAAGCTTCACATTTTGGTACCATAGATCGCAACCTTGTCGGGTATCTGTATTACTCAGAAATCTTAATGAAAATATAAAGAGAAAAATAAAAAGAAATAATTCCCTTGAGAAACAGTTCCACTTGCAAAGACCTGAAACTCCAGCAGCAAGTACAATTCTATGAGGTAAAACTGGACAAGCCTGAGGAAGGTGGGACTAAGGAGTAGACACCAAGGGTGTCTGACATCAGGATGGTCCCACATTGAGCTCTGTAGCAGAAAAGAGAAGGACTCTAGCCAAAAGGCCTATTACAACTCAATAGCTTTTTGAATAAGGATTTTTTTTCTTTCCCAAGCCAATCCTTCTTATGACTGACCTTGGCTAGAAGTATGACAATTTGTAAACAGATTGCAAAGTTCAAAACAAGGAGTAAGTAGGAAAGCTCATTAAAACCTAACCCTGAGAAGCCACCTAGAAAAGTACAATATTCATTGGAAGGGAATTCACTCTCCACCCAGTGGCCTGCAGAGCTTGGAAGTATAATGGATGGATGCTTTTGCTTCCAGAAGGAAAAATCATCTCCATACTGTTTTCAAGCACCACCTAGAGGTCAATTTAGTTTCCTTACTAAGCTGTTAACCAGTCTGGCTGAAAAAAAGATTTGATTGATTTAATTTATTATTCATTTGTCAAAGAGGAGGGGACAAGGGGAAATGAAGGACAGAAATGCAGAGATAGGCATAATCCTAGTGCCTAATTCAGCTTCCCCTTGGGTACACTCTTGACACAGTGGGGTCTATAAGCCAATACTCATATGGTAAAGTCCCTCTGCTGAAAGAAAACACTCCTTTTGATGTCAGATTATTACAAAAAAGAAAAAAATTCTTCAATATTCTGGTGGGTCCACAACTTGTTTAAAGAGATTCATTGCAGATTATGGTGAGCAAAAGTCCCTTGTCATTCAGACATACTGTGAATAAGATTCAGTCTGAGATTCTCTCAAAATAATCCATTTACTCTCATTACTGGTATAGCAACAGGGCTTTGAATCACACAGACATGTTAATCTTACTGGAATTCTGCCATATTCCCAGTCTAAGATAACAAACAGGTTTTTCATATAAATTTTTAAAAATTCCTAGAATCATAGAGTATTCCCCAATTTGGAAACCCAAATTGTTAGATATATGGTTGCTGTGATTATTAGGACTGATGGAATTATTATGGACTCACAAATTTTCATTCTCAGCACAAACAGAACAATACTAAATACAGTCTGCTTCCAAGAGGAATATCAGACCATTCATTCATTCAGCAAATATTTGAGTTCCTACCGTGCTAGTGTTGAAATCAAAACTTCCCAATGGACATTTAACTATTCAACTCCTCTCTCACCAGACTTAATTCTTTACCTAACTGGGAACTATAAGTATACTTCCCTTCTCGGTGGGAGAGGTTAAAAGCAATGAATCTTCTTGTGTAACAAATAAAAATATCGCAAATATATTGGACTCCGGTGGACTATAAGAATGACAGGAGGCCTTTGGACCACAGACTTGCATCATAGTCAGATGAGTCTAAATCCCTCAGCTAGGTATGAGCATATGTAGTTTGCATTTGCATTATAGGAAAGTGCAACAATGTGTTAATGGACCTCGGAACTTAACCACATTATTATCCCCAAAAGAAAATGGAATCTCTCTTGAGAGGAGCTCAGCATTTCTTCTCCAACTCTTTTTTTTTTTTGCTTTTTTTTTTTTTTTTGGAGGGCAGTTGGGGTTAAGTAACTTGCCTGAGGTCACATGTCTAGTTTTTTGTGTTAAGTGTCTGAGGCTGGATCTGAACTCAGGTCCTCCTGACTCCAGGGCCAGTGTTCTATTCACTGCGCCACCTAGCAGCCCCCCAACTCTTACCTGAATAAGACTATCTATAACACAACATATGTGATAAGGGATCAACCAGCCTTAGATTGAAAATTTCAAAGGAGGCAGCACATAACACTTATGGATAACCCTAATTGTTAGAAATTTTTTCCTTACTACTAACATAAATTGGCTACTTTACAGTGTTCATTCATTGCTAGACTTGGAGTCAGGAAGATTTGGGTTCAAATTCCATCTCATATATTTACTAGCCCTTAGTTGCCTCATCTGTAAAATGAGAGGGTTGATGAACTCAATGACTTGAAGGTCCCTTCAGTTCTAAATTTATGATTCTATTGTTCTAATACAACAGGACATATAGGCATTTCCCTGTGTAGCAAAATTCCACTCCTTTTATCTTGATGTGAAAACATAATCTGTCCAATTCATTAGTTACATTACACAATAAAACTAAAAAGAATAATTTTTAAACATTCCTTTGACTCCTTTTCTACGATGTGTTCAAAATTCTGACAACTTAAAATAATATTTAGAAGTATTAAAGTGTTGGAGAAAGATTTAATTCCCATAAATGTGTTATACTTTCATTTCATCTAATCATAGAGCCAAGAATTATTTACTAAAAACACTTCTAATCCAATATCTGGTTATACAAATATAATATGATCTCTCTAGCATCTCCTAGGACAGTTTTTCTGGCTGATGCATTTCCCAGAAATGGAGTATAGGACATTTGAGCTTGAATATTAGTTTAGGAAAGGAACCTAGTCAATCAGGCCTACATATGCATACACTTTCCTAATATCTGGACAATATTCAAGGCATAGGGAGAAAGAACATTTTCATTTCAATGTCAGAGAGTGACTTTGGAATTAAATGTGTCCCCAGTGCTTCCTTTCTAGATAGCAAATCCTTAACTGAAGACATTCTCACTGTAAACACTAAACCATATAACATGTAAACTAGAAAATTACAGATCAGTTAATCTCTCCATTCAAAGGATACTGAGAAACATTTTCACTTCAGTGCTGTGCATTTATTGTTATTATCTTTGTTAAAGATGGAAAAAAATACCCTTTAAGACCAAAGGTTTACTAGGCACAGAGTGAATGAATTTATTTGCCTCAAAGGTGAGTAATCTCATGTTAACAGTAGATCCAAGAAAAAAGACCCCAATAGCAGCATTCATTCAGAGAATTCATATCATTACCTCTTCAAAATTCACAAGGGTGGAGGTTATTTTTGTATATGAACAAATTCCAAATGGTCTTGTGTGTATATATACTATGTTTACCACATGGAGACATTTTTATAAAGTATATAATTCTTAACTTGGAACACACATGATTATGTAAACCATTGACTATTTGGGAGATGCCCTAAGCATGGTTTCTGTGGATAAAACTTATATTAACTTAATTTACATAGACCTTAAAAATAGTACCTAGGACCACACAGCTATGCATCAAAGCATGACAACTGGAAATAACTTCACTTTGCTCCTAAGGAATATAATGATTGTCCTAATCTAATATGCTTCATCGTGAATCTGTTCCAGTTTTATTGGCTTTAATTCTCCTAAGGTTTCCTTGCTGCACTGTAATGAATCTCCCTATTCTCATGTGGCTGTGTCTAAAGATGATAAGCATGTATGGAAAGCACTTGGCAAACCTTAAAGGGCTCCTACAAAGTCAGCTGCTCTTTTGTTTTTATTCTATGACAAAACAATAAATTGTTGGGAGGGTTTCTGTAGCTCTCCATTAAGTACCTGCCAAACGAGGCATGTGGTTTTGCTTTTAGGATTAAGCTTATCAGAGGGTACTGAAAATACCAAATAAGGGTTCCCAAACAACTTGACTTAGAAAAGCTACTTCCTGAAATCCACTATGACCATCAGCTCCATGGTTCTCAACCGTAGCTTCTGCCCAAACATGGATGTGGGAGGAGGAGGTGTAGAAGGGAAGAGATGCCTCCTGCCTTCTAAGGTATTTCAGGTATCCTGCAACATCCGTGATTTCATTCTGTTTTCACACCAGTCCAGTGAAGGAGTTGGCAGAGGCATGCGTGCAGGCTTGTCCAACCATATGAGGGCTCTTTGACACAGGACCCATATGCTCACTTGGCAACTTCCTCTGGGTTTTAGAGGCACAGCCACACACTCCATATTGCTTAGAATCCTCTGCTAGAAAGGGGCTGGAGAGATGTAGATGTGGGAGTATGGAGTTTACATTCAAGACACAAGAGAAGCACACCACTTTAAATATGGATTCCATTATATTCATTAAGTATATGAAGATATGCTTTGGTCATTCAGGTACATTGAGTCTCACTGTTCCTAGAAAGAAGGAACATCAGGGCAGATCTTGACTGTTCCTTGATAACACATACTTATTCCTGGGCATGCTTCTTCATGGAAAAGATGTGAATGTTCAAGTGTTGACTTAATTGTCTCCCCTAGAAGACATGGAAAGAAATGGGGGGAGGCGGAATTAGAGACTATTACTTGATTTCCTTTTCCAGCTATAGAACAGTATTGTCCCCAAACCCATTCTTTAGGGATAATGCTAGATCGCCGTAGAAAAAAAAAATTATTCCTCAGGGGCAGTATAGTACTAGCAGGGAAAGAACATTGGATTTGGAGACGAGGGACCTTGTTCAAGTCCTGGCTCTGCCACTAACTACCTGTATGACCCTGGGCAAGTCACTTCATCTCTGGATAGCAGTTCCCTCATCTGTAAAATCAGAGGATTGAACTGTATGACCTTTGAGGTCCCCTCTAGGTCAAAATCTATGATTCTGTCTCTCATCATTTTGTTATACACTAAAGTATCCCATCATTGCGCCCAGGGTATTATAACAATAGCCTTGTCACCTATACAAAGAGAGGTGAAGTTCAAGGTCAGTACCTAGTTTTGTACAATAGGGAAAATGTCATTTATGTAGATGGAAGATCTTAATATTTATTTTGGATTTGCTTGTATGCATTTCAACATGCTAACATAAGGATCAGCATGATATACTGTGGGTAGATCACTGGGCCTGGAATCAGGAAGATCTGGGTTCAAATTCCATCTTAGACCTTTATTTATTGTGTGAAATTACACAGATAGTTTGACCTCCTAGGACCATCTGTAGAAGGAATGGTTTGGACTCACTAGCCTCTAAAGCCCCTTCAAATTCTAAATCTTTTAGTCCTATGACCACTGTTTGGCATTCACATTTGCATAGCTTTAAAAACAATATCATGGGGCGGGCAGTTGGCGAAGTGAATAGAACACCAGCCCTGGAGTCAGGAGGACCTGAGTTCAAATCCACCCTCAGACACTTAATACAAAAAACTAGCCGTGTGACCTTAGGAAAGTCACTTACCCTCAATTGTCCTACCTTCCTCCAAAAAGCAAAAAAAAAAAAAAAAGTCACATAATTTAGGAGTTGTGCTCTTAATTTTTAGGTTACTTTGAGCAATATTTGCTCATTTACCTATTAATTATGAGATTCTTAAAGGGAGGGGACCGTCTTTTGCCTCTTTATGCTTAGCACAGCGCCTGGCACATAGTAGGCACTTAATAAATGTTTCTTGATTGATTGGGAGACTATTGATTTTTTCTCTTCATCTTTTTCTCTGAAGATCTTAATCAGACCTATAAATAATTGCCTTTATTATATATAAATGCTCTCCCCCTGGGATGAATGAGCACAATTCATATGCTAAAAGGAATAATTCAAGAAACCTTCTATTAAAATCCATGAGTCAGTTAATAACATCTCACCCTCTGGAACACTTAATAACATTTATAGAGGTCTTTAAGGCTTGCAAAGCACTTTAAATTCACCGTATCTTTTGATCCTCATAACAGCCCTGGGAAGTAGAGCTTGTGATGATCCATGGTTTAAAACTGCACCAATGATGGCTGTACAGCTGGTGTCTTTGGCAGGATTTGAACTCAGATCATCCTGAACTACAAGTTCAACTGTCCACTTTACCACCTGGCTGCTTCATAAGAGGAAGCAATGGGGCAATAAGGTGGTGCAGTGAATAGAGCATTGGCCCTGGAGTCAGGAGGACCTGAGTTCAAATCCGGCCTCAGACACTTGACACACTTACTAGCTGTGTGACCTTGGGCAAGTCACTTAACCCCAATTATCTTCCCTTTCCCCCTCCAAAATTAAGAAAAAAAATAAGAAGAGGTGGCCGTGAGGGCTTAGGGTAATTAGATGGAGTCTGGAAGCTATCCAGGGATGGGAGAGGGGAAGAGAGGCGGAACAAAATGTAGTCTCTTTCTCCTCTCTTCCTTTCCCCATCACTTCTGTGCTTTGCAAGACAGTGACAGGGCAGGGCACACAGCAGCATTTAGAGAGGGGGATGTAGCTAATAAGTCCCTGAAGCAGGATTCGAACTTGGGTTTTCCCGACTGCAGGTTCAGCACTCTAGTACTATCCCTTTTAATTTACTATTGAAAGGCAAGAAGACAAACAAACAAAAAGGTGAGATATGTACCACACACACTCCATAGTGCACATGAGCCACAGTGGTTAGCGCGGTGAAGGCCACGAACACCGACTCCTCCAGTCTCCCAAGAAGCCCCGTTACTGCGGCAAAGACCACCAAGGCCAACGGGAACAAGAGGGGGTTGAATGATTCGGATCTGGTATTGCTCATCTGGCAGATGATCACTCTGCACTGCGGCAATAAGAGAAAACAATCCCATTGCAGAGTTAGATGGGGGAGCCAAAGTGTCTAAAGGAAGCATGTTCAAAGTTAATGTCATCCATTAAGTTTCCTGCTCTTCCTGCCCAGCTCCCTCCCAAGCTTCCTACTCCCTAACACCCACCTTCCTATTTCTAAGGACTAGAAAACCTGAACTAGATCCAAGGGTGAAGTTTATTGGGAAATGTCCCTTTTCCTTCTATATTGGCAGAGACAGAAAAAACATATATGTCAGGTGTTCAGTGGAATGAATAGGTTTTATTGTTTCCCCCTTTTCTCCTTCTAAATAGCCTCCTCTCCCCCTTTTGAACTTATTTCTGAAATTTTGTCCCTATTCCTGTTTATTCAGACTTCTTAGAAGCCCAGGCCAATGACCAGTGATAAACTTCCTGCTTAGTGCTAATCCAGGAAAGCTTTGTCAAGGTAACTTCAAGAATGACTAGCCAGTTTGGTCTAGATCAGGGGAATAAGTCAGATTGCTGTTTCTGTTTAGTCATTTCAGTTCTGTCTGATCCTCTCTGACCCAATTTGGGGTTTTCTTGGCAAAGATACTGGATTGATTTGCCATTTCCTTCTACAGCTCATTTTACAGATAAGGAAACAGAGGCAAACAGGGTTAAGTGATTTACCCAGGGTCACAAAACTATTAAGTATCTGAGATCAGATTTGAATTTAAGAAGATGAGTCTTCCTGACTTCCAGCCCACCTATATCCACTCACTACACCACTTACTATTACTACTATTCAAAACAACCTCTTCTTCACCTAAGTAGGAAGGCTTCTTGTTGAACTTAATAGCAAACCTTCTTCCTATTGGTGAAGCTGTGGCCAATGTATTGGACATTCACCAAACCAATGATCCTACAAAAAGTATACAGAAAGCACCAGCCTCACAAAGAGCAAGGGCCCCCTCTACACTCAAGGGAAGGGGGCTGTGGCTGGAAGCACAGTGCTTGTGGTGGCCAAACAAAGCCAATTTTCTGAAAGCAGCCCCAGACCACAAAGATTGGACAGAGGTGTGTATGAAGCCCAACTGTAGATCTAAGAGGATACAAGCCATTAAGAACTGTAAGAATTTGACACTTGGAGGAAACAAGAAGAGAAAGGGCCAAATGATCCAGTCTAGCATCATTTTTTTTATTGTCTCCATAATAAAAATGTTAATATTTAACTTGAAACTTAAAAAAAATCTTACCAATTTAGAGTAGAAAGGGAACTAAAAGTCTAATCCTCTCATTTTACAGATGAGGAAACTGAGGTACAAAGGGGTTAAATTACTTGTGCCTCTCCTCCTGCTCAGCTAGGGACTGGAGGGGCCGTGTGTTTGGGCAGACATAATCTTGGGGTGCCCTCTCCCAAATAATGACTAGAGAAAACAGCAGCTTTTGAATCTATACTCCCTAGCTTGGCCTCTTCCCACCAAATGCTAGTTATATTTAAACACCCTCACAAATGGTGAATGGTGAGTAAACCCATTCATCCAAGCAAATAGTCGACAGAAATTGGAGAAGTTGTGCAGATTAGAACAGTGGTGGGGAACCTACAGCCTCAAGGCCACATGTGGCCCTCTAGGTCTTCAAGTGAAGCCCTTTGACTAAACTTGATTTGGTCAGAGGGTCACACTTGAGGACCTAGAGGGTCACATGTGGGCTTGAGGCTGTAGGTTCCTCACCGCTGGGATTAGAATATACCAGCAAATACCCAAGAATGAATAAAGTCTTCAGATGGGAGCAAGAGGACATCTTGGTCCAACCAAGAGAGAGGCCCCGAGGCCACCCAACAGGAAACTCTCCAGAGTCTCAGGGAGCCAAGCTGGAAATCAGGTATGTGTTAAAGACCTAACTTCACCTACATCTCTGCCTTCCAAAATCTGCCTCTATCTCTCAAGCCATGGAGAATGCCTCTTCTCCAATCTGGAGTTCCATCCTCCAGGCAGCATGCAGTCAGGGCCACCCCTTCTCCACCCATCTTGATAGTCAGGTTACAGTCACACAAGCAGAACAGTGCAATGGAAAAAATGCTGGAATAAAATGACCTGGGTTCATATCCTAGCTCTGTACTTACTATTGGATGACCCTGGTCATCCTCGTCTCCTTACTCAGTAAAAAGAAGAGTTAGACTAGATGGCTTACGGGTTCTTAACTCCAGTTCAAAATCTATGATCCTAGGATCATGTAGGTGGTAAGAAACAGAGCTAGCTATTGAACGATGGGCTTTTGACTCTAGATTCAGTGCTCACTCCACTATATCACACTGCTTTGAAAAGAAAGCCCTCAGTGAATAGAGCACCGGCCCTGGAGTCAGGAGGACCTGAGTTGAAATCCAGCCTCAGACACTTAACACAAAAACTAGCCATGTAACCTTGGGCAAGTCACTTAACCCCAATTGCCCCACCAAAAAGAAGGGAAGGAAAGGGAAGGAAAGGAAGCCCTTTCCTCACAAACAACCCTGCATTAGCACTTCCTTAAAAGATCTGAGCATGGTGGCCCATGTTTCTAAACCAGGGGTGCGGAACCTGTGGCCTCAAGGCCACATGTGGCCCTCTAGGTCCTCAAGTGCAGCCCTTTGACTGAATCCAAATATCACAGAACAAATCCCCTTAATAAAAGGATATTAAAGGGCGACTAAGTGGCACAGTGAATAGAGCACTGACCCTGGAGTCAGGAGGACCTGCGTTCAAATCTGGCCTGAGATACTTAATAACTTACTAGCCATGTGACCTTGGGCAAATCATTTAACCCCAACTGCCCTGCCTTCCCCCCTGCAAAAAAAATAATAAAAGGGATGTTAAACTATGAAGTTTAGATTCAGTCAAAGGGCTGCACTTGAGGACCTAGAGAGCCACATGTGGCCTCGAGGCCACAAGTTCCCCATCCCTATTCTAAACCCTGCCTTGAGGGAGGCTGATGCTGATAAATCAGCTGAGTTTAGGAATTCTAGCTTTGGTAAGGCTACAGTTGATCAACCGGTTTTTTTGCACTGAGTCTGGTACTAAAATGGTGAACCCTAGGCATGGAGATCCACCAGGCTGCCTAAGAAAGGATAAACCAGCCTAGGTTGGAAAGCAGGCAAATCTGTATTTCCATATCGATCAGGCAGTGTGAACAAGTCCATAAGCAGTCACTGCACTGAAAGCCTGGAAGAGGGAGTTGGGAGACTCAGTCTCAGAAAAGGGGGTTGGGAGGGAGGGGCGGTGGAGAGACATTCTTCCTGATGGACAACGTACATGCTTTGTCTTCTGGAATTGGGATGTTGAAGAGAAGGAAGGTAGCAAATAAGCCTAATTCATCTGAAAGCCCTGTGGTCAGAGGAAACAGCTATATCCTCAAGACAACTAGTTTGAGCCAAGCCCTGATAGCCAGCAAGGCAAAAAGGAAGTGCCCCAAGATGTGCTTCTAGCATCCATGAAAGTCACATAAAAACAAGGCATATGAAGGAAATTATGAACAATAAATGTCATAATTCTTAATTACCCTGCCAAGAACTAGGCAAAGGATAATAAGCTAACAGTAACAGGAGCTGAGTTCAGCTTCTAGCTTTGCCACTTACTGCTTATGCAAACTTGGAAAGTCATTCAGCCTCTGCAGGACCGTTCTCTTATCTAGAAAATGAAAGGTTTGGTCTAGATTACCCTTCTACCTGCAGATTAATGAAACCGAGCATATAAACAATCAATTCTCAGTTACTCGAGGGATGAATAACCATGTAGGCTATTCAAATCTTTTGCTTTTTTTCCTCTCCAGTTACCTGATTTTTCAACAACCTGTTTTGCTATTGATTCACAGCTTTGATAAAAGATTAAGGAGAATGATGAAATTGAAGCCAGTAATTTTATGAAGTTTGGTAGTTGCTTTTCCATGGCAACCCTGCCCAATATCAGTACAGATAATTGAGTACTAACTAGGTGCTGTAAACAGGAACAATTACAGCTTAGTGAAGACATAGCAGTGAAGAAATAATGAGTGACAATGTGATTCTTTTTAGTACTGAGATTAATTTTTTAAAAAATTAGATAAGTATCATCTAATGTGATTTCTAGTCACCTACTTTAGAAGGTAAATTTTGAAAATCTTGAGAAAGGTCCATTACTTTGGCACACACACAAAAAAATGTCACCGGTGATTTTTATAACAACAGTTTTTAGTTGAATGGTGAATCTGGAGGTCAGGAAGTCAAGAAGGGAGTGGGCTAATAGGGATTAATGTAATTTCTTATATCTGAGTTTTAAAAATCAACTTCACAAATAAAAGATAGGAAAGTCTGGTTATACGGCAGTTCAATTAAAATAAGATCTGGAGACTATAGTTGCATAAAAGTTCATTATCAATCAGTTGTGAAACATGGCAGCCCAAAAAAAAGCTAATGTAATCTTTAAATTAATCTTAATGTAAATCAAGCTAAGTTTCGAAGACTGTCCAGAAAAATGGAGGTGCTATGCTCTTTCCTTGTGACAGCTGAAGTACTGTGTTGAGTTTTAGATGTCACTGTCTAGAAAGCAAATTGGTAAAATGAAAACTATCTGGAGGAGAGGGAATACAGAAAGGTGAAGGGTCTCAAAGTCATACATGAGAATGAGTTGAAGGAAACAGTATTGATTCATATGGGAAAGGGAAATCCAAGGGGGGAACATCTTAGATATCTCCAAGTATCTGAAGAACTGTCACGTGGAGGAGAGATGAGCCTTGTTCACCACACCAGGCATAACTAGGAAGGATAAGTATCAGTTTCAAAGATACAAATTAGACTTTACTTAAAGGAAATATTCCTAAAAATAGAGTTTTACAAAAATGGAAAGGATTGCCTCAAGTGGTAATAATTTTTCCCTCACTAGAGGTCTTCAAGTAAAGGTTGGATGACCCCTTGCTGGTTACACTTAGAAAGGATTCTTGTTCACATGATGTTGGTTCCATAAGGTGGTCCCCAGGGTCCCCTCCAACTTAGGCATTCCATAATTATGTGTGATTCTTGGAAAGGGAAGGAGGAGAAAGGAAGGGAAAATTTATTAAGCACCTAATACGTGCTAGGCATTATGCTAAGCATTTTACGAATGGTACATTTGATCTTCCCAACAACCCTGTGAGGTTGGTGCAATTAATATCCCCATTTGCTAGAAAGAGCATCAGAATCATGAAAATGGACTTTTTTAAAGAAGGACATCTGTGCATATTTAGCTACATAAAAAAAAGAAGTCAAGAGGGGAAGGGGTGATGATGGTGGGCAGAAGGAATTAAGACCATCTCAGCTACGGCTAAGCGTAAAAGGAGGTCCTAAGTCATGTGCTTTTTTCCTTTAAGATGTCAAGAAACAAATGTGTGATCTAAGGTCAATTTTAATTTATCTATAATTCTCAACATCTATAATTCTATAAAAACTATGAAAAGAAAATACTCATGCTAAAGCAACACATGTGCCATTACTTGCTACTGGGTAAAAATAATGAACCTCCAAGGGTATAAGAATTTCAAGGAGAAAAAAAAAATTGCCATGACAACATACACTCGGCCTCCACAGGAAATATAAATAGGAACAACCAGTCAGAAGCAGAAAATTAAAGGAAAATGTGACTTTTTCTAATTTGGAAACATGATTTCAGCTACCATATTTTAATTCATCTAACTCAAACATGAGAGCAGGCAAATGTTATTTACCCCCTGGTCCTCAGAGGCTGGGAGAATGATGATACCCAGGTCAGAATCTGAAGAGTTGGGAAATAGACAATTTGGGAACAGTAGGTTCCGTAGCGTGTTTGAAAAAGAAATGAAAACAAGGGGCGGCTAGTTGGCGCAGTGAATAGAGCACCAGCCCTGGAGTCAGGAGGACCTGAGTTCAAATCCAGCCTCAGACACTTAACACAAAAACTAGCCATGTGACCTTGGAGAAGTCACTTAACCCCAATTGCCCTCCAAAAAGCAAAAAAAGAAAAGAAATGAAAACAAATGGTAATTTATTAAATGAAAACTCCTAGAATACTTTCTCTAAAGATGCCCTTGCCCTTATCAACTTACTTTCAAAATGTTTGCCTAGATTCTAACACCATAAAAAATGATGAAATGAAAATAGTAAGAGCTAGCATTTATAGAGTACTTCACAAATATTATTTCATTTTACTCTCTCAACCATCCTGGGGGGGGGGAGGTATTATTATTATCCCCACATTTCAGATGAGGAAACTGAGGCAGAAAGACTTGCCCAGGGTCACACAGCTAGTAAGTGTCTAAAGCTCTATTTCAGGGGTTTCAAGGTCACAGGTTCCCCACTCCTGCTTTGAACTCAGGTCTTCCTGACTCCAGGCCTGGCCCTCCATACTCTGTGCCACCTAACTGCCTAGATTTATGGGATTTGGAATGAGATCAAACAGGATTTGAATCCCCTCTCTGCTACTAAAATCTATGGCCAGGTTGTCAGCTTCTTTGGGTCTCAGTTTCCTACTTCTATGTAAAGTAAGAGCTCTGAACTAGAGGATGCCTCTTGCAAGTCTAAATCAGTCCTTATGATACATGTGCGTTAAGCCCAGTATATGGCAGACTATATAATAAAGTCAATGTTCAACAGCCGCCCTTACAACTACAAGAATTTGCCTGATTTTATTACTAACTTCATTTTCGCTTTCATGTTGATGACCACACACATTCACAGCAGAAAAATGATGAGAGGTGCAATGGGTAGGTTTGTAGAGTAGATAGTATCCTAGTGGGTGCTTCAATGGTCTAGTTCACCCTACTGATGGAAAGGGCTCCCTGTGCATTAGTTGCAAATTTTTACTGTTTACCTTTAAAACTCAAGTTTTGTTGCACTTAGGCCCCCAGAATGTAGTGCAAATGTTTGGGGCTGTAAGCCCAAGCAAAGTCAGTGATGCAGCTTAGTGAGAAAATAAAAGCATTAGATAAAATAAAGATTGTGCTGGCACGTCGGCACCCACGTTCTGCCTAATCGACCAGCTGACTAGAAGCATCGAGGCTGCCCATTCCATCAAAGATCTCAGTCTCAAGGTTAAATGTCAAATCATCTCTAGCATGTTCCTATACTCCAAGACCTTTAAGGATCTCAAACAGGCCATGAAGCAGACATCACTGATGGATTATTTTAAGCTGCTGCATCCTTCACCATCGTCATCACCAACCACCAGCTGTGAAGGATTCAGTGTCAAAGGTAATGCTGAGAACTCACTAGTCTCAGTGTCTTCTGACAGCAGGGACTGAAGTTGCTGCAATCTCTTTCTTGTTTTTCAGAGGGTGGCCAAGGTAGAAAGGTTTACAGCAGTATATTATACAGTACAACACCCTCACATTGCCATCTGACAGAGTGGAAGGTAAGATTCAGGTTAAAAATGTTCTAGTTATAAGAATTTTATTCGCAGTGTTTATGATGCTGTAGATTTCAGGTGTTATGAAAAGTAAATATTGTCCATTATACCCCCTGCCTAAAATGCTTTTTTTTTAATTGAGATGTTAGCACAAAAGGCCACAGAATTCTAGGGAATTGCTAGCAAGAAGAAATGTTTTGCATGTTACCAATTTTAATTTTATTTTGTGTACTTTTATGGGTTATTTCATGGTTCCTGTGTTAGGAAAAGTACATATTATCAGAATTAATGTTTTGTTATAAAGAAGTGTATGAAGAAAACTGTATTTTCAGCAATCTCGAATATGAAAGATTACAGTTTTGGGTGGTCGCAGGAACTTAACCCCCTATTTCCCATAGGGTTAATGTATCAACACTTGTATTTTTTACTTTCATGAACATTTTCTAGAAACATTACCCCCATGAAAGTTGAGGATTGAATGCATATTAAAATTCATATTAGGCACTGAGGTATTAATAGATCTCTAACTTTCCAAGTTAAAAGTTGTAAGAGACCAAAGTTCCCTACTTTTTCTCCAATTTTTCCATTACTACATCTCCTCATTCCTGCTAAAAGATTTACAGTTTCATTCATTCAACAATAGTTTTCATTGAGGAGAGTAACAGATATTGCTGTTTTTCTAGGTATAACCTAGGATCTGTTGGGAATTTGACAGCCACTATAAATTCCAAAAAATATGGGGGATGGAGCATTAGAAAACCAAGGACCTCGTTCTTTGCCCCACTGTATGATTTCCATTTTGATGGTAGAGGTGAAGATAGAGATAATTCTACGTCAGGAAATTTCTAACTGCAAACATTACTTCTTATGGAAAATAATGCTAAATCAACATGTTTCCCCCAATAGCACCACAGTTCCTTTTCACCTAAGTCAAAGTATATTTTCTTTTCTCAATGATGATAAACTACAGAGCTGATCTACATTAGGAGATGGATTTCCCCATTGAGAGCTCCCTATAATCGATGAAATAAAAGTCATCTATAAATGAAAACTTCTCGATTACTTTCCCTAACAAGGATCCCCTTGCCCCTTGTGCAAGGCAGGCAAAAGAAAATTCAAGGAAAGCATGCCATTTTGCTCAGACTTGACTCCTCTCCACATACTCTGTAAACAGCTCCACTGGCCAGCTTGCTGTTCCTCACACACCACTCCATCTACCAGCTCCATGCTTTTGCATTAGCTGTGGCCCCTGCCTAGAATGCTCTCCCTTCTCACTCCCACCTCCTAGCTTTCCTGACCTTCTTCAAGACTTGGCTCAAAGCCCACTTTCTCCAGCAGGCATTTCCCAGTCTCCCCTGCTGCATTTAACGCCTTCCCTGAGATTGCTGCCATTTACACTGTATATGACTTGTAAGTAGATCATCATTTACGCATATGGTCTCTTCCAATTATAATGGGAGATTCCTGAAAGCAGGGACGGTGTTTCTTGATTTTCTTTATATTCCCAGTCCTTGGCACATAGTAAACAATAAGTGCGTATTGATTGAGGACCATTTTAAAGTAAAAAGCCCTTATGTCAGCGTCACCAAATTCAGACTGTCCCACTAAACTTTCTACACTGAGTCATGTCAACATGCCCCAAAAGGAGCCGTTGGATTGGGGCTCCGTGTCTGGTCACCTTAGGCTTACAAATCATCACAAGAGACGCCAATCTAATTTGGGGGCAGCAAAGTAGTGCAGTGGCCAGAGCACCAGGCCTGGAGTCAGGAATTTGTGATTGTTGTACAGTCATTTTCAGTCATGTCTGACTCTTCCTGACCCCATTTGGGGTTTTCTTGGCAAAGATACTGGAGTGCTTTGCCATTTCCTTCTCTAGCTCATTTTACAGATGAGGAAACTGAGGCAAACAGGGTTAAGCGACTTGCCCAGGGTCACACAGTTAGTATGCTCAGGAAGACCTGAGTTCAAATGAAACATCAGACATTTAATAGCTATGTGACCTTGAGCAAGTCATTTAACCTCTGTCATCTATAAAATAGGAATGATAATAACACCATCAAATAAGATGATGATTGTCAAGTTCTTAGCACAATGCCTAGTACATAGTAAGCACTCTACAAATGTTAGTTATCATTATGATTATTATTTTACTACTTAAGCAAAATCACTAAGGTTGAGAGGAAAATCCAGAAGGCCTAGACCTAAGCCATCTCTCTGTCTCCAGGAAGGACCTGAATTGATGCCATTTCAAAAAGAGTATAGGGGCAGCCAGGTAGCACAGCGAGTAAGAGCACTGGCCCCAGAGTTGGGATGACCTGGGGATTGAATCTGGGCTCAGACACTAAGCACCCACCCAGAAACACCTGGCCGTGTAACCTTGAGCAAGTTACTTAACCCCAATTGCTTAGGGGTGGCCAGGTGGCTCAGTGAGTAAGAGCACCGGCTCCAGTGTCGGGATGACTTGGATCAAATCTGGGCTCAGATACTCAGCACCACACCCAGAAATAACTGGCCGTGTAACCTTGAGCAAGTTACTTAACCCCGATTGCTTAAAAAAAAAAAAAAGACTATAGCTGGGGTGGCTAGGTGGAACAGTAAATAGAGCACTGGCCCTAGAGTCAGGAGGACCTGACTTCAAATTCAGCCTCAGACACTTTACATACTTACCAGCTGTGTGACCTTGGGCAAGTCACTTAACCCCAATTGCCCTACCTTCCCCTCTCCAAAAAAAAGCAAAAAAAAAAAAAAGAGTATAGCTATCCAATGCCTAAGGCACACATGCCCCATTTAGAAAAAAGCAAGACTGGTTAGAGAATTGTGAAAGTCATTTTGAATGGATCTTCTCTCACCCAACTACACAAGTGTAAACC
Organism: Petaurus breviceps papuanus; assembly: GCF_028583685.1. NCBI lineage: Eukaryota > Metazoa > Chordata > Mammalia > Diprotodontia > Petauridae > Petaurus > Petaurus breviceps. The sequence continues at coordinate 53,402,174 of NW_027186304.1, forward strand.
TTTTGGATACTTACAGCAACACTGGAGAAGGCAACACCAACCATAAATAAAAATAATCTGGGCTGTCTGATTAATATATTACATGGAGATAAAGCCACCCAAACGGTCAGGAGGAAAAACAGGAGGGTGGGAGACACCAAAGGCAGCAGCGCTTCATACAAAGAATCCTTCTTCAGGGTCTTCCTCTGGTATGCCCTACAACGCAGAAAAATTAAAGTGCCAGTTTTAACATTAGAACGTAGGCCTAGAGTTAGAAAATGAGACGCAGCATGAGGAGACCTGAATACTAATGAGCTTGTGATTCTCCATAAGCCCTTTAAACTCTCGGAGCCTCATCTGAAAAATGAGCTTAATCTAATAGTCTTTAATAGTCAGTTTTATATATGTCACATTTGGATCGCCAAATGTAAGCCATTAGAATAAAATAACACAGAAAAATATATAATCATAGAACTTTGAGTTGTAAGAGCCCTTAAAGAATATTTAGTTCAATACCCTGTTCTATAAATGAGGAAACTGAGGCCCAGAGAAGTTGGCTTGCCCCAAGGGTTACTAATTAACTAGCTGTGGTTTTGTTTGTTTGCTTTTTTTGAGGGAGGAAGGCAAGGCAATGGGGGTTAAGTGACTTGCCCAAGGTCACACAGCTAGTAAGTGTAAAGTGTCTGAGTCTGGATTTGAACTCCGATCCTCCCTACTCCAGGGCAGGTGCTCTATACACTGTGCCACCTAACTGCCCCTAATTAACTAGTTGTGTGATGACAACCCTTTATGTCTAAGTCATCTACCCATTTTGAACTTATCTTGTTATACAACATGAGACATTGGTCTATACCTAGTTTCTGTTAAAATGCTTTCCAGTTTTCCAACAGTTTTTGGTCAAATAGTGTGGGTTCTTATACCAGTATTTGGGATCTTTTGATATATCAGATTTATTATTATTAATTAATATTCCTTGCTTCTCTATATTGTGTACCTAATCTGCTTCACTGATTGACTTTTTTTAATTTTTTAACCAATACTAAATTCTTTTTTTCATTCTTGTTTATTTTATTTTAAATTTATGGGTTAAAACAAACATTCCCGTAACACAGTATAATTTAAAAAAAAATGATTGCACATGAAACTGAAAATCTATTATGTACAACTTGCTATCCCATTTACATATATAATAAATATATATATATATAATGTACATGTAATAATTTTTTTTCTTTTTCTCCTTTTTTCCCCTTTCCTCCCCGCCCCCGCCCAGGATGACTACCATTAGACACAAATAGGACATGTATGTGTAAAATTATTATGTACATACTTCTATTCTTCAGTTCTTTCCTTGGACACAGATAGCATCTTTCTTCATATGTCCTTTGTAGTTAATTTGAGTACTTATAATAGTCAAGATGCTTTATTCACTCAAAGCCATTCTTAAAACAAGATTGCTGTTATTGTATACGATGTTCTCTTGGTTCTGCTCATTTCTCTCTCCATTTTGTGCAAGTCTTTCCATGTTTTTCTAAGATCACTGAGCTCATTTCTTACAGCACAGTAGTATTCCATCACAATCATATACCACAACTTGTTCAATTTGTATCAAATTCTCTTGATAATTGTTGTCTTGTAGCACAGTGTGAGGTCTGGCGGTACTAGGCCCCCTTCCTTCTCACTTTTTTCATTATTTTTCCTGAGATTCTTGATCTTTTATTACTCCAAATCAATTGTTATCATTTTTTTTATCTAATCCTCTGGTAGCTTGATTGTTATAGCACTGAATAAGTAAATTAAAGTAGAATTATAATTTTTATTATATTTGCTCAGCCTACCCACGAGCAATTAATATTTATCCAATTTCCTTGTTTTTTCTTTCTTTCGTTTGGGGGGGGAGGGTTAATTGGGGTTAAGTGACTTACCCAAGGTCACATGACTAGTTTTTTTGTGTGTGTGTTAAGTGTCTGAGGCCAGATTTGAACTCAGGTCCTCCTGACTCCAGGGCTGGTGCTCTATTCACTGTGCCACCTAGCTGCCCCTGTTTTCTAGTATTTTTAAAAGGAATGGGTACTGTGTCTTGTCAAAAGTGTTTTGTTTTGTTTCTTTTTCTACATTCTTTTTTGTATGCTCATTCTTCCAGACTACTTCCTGACTTCAGGCAGACTTTATGTTAGGACCAGGCTCTGTGAACTTTTGATAGGAATGGCTGGACTTAGCTTGAGACATCTTGGGTCCTCTTGTAGCTTTTCTGAGGGTCTGAATGTTGTGTTATTCCAGGATTTCACAGGCAACTCAGGCTGAGGGCTTACAAGCTTTCATTGCTCCCAAAGTAGTCTGATCCAGGGCAAAATCTGATCACAGCCCTCCTCATCTCAATTCAATTGCTACTCAGGCTGGGGTCTGAGCAATACACCTGTGGACCTGCCTCTGGTGCAGTTCTAGTGAACTCTGAGCCCCTCAAATGCAGAGACTGTGGGTTGCGTTTCTTTGCATCTCCAGCATTCAGCACAGTGTGTGGCACACAGAAGGCACTTAATAGATTGCTTACTGAGTATTCACCTGTAGCCTCCTGCTGGGTCCAGTTACCACAAGCCAGCTGGAAAGCTCCAGCGGTTCAGAGTAACCTAACTGCATTGTCTTCTTTGGTCTGGGATTTGTGTCCTGGTTATTCCCCTGCAGGCTGCAGACTTGGCTGGGGGATAAAACTGAGACCCTGCTCTGCTTTGGGGGGCAGAGTAATGCTGCTTGTGTCTGAACTTGCCCCTTGCTTCATACCCAGCCTAAGACCTGGGACTTCTACTCAGTGGAATGCCAACCGGACACACAGGTGTCCTCTCAGTTTATCCTGGACATGTGACCCAGAACAAGATAAGAGAAACAGAACCACCACTTGGTACGTGTTCTTTCATCCTGCACGAGGCAGGGGCCCCTTTGTGTGGATCTCAGAGCTCTTCCTGTAGTGGGCCACATCCTGGGTCCTCTTTCCGGAGCTGCACATGAATGGTCTGGGCAGCATTCTCCTGGTCTGACTGTCTCCATTTTCCATAGATCTGTCTGTTTCTGCTATGCCGCTCTAGGCTGGAAAGATGACCCACTGTGATCTTCTCATTCTTGTTGGGCATTTTCTAGATCTTTGCAGAGGAGTTCTGGTGCGGAGCTAGGCTATACTTCTTCCAGCTACTTCTCAATCTTGGCTCCTCCTCCTGAACGTGTCCATCAGTTTATACCTCCCCACAAAAACACGTGTACTGACACACATTAGCTTTACTATTTTAAAATCACAACTAATATTTTACCTAAAACAGTATTACCAAGCTTGAGATTATCCTTATTCATCTGAGTAACTTTTGTACGGGGGCAGCTAAGTGGTGCAGTAAGTAGAGTAGTCAATCTGGAGTCAGGAAGACTTGAGTTCAAATTCAATCTCAGATAATCACTAACTGTGTGACCCTGAGCAAGTCACTTAACCCTATTTGCCTCATTTTCCTCATCTGTAAGATGAACTGAGAAGGAAATGGCAAACTACTCTCGTATACTTGCCAAGAAAACCCCACATGAGATCACGAAGAGTTGGACACAACTGAAACATAAGATCCTTTCTAAAATTTTGTTTTGCTTTCAAAGTTCAAATCCACAAATTTCAAAGACCCTTAAGGCAGTTCCACAAATTTTTAAAGCAATGCCCACCTTCCTGGAAATAAATGTCTAACTTCTGAAGGTGTCTATGCTGAAAGGAACAACATTCAATTTAGATGTCTAAGTCTGGATATGTTTGTTGAAAAAAAATGAACTTCAAGTTCTTACTTCTCAGTTCCTCAGAGCTAGTATTTCTTGAGAATATGAAGCCTGTCTGCAATTTCATTAGATGCACATTTCAAGCATCTATTTTGTCTGAATCTTAAACCACTCCATATGTATTGAAATACAGTGATTCAACAACAAAAATAAAGGCATGGAAAACAACCCCTCCCACACACACACAAATAAGTTGTTAAGTTTGTACCATGTTAACCTGGAGAAACAAGTAGAATATTTTGAATCTCTAGATAAAACAGTGCTTTTCATTAGTAATTTTAACAGGTTCGTTTTTACAAATATATATATATATATGTAAACACACTAAAAAGTGAGGAATGTTTGATGACATCTAACTGCTAAAATATAAGGAGCAAATATGAAAATGATAAGTGACATTATAGAGCAACTTAAGGTTTGCAAAGTGCAGTACGAACATTTTCTTCATAGATCCTCAGAAGGGTCCTGCAAGAGAAATATTACAGCTACTGCTATACACCCATTTAACAGATGAGGAAGGTGGGACTCAGAGGTCAAATGACTTGTCTATCATCATATGTCTGACCAATAAAGAGGCAGAATTCAAACCCAGGTCTCTCCCAACTCCAAATTTCACACTGCTCCCACTTACACCACATGATCTCTCATGATGACCCACCCACCCCGATCTCAAAAAGAAGATCACATGTCAAAGAATTGAACATTTTGATGCCAGGAGAACATCCATGGATAAATGTCCAAATCTACCACACAAAAGGCCAGAATTCAATTCAATACATATCCTCTGAACACCCAAGCTCCATGTGTAATGCACTCAATTTGTTTAGGATATCAATTGGGACATGAGCTCTTGTTTTTATCTGAGCACCTACTATCTTTTAACTTGAAAAGCACACTTACGGGGCAGTTAGGTGGCACAGTGAGTAGAGTACCAGCCCTGGAGTCAGGAAGACCTGAGTTCAAATCCAGCCTCAGACACTTAACACCAAAAAAAAAAAAAACTAGCTGTATGACCTGGGGCAAGTAACTTAACCCCAACTGCCCTCCAAAAAGCAAAATAAATAAATGTTTAGAGTAAAAGTACCAGCCCCAGAGTCGGGATAACCTGGGATCGAACCCAGGCTCAGATACTTAGCACCACACCCAGAATTAACTAGCCATGTAACCTTGAGCAAGTTACTTAACCTCAATTGCTTTAAAAAAAAAAAAAAAGCACACTTACGTGTAGATGTTGTACAACGTCTGTGGAAGAGAAAGGAAAATGCTGCAGGCTGGAAAAAAAAAAGACAAAAGATTTATGAATGGTCATTTATTATTAAGCTCCCATGAGAACAAGCCTGTACTGCAATGATAATAATGGAAATTCCCTGCTATCAGACAAGGAAATTCAAGGGGGCTTCAATCCTACTTCCAATGTTAGCTTCATGAATGGCTCAAGGAGAACAGCATTGGAAATGGTACCAGGGAACAAATGTTTTGGGTGTAACGATTTTTAAATTAGTTGCCCACTTTTCCTTGCAATAAACACACATCAAGAGTTGACATTTTCCCCAAAAGTATACATTGCTGTCAAAATTTTGCATTCACCCAAGTTGAGGATGATTCTGAATACTGAATTGATTCTAAAAAACAACAATAAAAAGGGCCTAGCATTTCTACAAAGTGCTTTACAAGTGGTTAGCTCATTTGGTCCTTTCAACAACCTTGTGAGGCAGTTCTATTATTGAGGAAACTAAGGCTAAGATCATGACTTTCTGAGGGTCACACAGCTAGTATATATTTGAGGAAGAATTTGAACTCAGGTCTTCCTGACTTGAGTCCAGCAGTTCTATCCATCTTGCCACTTAGATGCCTATATGAATGATGGCCAATAAGATCTGAAAAAATTGTTCTAAAAATAACCAACATTTTGAAATTCATATTAATCCAGCACTTTGGGGTGTCTCTTTTGAAGTCTCCTTCAACAGATCTGAGATCTCATCCATGTGAAATCTCTCTCCATCCTGACCCATGCACTGCTTCTCATTTTCCTCCGTAGATTCTCCTCAGGGGCTTTTCTTTGACATCTTTTAACATTCCATGGCTGCCTATTATCCTTCACTCTTAGTATACCACCACTTCCTATTCAGATCATACTTCCTCAATGAAGTGTTACTTTCATTAGGTCATCACTGGATGACAGTGAGCAGTGCTCCTGGAGTCAGGAGGACCTGACTTCAAATCCAGACTCAGATACTTGGCTAGCTGTGTGGCCCTGGATAAGTCACTTAACCCTGTTTGCCTCACTTCTTCATCTGTAAAAGCTGGAGAAAGAAATGGCAAACCACTCCAGTATCTTTGCCAAGAAAATCCCAAATGGGGTCACAGAGAGTTGGCCAGGACTGAAACAATTCAACAACTCAACAACAACAAAATCATCATTGGAAATATACTGCAAACTTCTTGTGCCACTGACCTAAGGGTCAGCCATGCTTTTGATAGCTCAGGGATTGTGTGTTGTGGTTCAAGATTCACAGACATGTAGCAGCACCCAGAGAACATTTGTGTTTATTTAAAAAATTTAAAAGATAGGCTTTTGTGCCAAGAAGCAGCTTGGGAGCAGTAAAAGAAATGCATAATTTCCCAAGTGTAATCGCCCACTCTGCCTCTTATTTAATTCTGGGCTCCACTCACTGTCCATCTGCCTATGTATTGATGGACTAATTGGATGGACTTGCCTTCCAAGTGCACATCACGGACTAGTCAATAAACATTTTTCATACATTTAGCTTTCCCTGGACGGAGTGTTAGGCTGAGCTCTTTTGAGTAATTAGGGATCATATTGAACAAGCCCTGTGCCATTTGAGGCTTGATGTAATACAGCACAATATCATCTGCAAACAGGTGACATTGGTGATGAAAATATTATCTCTATTTTACATGGCAGGATCAGAAGCTCAGAATAAGGAAGTAGTCACTCAACAGGATCAACAATTCAGAAACCAGTCAATTATTCTGTGATCAGGACAGAAAAATTTAAAAATTTACATTTAAAAATTAATTTTAAAAAAGACTGGTATTGGGCTGGTTTTCAACATCAAGAGAAGCAAACAAGAAAATCTGAAACCAAGGATACAATATGATTCTGGAGGTAGAAAGGATTTTAGCCATCGTTTACTTCCAGCCCCTAATTTTATAAATGAGGAAACTGAGAATCAAAAAGGCTAATTGAGGGGCATCTAGGTGGCACAGTAAATAGAGCACTGGCCCTGGAGTCAGGAGGACCTGAGTTCAAATCCAGCCTCAGACGCTTAACACAAAAAAATAGCTATGTGACCTTGGGCAAGTCACTTAGCCACAACTGCCCTCCAAAAAAGAAAGGCTAATTGAATTACCTAGTATCATGTAATGAATTAGTTCAAAGCTGGATGTTTTGGTAGAAACCCCCAGTTCTTTTCACTTTACCACATTGCTTTAAATTTCTCTAAAACTAATGGCCACGTTTACGTTCCATATCTTTCCAGATGAGAAGCAAAGTGCATTATTAATCAATAGGTTAGCGTCTTCACCTTGTAAAGTTGGAGAATGTACTGATAATTGCATCCTCTTTGGGGTCTACACCAGCAAAAGATGGAAATCCAAATTCAACTGAGTTTTATGTGTATGTTGTGGCAGGATTTTGCCTATTAAATGAATTTGCATTGAATTAAAAAGTCCAGATTGCTTTATTCTATGTTGACATTTCATTCCACATCTTCCTGACAGCTCTTTGCCCTTAGGAAATGGACTTCACTAGGTACAATATTCAGTTATTTCTTGTTCAACTGACCTATCTGTCAAATTTGTTTTATGAAGATGAAGTGATGGAAATTGGAGATTTCCTGAAATAGTAAAATGGTTTAAATCGAGTAGAGAAGTTCCTATTGTAATCTACTTGATATGATACTTTATCAATTGGGAAGACTTAGTGGATAGGGGAAAAAAATGGAAAGCAGAAGTATCATGAACTTGGAATGAATTGTACTAGAAGAAGCAGCTGAACCTCCATCCCCTGCTGGTCTCCCATAGGCTGCCCAAGGGAAGTATTCACACAATCCGTATTTAGGCAGCACAATGTTCTCAGTTTTTGACATGGATTTCTTTGTCAACATACTTACTTTATCTATCTTTCCCTTTCCTTTTCTGAAATGGAAAAACTTTCCCTAAAATAATGAGGCAATCCAAAGAGGGAACCTAAATCTCCTCTTTTCTACTTGTATACATTCTCGAAATTACTGCTTGCTGGATTTTCTGAGTTTAATGAGCATTGCAGCTAAGCTATGTTTTCTATTAAAAAGAGGAGGTATTGAGACAGAAGTTCAATAAAATCTCAAGTAAAATATAGTCATTCTAACATCTGCATTAGATTAGAGGAGACACAAGACAAAACACTGACTCTTGAGGTTAAATCTAAATTTCCTGCTGCAGCTCTGAAGAGATTGAGACTTTAGATCAAAAAGCCAACAAAGAAAAGCATGAAACATCTCAGAGTAGGATTCAAAAGTTACTAAATGGCAACAGTTGGTTATTTCTTTGAAGCATCAGTTTACTTAGTAATTACCCACTGACCACAAACAACAATCAGTAGAAACTCTGTACTTTGTAAAATTCTTATTCCAAGGTGGGAGAGCCATACCTAGGGACCTGTGATTTTAAACCCCTAAGCACCTTCCTTGATTCTGTGGATTTCATAAGAATAGCTAGGGAGCTTGGTGGAGTAGGCACTGGACCTGGAGTCAGGAAGACCGAAGTTCAAATCTGGCTTTAGACACTTATTAGCTGGGTGTCTCTGTGTGAGTCACTTAGCCTCAGTTTCCCTGTCTGTAAAAATGGGATAATTTAACACCTACCTATCTACCAAGGTTGCTGTGAGAATAAAATGAGATCGTGTCTGTGAAGCACTTTGGAAACCTTAAGGCATTATATAAATTCTAGCCATTATCACATGGAATCTTGTGATAATACAACCTCTTCTGTAACACACTCTTCCACCATTGCTGAGTTTCTTCTATATCTTCCTGGCAAAAAAAGATCTTTTCAGTTTCCACCTGGAGCTCATGGATCAAAGGACTTCCCCTCCCACTTCCCAAGGACAGATGGACAAACAGACAGACATTTTCTCCTCTTTCTCTCCTTTGGGATAAATTGCTTTGTTCCAATGATGCTTGAGCTTTCCAAGGAGAAAAAAACAGCAAAAGAAGAAAACCAACTTAAAAAACACAAGAAAATAAAACTCAACCGAAAGAGAAAAGGGGGGAAACTAAAAATAAAGCCATTATTTTCCAAGCAACCAGAAGCAGTGACAGCTAGAAAAAGTAACAATACAAAATGACGTGACCCTTACTGCTGTGGCCTCCTGCTATATATATAGCTGTGCCCTCCCTGCATTTTCCATTAAACACCAGCCAGAGAAGGAAGTGCAGAGCCTCAAGCATAGCCTCAGGGTCTCTCATTGGAACTCCTGTAGAATTTTAATTTAGTTTTACATCACATTCATTTCCAAACTCTAGAATAACCCTAGTCCTCTGATCACTCCATTCCACATTGTTCAAATATGGGTGCCCTCTTGGCACAACCAAAATGAGCTCCAGCTTATATGTTGTGTGTATATTGTGTATCTCCAACTCAAATGTAAATTCTTAAAGAATTGGAATTGTGGCTTTTACCTCTAGTCTGTCTCTTGAGTGTCTAGGATAGTTTCAACAAACATGGATGCTCCGTAAGTTTTCTTGACTGATGCCCTGAAAACCATTTTAAGGCCCTCAGTTGGTAATCATCTTGTCCATATAGTTTTTATTTCTACAGGTTATATAATTAATGAGGGACTGTCTTTTACCTTTCTTTTCAGCCCCAGTGCTTAGCATGATAGGTTTAATTAATAAATGCTCATTAATAGACTTAATAAAAGGGTGACCAAATGCAGAGAAAAGCATGGCAATGGGGATTTGCAAATGTTACGTGGTGCTTCTCAGGAGATGGATCTTGGGGAAGGACCAACAGGAAGGTTATCAGGGCATTCTACTGCTTCCAGCTCTGTACTTTAAATATTCATGGGTGTCTTTCTAGTGAAAAATCCAATGTTCCTATAGTTAAAGACCTAGAGAGAAAGTCTGAAAATGCTCCTAGATCTCAAGGAGTGTTCTGGAAATGGAAGAACTACTGATACAAAAAGCTTTGAGAATCCCTTCCTGTTAAGAGGTAACATGGTGTACTATGATGGAAACTTGTTGACTTGGAATCAGGAGACCTGGGCTCCAATCTTGCCTCTGACACATTAGCTGTGTGATCCCGGGCAAATCCCTACCCGCTCTGAATCTCTGTTTCCTACTCTGTAAAACCGGAATAGTAACTTAATTGTATTAAAATATGACTACCACCCCGGAGTCAGGAGGACCTGAGTTCGGATCTGGCCTCAGACACTTAACACACAAAAAAAAAAACCTAGCTGTGTGACCTGGGGCAAGTTACTTAACCCCAACTGCCCTCCAAAAAGAAAAAAAAAAATATGACTACCTATATCCCAATGTTGTTGTAAAGAAAGTGCTTTGTAATTTTAAAGTGTTTTATCAGTGTATACTATTGTTATTATCCTTTCAGCAGTCATTTACTGCTCAAATGAGAGCATAATTATATATCAAAAGAACGATGTGGATAAATTATCCTTGTTACCACTGCCTACAAGGGTGAACTTAGGGGAACCTAAGATCACTAGACCTGAAGTCTGGCATATACAACCCTCTTCTGAAAGCTTAAACAAAGCTGAAGAGCTTTTCCTTTGAGCAAACAGGATCATTTGCATAGTATCAGCCGCTAACAAGTTTTCAGAGAAGGAATCGTACCTACCATTATCAAGTATAACAGCCCACCAGTCAGAAATTATGGAAATGAAAAAAAGGTTATTTTTTTCCTCAAAACTGGAGGGAAGAAATTCATACATGAGAGGCATCTTGGTAAAGAGGATTTGGAGTCAGAGGACCTGGATTAAATTATTCACTCTACTACTTACAAGCTGTGTGACTGAGCAAGTCACTTAACCACTTTGGGGACCCAGTATTTTCATCTATAAACCACGGCACTGGACTAGATGACCTCTAAGATCTCTTTCAGCTTTAAATATATGGTCCTATGAGTAAATGTGGCAATTATGCCAGTTCTACGGGTAAGCTAATACATAGAAATGGAAATGCTAGGATCTATATCATTCTACATTGTAAATTGATGATAATAATAATCTGTTGTTTTCGTTCAGTTATTTGCAGTCATGCCTGACTCTTCATGACCCCATTTAGGGTTTCTTCCCAAAGATACTAGAGGGGTTTGACATTTCTTTCTCCAGTTCATTTTACAGATGAGGAAACTGAGGCAAACAGGGTTAAGTGACTTGCCCAAGGTCACACAGCTAATAAGTGTTTGAGGCCCAATCTGAACTCAGGAAAATTAGTCTTCCTGTTTCAGGGTCCAGCACTCTATCCACAGCACCACCTAGCGGTCCTAATAATAATAACAGATAACATTAACAGAGTGCTTACCATTTGGTAGGCCCTTCACTAAGCACTTTTTAATTTTTACCTTATCTGATCCTCACAACAACCCTGGGAGAAGAAATAGCATGGCGTACCTGGGAGGTGGGTACTATTATTATCTCCATTGTACAGATGAAGAAACTGAGGCAAACAAGTTAAGTAATTTGCCCAGGCCACAAAGCTATTAAATGTCTGAGCCCATATTCAAACTCAGGTCTTCCTGACTCCAGGTCCAGAATTCTACCCACTGCACCACCTAACTGACCCCAACTGGATGAGGTTGACATATCAAAAACAATGGAGAAGGTCAATCCAATTATATGGTAAATTTTGTCTAAATAGTGGAGATTTTGGATAATCATTCCAGATTAGCTGTTTAAACAAGTCCATGCTTTGGTGATTGATACAATTGTCCTCTGAGTTTTAGCAGTCTGGCCTCAAGCATGTAGTAAAGGAGGAGGAGAAGTGGTCATATGGTATTCGTGATCACAACAGAAAAGCCCAATTCAGTGTCCTCCACATATAGAACAGAACCACAAGACTAAACCCTTAGCAGGTGAAGAGGAGGAAGAGTTCTATGACATCTGAATACAAAAGCTTTGTCAATTCTTTCTTTCTAATGCTAAGGTGCCTAGACTACCTGGACTCATTTTTTGTCTTAAGCTAAATGTCAAGAACTAATTTTTTTCCCCCATTATTGCTTTGTGTGTAGTCAAGACAGTGAATAACTAACTTTTAAATATTGTCTGTCTGTCAATGTCCAGTACTTGAAAAATCACAATTAAGGAATAAATCACAGATAATTCAGCAATACTACAAATTAAAATGTACAGTAAGGAAAAAAATACAATCACTCTGAAAGCTAGGCCACCCTTCAAAATTAAAATGAGAAGAGAAGGGTTCTTCTGATGGCACTAAGATAAATAAATATTAAGATTCAAGAGGAAAAATGTCAAGTTTAGGCTGTTGTGTTGCATACCCAAAGCTACAGGGGAATTCTATTTTTCAGGTAATAATGTGGTGTTTTAAATTGACTTATCTAAATGGAAATAAACCCGCTGAGAGAAGGATTTATATACTTTACCAAAAAGCAATGTTGATTTTACTGATGAAAGAGCTGACTACAAGGAATTCAAATTCTACCAAATATGGAATATTTCAGTAACCAATCTACATAATGTAGGTTAAAACAGTTTTCCAATATCTTTGGTGTTTAGACAGAATTTACCAAGTACTTGGTACAGCTTCCAGAATGGAACAGAGTCCTACTGCTTGTAGTAGCTGTAGTCAAATGATTTGGTTTTGGTGGTGAGTGTAAAGGAGAGTCTTTTTGAATTCAATTTAAAAAAAAATTCAGTAAAGATTTCTAAGAGCTCACTATGGACTAAGCAAAGCCATGACTAGAATGTTTCCCCCAATTTGTTCTGATTAGGTTGTTTTTTTAAACTCAAGTAATACTTGACATTTTTCTCCATTGAATTTCCTCTTATTAGAGTTAACCACAAGTTCTTTTTTTAGATTCGGTCTACTATTCAGTGTATTTGCTATCCTCCTTGTCTTGAATCATCTGCAGATTTTATTTAAATGTTATTTATGCCTTCATCCATGCCTTTATAAATCATTCAACAGAACAGCTAATTGGTGAATAAATGGTCAGATGGTCTGAAAAAGATCTGAAGGTTTTAGTGGACTCCAAGTTCAATATGATTAGCAGGTGTGATATGGCAGCCAAAAAGCTAATGGTATCTAGAGCTACATTAAGAGAGTGATAGCTTCTAGAAGAAGAGGCATAGGGGATAGAGAACTGACCTTGGAGTCAGGAAAATCAGGGTTCAAGTTTTGCCTTTGCTACCATGATGGTTATATGAACATGGGCAAGTCATTTAACTGGTTCTTTCCTAATTGATTTGCTGCCCCACTCTCCACAGTGGCCATTCCAAACTATTCTATCTTTTCTCAAAGATCCCCAGCCCTCCTTCCCCTCAGCCTCTCAGCTAAAAGCCTTGTATCATATTATATGAAGAAAAAATGCACTGATTTACCAAGACCTCTTCCTTCCCTCTTCTCAGTCAGCCATATTACCTCACTATGTCCTCCTTTATTCTGCTCTCAGATGAAAAGACTGTTCTTCTCCTTCTTAAGACCAAACCCTCTACATGAACCCTTCATTCCATCCTCTCCTGTCTTCTCAGATGACTGACCCTACTACAATCTCTCCCTAGCTACTGGCTCTTTCCCTGCTGACTACAAACACATGCATGTCTTCCCCCATCCTTAAAAACCCCTCATTTAGTCATACTGTTCTCTATACCTAGAACGCCCCTTTTCTTCTTCTTCACCTGTTGAGTTCTTAGCTGCACCCTAAGGACCCCCAGACTTTTGTATGTGTCCTGCACCTGTGAACCTTCCTATATGTGTTGTGTCTCTCTCTATTAGAAAGTTTGAAAGCTGGGTCTAGCTTGCTTTTCTATCTGTGTCTCTAACACTGTACACACAGTAAATGCTTTGTCATTTATTCATTCATCCCATCAAAGCCCAACTCAAATGATTCATATTCCATGAAGCCGTACCTGGATCTCCCTCTCCAGAATGATTTCATTACCACTCCAGATATCACCCCAGATTTTGTTCTAAAGTACTCATCATGCAATACTATTCATCACTGTCATTGGTGTTTGTGTCCTATCCCTCTACTAGATTGTAAGCTTCCTAAAGAAAGGAATGTCTTTAAATTTTGCCTATCTCTCCAGACTTTGCCAGCATGCCTCAACTTCTTGCTTCCTCCTCACCATCCCTTGCATCCTCCTTCTTTCATTGGCAAGTTCCTCTGGTTACTTCCATTTGGAGGAAGGCCCAGACCAGCTGTGCTTTATTTTCAGGACTTGGCTACCACGTTCCTTCATGTGTACCTTCATTCCACTACTTCTCAGTTCCACTTTCCATGTTGACTTCCCCCATTAGAATGTAAGCAACCTGAGGGCAGGGATTGTCTTTCTTTTTGCTCATATTTGTGTCCCCAGGGTTCAGTAGGTCTGGTACATAATAAATGCTTAGTCAATGTTTGTTGACTTGCCTTTGACTACAACCCCCAGTGCTCTTTAAATATTAGATGCTTAATTGATGGTATTTGTTGAATTAATGAAGGTTTCTAGCTATTTTAGGGCATATGGTTCAACTGGCTCTTCTATTTACCTCCCAAGGCAAACCTGTATGCCTTCATTCCATTTAGTTACAACTTCTTTCTCTCTTTTTGTTTCATTTGTAGCAAAAGAATTAAATGTCAGTATGACTCCAGTTCACACAATAGGGTTTCTCTTCCTTAGTCCTAGAGTGAGTGCACAAATTGAGAATATCAACTTTTAGCATTTGTAAACTGATCAGTAATTATGTGATTCTTAGTCTCTTCTGTTCCTTGTCCCCGCAAAATAGGATGGAGAAATTCAGGGCTGAGAACTAGCATGTTTTTGGCCATTTCATGGAATGCCATTTACCAAAAAAAAATCATCACTCAAGGATGTCTGTTGGAGAAGATTTCAAGAAACAAGAATTACCTCCATTCCACAATGAGTAAGTCCTAGCCTAGGACCTAAATTTACTGTGCTCAGCAAACTTTTTCTTGCTTTTCGAAAGATAACTAGAAAGATCTGAGTTTGACTTTATCTCCTCTATACCCTTCTGTCCAGCTTCTTTTTTTCTTTTCTTTTGTCCAATTTCTTAATGAGATAGCTAAAACATACCTGCTAAAGAGCGCTAACATGTCCAGATCTCAATCTCCTTAGTGTGAGAGGAAAAGAGAAAATCCTAGATAATCAACATCTTAAATAATCAGTTCTGAAATAAATGGGAACATATTTACTTGTTTTTTAACAAATAAATTGTCTTTTTGCTATGAAATGACCGATATGCAGATAGGCATGGCAGATGGGATGGTCTAGCCCCGCCCAAACACTGAGAAATATTTAGGGTGATGTGAAATCATTAAAATAATTAGCTCTGACTTCTGATGGGTAGGATAACTAAAGAGTAGCATAAATGAGAACTGGTTCTGTTATCTTTCTTTGCCTTCCTAAGTCATGAAAGCCAAGTTTCCAAAGTCAAAAAGTATCCATTATGTAACTTTTAAAATGCATTTATTGTGTTTATACATATACATAGATATATGCTATCTAAGGTTCTTATCCAGCTTTATAATTCTATGTGCGAATGTGTGCACAGAGTAAAGAACTGTAGGATGAAGACTAAGTCAAAATCCCACATTTCCAATCAGTCAACAATATGGCGGACAACATGATGCAGGGGATAAGAGGGCTAGTCCTAGCCAAGAAGAGCTGGATTCAATTCCCACCCACTAGTTGCAATACATCCTAGCTGTGTGGCCACAGGCATGTCTTTACATTCTTGGTGCCCTAGGTACTTAGGGACTCTAAGGGTATATGTTGCAGAGAAGGGGCCAATTGGCTTTGGCAGAATGAGTTTCCTCATCAAAGACCTTCTGTTTACCAATGTTTACTAGGTCCAGTCCCTATGCCAAGATTATGCTAAATGCTAAAGATATTAAAATAAAAGTGATATAGCCCCTGCCCTAAAGGGATTTAACATGCTCACAGATGTTTAAATACAGGATTTAAGCCAACAAACAGAAAAATACAGTGATGGGGGTGGGGAAGATACTAAGTGAGGGAATCAGAAAAGGCCTCTTTTACAAGATAGCATTTGAGCTAAGCCAATGAAGGGAGCTGGAGGGTCTAACAGGCTTAAAAGTTAGGCAGAAGAGCATTTTAGGCATTATACCCCCTCTAAAGGCAAGGTGAATAATCTTTCATTGACAGAAGCCTATACTGCTCATGGTAAAGCTTCACAATAGAATCATTTTCTTCTCCGGGTTCTTCCTAGGCCCTCTGATTCTGATATCCTAATTGGCCATTCTTTTCACACATTTGGTCACATTTCCCTTGTCTGACTTGATAGCAAAAAAGCTCCTGTTTACTCAATAAATGCTGCTAGATGTCCAGGCTAAAAAGGAAACACTATTTTAAGGTCTGGAAAAGTCACTAAGAAAATGTCTGAATAGTCACAGTGCCAGGAAAAGTAACTTTTTTCATATTTCATATTTAAATCTGCTTGTAACTGGAATAAAATGTCACTCTTGTAATACATTTAATGAGACACTACTTGGTGTCCAAAAATCTCAAGTTCTTGTCAATATTAAACGATACAACCTGAAACCAAATTTCTTTGTGTGTTTATTTTTTTCAAGATTCAGTATTGAGCTAATCATTTCTTATAAAAATGAAATTAAGATTTAGGCTTGCCTTTGGAATGAAAAATTAATGTCCTGTTAGTCAGCACCTAGAATCTTTTATATGGTTCCAGAAACAACCACCTATAAAACATGCACCTTTTTTTTCTCAGCTGCTTGAGCTATCCAACAGATGAAAGAGGACACTCAGAATTTAGGCAAAGGAGCTATTAAAGAAATGGAAAATAGAAGCTGTCTGTGCCAGGTACACAATATAATAGGAAATATTTCAACATTAGCAGTGTAGCAATAATGTAAATTATGCTAATATTTTAATTTAATATAACCTCTCACTTCCAAAGACCTTGGAACTATTTAATAATACTGGGCCATGAAAATTCCAAAGCTACTCCCTAGACAGAAGCCAGTAACTTTGGAAAGCATGTTAATTTTTCCAGTCATTAAATAGTATCCTAGGATACAGCTTAGATTATTAAAGCTAGCCTCTCAAGGTGGAATTGAAAAGGGAAAAGAGAAAAAATGTTATGGGAGAAAAGAGGAGACTGAATGAATGAAACAGAGTGGGTGGAAGAGGGAAATAGTGAGTAAGGCTTAGAATAAACACAGATCACATTTATATAGTACTTTAAAGTTAAAATAGGTCATCATGACCAAATAGTTCATTACTTCAATAGCCAACCTTTGGATGATGGCCTCTTGCTATTAAACTAGACTAGACTTCAGACAGTAGACAAAATCCGTCACTGAAATGGTAACTTTCTCAGTCTACTACTGTCTCCCCTTTGAGATTAGTATCTTTTATCTCTGTATATATTTTATATGTATCTTTATTAATATGATGTCTTCCTCATTATTATGTTATCACCTTGATCCCAGCACTTGATTTTGCCTTTCCACTGTATTTCCATTGCTTAGCACAGTACCTAACATACAGTAAGTGATTAATAAATGCTTATTGACTGACTTACTGAAAACTTTTCCAACTTTGTAAAACATACCAGAGGTTATAATCCACTCATATAGACTTTAAGAACCAAGATTCACCTTCACACTACAATTAGGCACTTTATATTAATTATTTAATTTATCCCTATTAAGGTAGACATATGATTTTCCCCATTTTCAGAGGGGGAAACTGAGACACTCAGACATGTTCCTCACTTTTCAGTGAGTTACCCAAGGTCACACATGCACATCTTCCCAATGCATCCTGTATTCTCCTATAGATTACCCCTTTGATCACCCTCACTCTTTTGCTAATCCTCAGTCCCTCCCTGTCTACTAGCTGGTTCCCTGTTGCCTATAAACAAACCCATGTTTCCCCAAGCCTCAAAAAACCCTCCCCTGATCCATCCATCTCCACTAACTTTCATCCTATATCTCTTCTCCTTTAGGGGCCCAATTCCTTAAGACAGCCATCTACAATTGATGCCACCACATCCAAAACCTCTCACTCTCTTCTTAACTCTGCAGACAGGCTTCCAGTCACATCACTCTGCTGAAACTGCTCTTTTCAAAGTTACAAGTAATCTCTTCATTGCCAAAGCTAGTGGTCTTTTCTCAGTCCTAATTCTTCTTGACTTCTCTTCAGCCTTTGATACTTTCTTTTCTCTAGGTTTCATGACTTTGCTCTCTGCTGGTTCTCCTCCTTTCTGTCTATCCACTCCTCGGACTCTTCCTGGATCTTCATCTAGACCATGACCACTAACCTTGTGTGCCCCCCAAGACTCCGTCCTGGACCCCCTTCTCCTTTCCCATGTTATTTTACTTGGTGATATCAGCTTCCATTGGTTCAACTATCATCTCTATCCAGGTGATTCTCAAATCTATTTGTCCAATGTTAACTTTTCTCCTGACCTCCAGGCTCATATTTCCAATGGCCTACTGGATACCTCAAACTGAATATTTCATACACTTCCTAAATTCCATGTCTAAAACTGAACTCATAATCTTGCCTACCAAATCCTCCTCTCTTTCCAACCTCTCTATTACTGTTGAGGTTACCATCACCCTTCTGATCATCCAGGCTCACAACCTAGCCATCACCCTTCTCTCCTCACTCTCTCTTCCACCATTTGATGCCGCCACATCCAAAACCTCTCACTCTCTTCTTAACTCTGCAGACAGGCTTCCAGTCACATCACTCTGCTGAAACTGCTCTTTTCAAAGTTACAAGTAATCTCTTGTAATCATTTTCCAAGTCTTATCAATTTTACCTTCATAGCATCTCTCATATATACACCTCCTTCTCTCTTCTGACACCTCCACTATCCCGATCCAGGCCCTCATCAACTCAAAAGATGGATTATTGCAATAGCCAGCTGGTTGGTCTCCGTACCTCAAGTGTATTCCCACTCTAGTCCTTCTTCCCCTCAGCTGTTAAAAGAGAACTTCCTAACATACAAGTCTGACCATGTAACTCCAGTGGCTCCCTATTGCCTCCAAGACCAAAGATAAAAAGTCCTCTATTTAGTGTTAAAATTTCTCCATAACTTGCCCCCCCACACACCTTTCCAGTCTTCTTATGCATCACAGCCACTCCACATACTCTGCAGTCTAATGACTCTGGCCTTTTTTGCTGTTCCTTGGAACACATCTCCCAAAGTGGAGCATTCTGGGCAAATTCACTGGTTGCCCCTATACCTGGAATACTTTCTTTCCTCATCCCTGCCTCGTAGCTTCCCTGACTTTCTTCAAATCTCAGCTAAAGTCCCACTTTCTACAAGAAACTTTTCTGAATCCTCCTCAATCTCGCTGATTTCCGTCAGAGACTAATTGACCGCATATATCTTGTTCGTATATAGTGTCGTTTTCACGTTGTCTCTCCTGCTAGATTGTGAATTCACTGAGAGGAGGAACTGTTTTTTAATCTTTCTTTGTATCCATAGTTCTTGGTACAATTCCTAACATATAATAATAAGTCCTTATTGACTTGCTTAGATAATTAATGAATAGTGATACTAGGCCTCAAAATCCATTTTCCTAATTCCAAATCCACTGTCCTTTCCAGGATACCATACTACCTCTAGAAGAGGAGGTCAATAAATTCCAGTAGGTATAAAAATAAGCAGATACAACGGAGATAATTAGGAAACAAGAGATGAAAGAGTAGAAGAAACAGGAAGTATGAGGAAAAAGGAAGCACCGAAGATGAAGTCAGAAGGCAGAGAGATCAGGATATAAAGATAGAAGTATGGGAAGGGAAACTTTGGAAAAATAACATGAGGATAAATAAGAGAAAAACCAAGGGACAAGAAAGGATAGGGAACTAAGTAAAGCTAGGGTACAGTGAACAAGAAAAGAATTCATGTAGAGCCATTGGCATCTAGTAATTTTATAAATTAGTTCCATATCCTGCCACGTGTTCATTTTTTCCCCTCCTTACTCTGCTGAAATTAAAGGCATCTCTTCCTTAGAATGATGTATTCTGCAATAGCAAGCATAATAAATTAAAAGCATCAGTGAGCAAACAGATCCTTCAGAATGAAAATTAAACACTGAAAAATGCAAATGAAATTCCTACATGACTTAGTCCTTAGAAATGTGGCACGTGGCATTTGAGCACAGTGCTTTCCCCAAGCCGCTTTTAGCCCCACTGCGAGCCTCTACAGCACAGGCTGCTGTTTCACATTTTATTCCTTGCACACCGACTTCAAAACATTAAGCAGGTACCAGACTGGAATACAGCTCTATCTTTATTACCAATAAGGCAGATGGGAATCATACATAGACACCCACACACAGCATATCCTAAAAGTCTTAGCTAATATGATGCCACGTTAAAGTTTGTCATGCATTTGGTTCAGTTTCTTGAGAACACGTTTAGAAAATGCTTTTGGAAAAAGAGCTTTTGGAAAATATTGAAAAAACATTCACATGACATGTTAGATTATTTTGAACCTATGGCTTTAATCAACTGTTCTCTTTGTAAGAGAACCTTTGTGGGAGAACACTTCTCTTTAAAAATTTAGTTTAAAAATCGGTTAATCCTGTAAGAGATTTACTCAAAGTGTCGTAATTTAATGGATCCATGATCTCATCTGTGTGTTGACTCTCCTTCTCCTAGCGCAGACTGCAACCCAACCATGCATACTGGGTTTGTCATAAATCCTATATAGAGGAGCTTCCTAATGTTCTTAAAAGCTCTTTTGAGTCTTTTAAAATTTGGGGGACACCAGCACAACACTTGGGCACTAGTAACCCTTGTTCTCACAATATGACCAGCCCACCTTCTTTTCTGGTCATATATGTCAAGGGTGATATTAAGACATTCCTACCACACAAGTCCCCATTGGTAACATGTGACACCTGATCTATATAGCTCTCCACAGCCGTTTGGATCATCCCATGATCTCTGTTCATCAAGTAGCTTAGGAGAGACTGTGCCCAGATACAGAGGTCTGGGCATCATCTGTTGCATAGAGAGAATTACTGAAATCATGAGAGCTGATGGGATCACCAAGTGTGATAGTGTAGAACAAAGAGTGCACCTGGATCAGGATCTAGAAGTTTTAGTAGATGGCAAACTCAACATGAGTCCTAGTAATATGTTACCCAAATAAAATAGCAAGACCTTGGGTTGCATTAAAAGGGGCACAGCTTCCAGAACCAGGGAGGAGATAGCTCCATTGTATCCTGCCCTCATTAGAAGTACTATCTTCAACCCTGGATTTAAGAAAGAAATTGAAAAGATGGAGAGTATTCAAGAGAAAGCAAAAAGGATGGCAAAAGGGTTTGAGCCCATGATATATGAAGATTAGTTGTTGAAGATGGTATGTTTAGCCTGGAGAAGAGAAGACTAATATCTGTCTTCAAGTATTCAAAGGGATGTCATGTGGAGGGGGGTTGTGGAGAAGGATTTGGATTTGCTTTGTTTGACTTTAGAAGTTAGAAGAGGAGTGATGCAGGAATGCTGCAAAGAGGCAAGTTTCAGCTTGATGTCAAGACAAATTCACTACTAATAAGAGCTGTCTGAAAATGGGATAGTCTTCCCCAAAATGTCATGGGCTCCATCTCCTTAAAGGTCTTCAAGTAGGGGCTGGACAACCCCTTCTTCTGTAAGGCATAGTGAGGATTTCTTTAGTTTACAGATTTGACTTGGATGGCTGCCAAGGTACCTTCCAACCCTAATTCTAAGATTCTGTGACTTCTATGTGAAACTAGACACAAAGGAATACAATTAAAAAAAACTGAATTGGAAAATTTAGTTTAGGATAAGGAATAAAAAAGGTCAAAGGCTTTTATAGACTACCAGAAGGTTAATGCCTAAATATTATAAATAGTCTTTCCAAGAACAGAGATAGAAAGTATGGGACATGGAAAACATCAAGTAACATCATAAAATAAATAAAAATGATCATTTTTTAACTGAGCCAAAGTGACTGGTTATAGACATAACGTTCATTACAAAATCAGAAGTCTGATCAACTAAAGAAAGCACAAATCGAAGTTAATACTGAATTAAAAGAAGAAAAATGAAGACAAAATATGGCATGTAATTAGAGAAGCCCCAACCTGACCTGTTTAGAGACTGTCAAGTCCGAAACATAGATAAATGACAAAAACTAAGACATTAACTTTGATTACTGTCATTTCCTAGTGAAGTTTGATAGATGCAAAACAGTTGACACAAGGAAACTAAATTACCTGAGCTGGAAAAAATTTAATCTCCTTGTTAAGCAGAAAGACATTTCAGCCAGAGGGGATGTAGGTCAAGAGTACAAATTTGTTTACAAAACATTACTATCAAGAATTGAAAATTATAAGCAATATAGGTTCACAAAACAGCAAAAAGCAATTGAGAAAACAAGCCTACAGAGAGCTTGGCTTGAGGTCCAACTAAAACAGATTGTGCAGAGAGTATAAAGCTTAAAAAGAAATAATGAATGTATGTAAAATGGAGCATTTTTACAATGAATTATTCTCACTGGGAACACCAATGTATTTGGACTCTCTACCCAATGTAATATGTTAAATACTGATAATTGTCATTAAGAAAATGAAGTCAGGGGCAGCTAGGTGGTGCAGTGAATAGAGCACCAGCCCTGGAGTCAGGAGTTCAAATCCAGCCTCAGACACTTAACACAAAATTAGCTATGTGACCTTGGGCGAGTCACTTACCCCAATTGCCCTACCTTCCCCCTCAAAAAAAAAAAAATGAAATCAGCAAAACCAACTGAATCTGATCAAGTACATCCAGAAACACAATCTGAAAGGCAGACCCAAGGATTTGTCTTCTAAATGTGCCTTGGGCACAGAGAGGTGAAGAGACCCCTACAATACTTTCCTCACAGCAACCCAGGGAAGTTGGTAGTATAGGTATTGCCATCCACAATTTCATAAATAAGGAAATAGCACCTCTAAAAAAGGAAGTTACTTGTCCAAATTCACACATCTAACAAGTGTTAGAGCTGCAAAAATGGCCTTTTGTAAACCAGTAGGGATGGGATTCCATAAAGATCACTTTATTGAGAAGGCATGAGAATCTGAATAAGAGGGAAGAACTATTCACCTAATCTGGGAAAAGCTTAGTCAACCTTTGACAGTCAAGATATATCCATCATGTCAGCTCTACACGTGATAATTGAGAACTTTAAAAATCTATTTTATTGGAAACAGGAACTTAGTAGGCAATCCAACATGGGGTGGGGGTGAGAGGTGGGGGCAGGTTGGGGGGGAGTTGAGAGAATTTGGATTTTGAAATAAGAGAGAGCAATCTGTTGTTGATAATTGGAAGGAGCTTATGTGATAAAGACAGGATCCAGGAAAGATAACTCTTCAATTGGGGCCACATGGCTTCAAGAGGGAAATGATTGAAGGGAGAAGCTTCACCTAGTTCGACCTAGGCAATTAACAATTGCCAAGTAAGAATGCTCTTTGAGAAAGAACATTCTTTCTGTTTTGGTTTTGTATTCCCAGCACTGAGCACAATGCCTTGCATAGAATATAGACAGCACAGTGAATAGAGCACCAGTCCTGGGGTCAGGGAGATTCTTCTTCCTGAATTAAAATCTGGCCTCAGATACTTTCTAGCTGTGTGATCCTGGGAAAGTCATTTAACCCTGTTTGCCTGTAATGATAATGGGAATTTGAAGATCTTCCCTTCCCCTTAATAAGCCTAAGGGAATTTGAAGACCTTCCCTGCTTTGAAAATATATCCTGCCCCCAATAGGCTGAATGTAATTACATGGAGCCTGTGGTGGGAGGAGTTTGCTGAAGGATGGAGCAGAGCCCACAGCAAGCTGAGAGTCAGAGCTAGCTAGACTGAGGGGTGGAGGAGTGGACATATCTTAGGGAGTCAGTCAAGCTTGTTAGTAAATATTGTTTTGTGGGAAGGCTAAAGGATGGTGTAGCTCTCTGTGCCATTGTAGCCTGGTAACTTCTTTGCCACTATGATGGAATCGGCTTATTGGTTTTGGGATTTGATTTTCTGGTGTCTGAATAAATGTTTTGCTTCTGTCTTCTATGTGGAAAGTGTTATATTTTGGGCTTGAGCACCATACAGGTATATTTATAGTGATCATGGGTACTGTGAATATTGCATTGGCACTACATTGCCTCAGTTCCTTATCTGTAAAATGAACCGGAGAAGGAAACAGCAAACCACTCTAGTATCTTTGTCAAGAAAATCCCAGAAGGGGTCATAAAGAGTTGGAAACAACTGAAATAACTGAACATCAACAAATCATATGGATTCAACCTATTTTCACAATATTCACCATCACTCTATCTTCTAGCCAAGTTGGACTACTCACTGTCGCACCAATACATCCAGGTATTTCCTACTTTCATTGCACCGTTCTCAACGCCTAGAAAGCTCATCCCTACCAGGAACTGTCTTAGGCCTCTCTTTGTATTCCCAGAGCTCAGCACAATGTCCAGAACATAGTAGGCATTTAGTAAATGCTTACTGACTGACTGACTGACTGACTGACTATTACAGGCCTAGGTAAGGCAGCCTTAAAGGGTAAGGACCACCAGATACTATGTTTGCCATGGTAGCTGGAAAAATCCTTGCCAGATTCAAGCTTAGTCATGAAAGGCTGCTATGGTTACACTTTAGGTTCAACAGAGGAGATCCCTCCCAATGCAAATACAACCAGAGGGAACAGGAGTCACCAGTTATAAGGGTACATACCCTGTCTTTGCACTTAGCACAGCATGGGAATAAAGGAAGAGGGACCAGCAAGAGGAATTCCTCTAGTTATTTACTGACTTCCCAGAAGAAAGAAGGGATGGGGTTGGCCTGACTGATACTTCTTACCTATGTGTGATCCCTAGGCAAGTATGCTTCCCTTCTCTGGGCCTCAGTTTCCTCTTATGTACAATAAGAGGGCTAGACTATATCATCTTAGGGTTCTTTGTGTCTCTGTATCCTATGGTCTTTTGCTCTATTATCCTCCAAAAAAGACAGGAAACCAGCATGCCAGGGTGGGGTGGCAACCAGCCCAGCCATTTGCTAAGAGACAACTGATTTTAATTATTTCCAGCAGGGGGTTGAAAGCAGAATTATGTAAAAGAGCATGAAATTTTCTTATCTTTGCCATCTTGAAACTAGCCAACTGAGGTCTCAAAAATGCAGAACAAATATAACACCACCGAGGTGCATTATTCATGTAGGAGACAAATCATAGAATCAGGGGTATTCCTGCCCTCACGACGGATTTTGGTTTCAGTCAGACAGTAAACATTTATTAAGCGTCTACTATGTGGTAGGCACTGTGCTAAGCCCTTGGTGACACAAAGAAAGGGAAGAAACAGTCCCTGCTCTTGAAGAACTCGCAGGCTCATGGGGGAAACAATTATGTACAAACTACATGCAGGGTAAATTGAAGATAATCAACAGAGGAAAGGCACTAAAATTAAGGGGAATTAGGAAAGAAATCCTATGGAAGGTGGGATTTTAGCTGGGACTTGAAGAGAGCCAGGGAAGCCAGGAGCGAGAGATAAGAAGGGAGAGAAGTCCAGGTATGGAGGAGAGTTGGTCAAAATGCCCAGTCACGTGGTTCCATGGCCTCATCTGTGAATTGGCATAATTCCAAAGAGTTTTCTCCTGGAGGACTTTAACCCCAGGAGGGTTCTTTCTTCATTCCCAGACAGCAGAGATTCTTGGTTAGGAATTTATTTATTTTTTTAATCCATTGGAGCAAGGGAGTGGCATGACCTGACTTTCTCATGTCACAACAGGAATTGGACTATGATGAGATATGGCCCTGGCCTCTGCTTACTCAGTACATACCTGAGAAGTTACAGGCTGAGGCTTTCCCTCCCATTATCACAGAGGGAAGAGACAAATCCTTGACAGTCTATTGAAATCCTGTCCATTCTTCAAGACCCACGTCAAATACTACCTCTTCCACCAAAGCTTTCCTGACCCCTACAGGCAGAAATTAATTTTCCCATCCAAGAACTGTCAAAATACTTTGTGCTTCTCATATGGAAAATAGTCTTCTTTTAAATTATGTTTATTTCTTTATGTCTTATCCCCTTTACTAGGTTGTAAGCTCTTGATGTTTTACTTAGGCCATGCTTTATTTCATCCTTATTATTTCTGCTAGAAGAGGAAACATAGTATAGTAAACAATAAATACTTTGGAATCAGGATTACCTGGGTTCAAGTCCTCCCCCCAAACATATACCAGCATATGACTCTGGGTAAATACTAAATCTCTCTTAGCCCCACATAATTCTCTGAGACAATAAATTAAATGAGTAAATTATAGAGTAGGTATAAATCACTAAATTACTAGAGGATGTTTCTTCACTAGGAGACCCCTTTACCAATGAAATCACAAGTCTGATTCTTTCCACTCCCTCCAAAAAAAAAATCTTAGCACCTAAACACTATTTTGCACATAGACGCTTTTTAAATTTCTGAGTGAATGAATAATCAAATAATAACCAAAGATCATAAGGAAAGAGAAAGAAGAAAATGACCCTCACTCCTCAAAAGTTATGTAGAGCATGGTAGCATACAAAATAAAATCATGAAAATAAGTGGTGAAAAAATAACACAGATTTGAGTCACTCTGAGAACTTACCTATAATCAAGGTCAACGATACAGGTGTAACATAATAGCCAAACACCAAAGGTTTGTGCCAGATTTCTACACCAACAATAGCCGTCAACAGATACACTGCTACCAGAGTCTATAAAAAAAAAGGAAATTAATTTTTATCATTCGCAAACCAACATAAAAACAATGTATTAACCTATTCTCATTTGAATTTGAAAGGGAAAAGTATGTTTTACTATGTCACATTTTTTAAATGTCTCTTTAAATGTTTTCCATTTTTAATTTTTCCATCTTTGTATATTCTAAAATTATTTCATTCTTTCTGTCTGCCTTTGCTACAATATTTTCTTCCTATCTTATTGTACAGTCATAATAGACAATCCGTTTCATAAGTTGACTAAATTAATCCATTTCAAAGAAATGCGTACAACCCCCTTGAAAGTCTATATATTTTATTTCACCAACAATTCAGGCATGGCCTGGAATCCCGCTCAAACCCGTTATTCAAATAAGATCTGTCAGACAGCAAAGGTCTTCTGTAATCTTTATTTGTGATTATGTATGTAATCTTTACATCTGGAACTTCACCTGTCTTACAACTATTATGACAATGCCATGCCCTCACCCTGAGGTGAGCAAACACTCTGCACTAAGCAAAAAAACGAATCCATTTTTTAAAGATGTCAAATTCTTCTAAAAGTTGAAAAAGCAAAAACAAACAAAATAACTAGAAGAACCAAAAATACCACCCCCTTAAGCTATTCTAATATATTGACAACTATCCTGTTGGAACATTTTTATGGATGCACAAAAAAATCTGCCCGTTGACCAGACATGACAAGAGTAGATGTAGGCTATGACTAAGAGGAAAGGAAGAAAGAAAAAGAAAGGATGACTGGATGTGTGTATATGGATAGCATGCATACAGAGTATCCCAAAAGTCTTGGTGTAGTTTTAAGCTATCTTTATGTCCTCTATAGACTTATATATAAAATATAAATCTTCCATAAACATATAAATCTACATAAGTTCACATAGTCTTCCACCTCATACATTCAAAAAAAGGAGGGAGTTCTGAAAACTGGTGTTCCCAGAAATTAAAATACATTTTCACACAAAAACAATAGAAATGATTGTTAAGTGATACTATGTATACTTTATTTTAGGTATACCAAGAGCTAAATAATATGTGTGAAGCTGGTGGAAGAGCAACTATTGTTTTTAATTTATATATTGTATTTAGGGGGCAATAATGACTTAGAATATTTGTTGTTCATTCTTTTCGGTCTTTGATTCCATTTGGGGTTTTCTTGGCAAGGACAACAGAGTGGTTTGCCATTTTCTTCTCCAGATCCTTTTACAGATGAGGAAACTGAGGCAAACAGGGTCAAGTGACTTGCCCAGGGTCAGCTAGGAAGTATCTGAGTCCAGATTTTAACTCAAGATCTTCCTGATTTCAGGTCCAGTGCCCTGTCCACTGAACCATCTAGCTGCCTGACAAACTTTATAATCAACTCACAATTCTTTGGTTGCAGTATCTCAATTATCATTTTAAGAAACATATATAGACATACTCTTGTTCCATAAGAAATGATGAAGTGGACTGTTTCAAAGAAAACTGGGGATTCCTCTATGAACTAATGAAGATTGCAGGAAGGAAAGTTAGAAAAAATTCATACAATAATACCACTATAGAGAAAAAGAACTCCAAAAGACTTTAAAACAATGATCAAGGAGATGATAAACTTTAAGTCCAAACAAATGAAAACAAAGCATGATATTCACCTTTTAATAAAGAGATGGTGAATTTAAAATGCAAAAAGAGACACATTTTTGGACATGGTCAATTTGAAAATTTGTTTGGCTGATCAGCTATATATTGAGGGTCTTATTTTCTGGCTTGGTTTTTTAGATTGCTTTTTTGTTTTATTCAAGAGGAGGAGGGGATAGATGATTTTTTAATTTTTTTGTCTTTATTAATTTGTTTGTTTACTTTTAACTTACAAGATTCAAGTTCCACAATCCCTTGAGTTCCAAATTTTCTCCCCCTTCCTCTCCTCCCCCCCCCCCCCCCCCCGCCATGGCAGCATGCAATCAAGTATAGGATCTGCAAATTCTTTCACATTAGACATTAGTCAGATTATAAATGATTGTAACCAATGGAATGAATACTGGGAAAGAGGAAACAAAACCAAACAAGAAAAAAAGAGAGAGCAGGTAGTTTTCTTCAATCTGCATTCAAACTCTGTTCTTCCTCTCAAGGTAGACATCTCTCTGCATCATGAGTCTTTTGGAGTTGTCTTATAAATCCTGCATTGCTGAGAAGAGTCCAGTCTATCAAAGTTGGCCATCACACATACGTTGTGTCTGTAATTGTGTACAAAATTCTCCTGGTTCTACTCTTCTCACTCAGCATCAGTTCACATAAGCCTCTCCAGGTAAATATGAAGTCCATCTGCTCCTCATTTCTTACAGCACAATAGTATTCCATTACATTCATATACCATAACTTGTTCAGCCATTCCCCAATGATGGGCATCCCCTTAATTTCCAATTCTTTGCCACCACAAAAAGAGCTGCTATAAAAATTTTTGTACATGTGGGTCTTCCTCCCACTTCTATAATCTCTTTGGGATACAACCCTAGAAATGGTATTGCTGGGTCAAAGGGTATGAGATTATTTATAGCCCTTTGGGCATAGTTCCAGATTGCTCTCCAGAATGGTTGCATCAGTTCACTACTCCACCAACAATGCATTAGTGTTCCAATTTGTCCACATCCTTTCCAGCATTTGTCATTTTCCTGTTTTGTCATCTTAGCCAATCTGACCGATGAGATGTGGTATCTCAGAGTTGTTTTGATTTGCATTTCTCTAATCAACAGTGATTTAGAGCATTTTTTCATATGCTTGTAGATATCTTTAATTTCTTCCTCTGAAAACTGCCTGTTCATATCCTTTGACCATTTAGATGATTTTTTTAAAGAAGCACTTACACAAGTTCTTTTTCACACAATAGGTAAATACTTGTTTAATAAGAATTCAATAGGTTGAATAAAACACCACTGACAATATTTGCAATCAATTAGCAATGCTAATTGCCATTAATTGAGTACACTTCGGAACAGCTATTTCACATAATAGTTTTGAATAAATTTAAAGAATTTCTCCTTCCCAGTTATTTTCCAATTGGCAGTCATGACATTTTCTAATATTTTAAAATGGTATTGAAAGTAACGAGGCTGTTTTCAATTAAAACAACTGAAAAGTTTCTGTAAACTGATTCTCTCATGGAATTAGGACTGAATGTAGGCCTCATAACTCATGTAGCTCTCAATATTCTTTAAATACTTATGAGACATTGTGCTAAAGTAGCTGGAACTGATCCTGTATTTGAAGTGAAGGTGAGGTAAGAATGAGGACAAGTTCAAATAAATGGACATGATGCCTGAAAAAGTTGAGTATATTTGCTATAAGAAGTAATTTAGTAAAAAGAAAAATTATCTAATGGGAAAGGAGAGGAAAGATAACAGTATGTATTTTCCAATACTGTCCAATCATTTTTTTAAATCCTTCTGTTGGCTTGCAGTGCAACTATATCCATACTAGTGAACAAACAGATAGAGTTGTCAATTCTGTTTGCCATGTGTCAAAAACTAAAATTCCTCATGAAAATTCACTATGTTTTAGGGCTTCATCAATTTTTGGGTAGGATAAGAATATTAAAGGAGCCCTTTTGTTAAATTACATAGCTCTGATTTTGTTTGCAAGAGCAAAAATTAAATTCTTTCACATAAATACTGAAAAGGTAATTTTCATATTCACATCAATAGGCCACAGTGCAACCACAAAAGACCTACTCACAATTCATACTATGACGTCCAGCAGCCTGATGGCTTGACTAGTAACACAATGTGTTACTTCATGGGAACTTCATGACCTATAGGTTCTCACGCCTTTGGACAAGGAAGGGTGGCTGGAAGCACTTTTGCTGACTCTAGGGTAAAAGGAGTAAGGAGCATGGGGGTACACTTGTGATTAAAGGTCTATTCTACTGAGAGAGACTGATTCAAATACAGCAAAAGATATAGTATTCAAGAATGAAGATAGCAAAAGAGAGGAGTGGTAAAAAAAAAAGTGCAAAGACTTTCCTTGTACCAATACTCCAATGCCTCTCAGGAGTAAGGTGCTTAACATACTGACTGGTAAATTGTGATAAAACTGGTGTTCCAGATGCTATGCTGGGAATGACCATGAATTCAGAGAGAAAGCCCTAAACTTGTATGGGATAATATACTGGGTGAGAGATTAAGACACCATAATACTGAACAAAGGGATAAGAAATGGATAAGTGGCTAGGTAGTGAGCATCATTAACATACCTTCTCAGACAGCTACAAATCAGGGAAAGATAATGTTTCCACACTGTCATATTAGGGGGGAGGTTATGATGGAACAGGGGGCATGCATGACAGTATCACTACTCCCTCTCTGGGTTGTGAGAGATGTTGTAGTCAGGTTTTGTAATAAGAAGGTAGGTTGAGAAACAGAATCCTAATTGCAGTTTTTGCATTTCTATGTGGGGTCTAGATAATGTCAAAGAGCCCACTTACCTCTATTTCTTCTGGCACCGGGTACTGGTACAAATATCACTTGACATTTATATTTCTATTTCAGTTACAATTCTTTTGGGTTTTTTTCAGTGCAGCCCTAGTGCTTGCGAGGTTTATAGAATTATCTCAGCTGGTTGGCTTACAACCCAAATTGTCAAGTCAATCAATAAGCACTTGTTAAGTGATTGCTATGTCAGGCACTGTACTAAATGCCGAGCGTGCAAATACAAAGAATAAAATAATATGCAGAAACAAGGATCTTACATACTAATAGAACAGAAAGTATATGAAAATACAAAAAGGAGAAATAGAAAGTTAATTAATACAAATATGTACGTAATAGTTAAAGTCCAGATAGGACTGTAGTTCAGAGAATTTCTGTGCAGGCAGATTGGTCAGACATTGGAAACAACCAACTCGGAAGAATCTATTTAGATCCGAATCATTACTAACCACTCTAGTGAATTTCTGCCCTTCAGAGTTCCCCCAAATGACCTTTGGATATCATACACTCTGGCTGAGACCTAGATCAGAACTTGAATGTTGCTTTTAGGTTCAAGTAAGCCTGTCTAATCCCAATCTTGACCCAAGGAAGGACTGGAGGCCCCCCAGTACCTAGTATTCAACAAAGACTTGCTGTTTAAGTGTTCATTGATTTATTAAGTCCATCTCAAGGTTTTGGTATATAAAAATACTCGCCATCTTGGCTAAGGCTTTTGGGTACCTAGCCAGTATATAGCTAAATATTTGAGCAAATGGTCATAAATCTGGAAATTATGGTACCTCCTGAGGAATAATTATGGTATAGCTCCAAAATTTCTTACCCCCCCCAAAAAAAGAATCAAGATACTAGGAAATTAATGCATTTCAAACAAAAAAATATGAAGTTAGCAGAATATTGTACTGAGATCCACGTTTTCTTGTTAGATACATAATACATGTTATATATGTACATACATAGTATGTATATGTGTGTATGTGAATGTATATGGGTACCCTCTCTGCAATGTATATAGTCTTGGACATTGGTTGGGGCAATGAGTCCAGCATCACTCAGCTAGTATGTGTCAGAGATGGGACCTGAACCCAAGTCTTCCTGGATCCTCATCTACCTGATTATACTTCATTTCATAAATATACAATTAGAGGAAGTTATTATAAGAAATAAAAGCATGTCACCCAATGTATTTGGAGGACAAACTGGAGGGTGGGGACATCTGAAGGAAAAACAGTTATCTCATCATAGTACCAAGGATACAGGCTTGCTACAAGTTTGGTCTGCAGCTTGACTGCCAAGCCGCATGCCTTTGGTTTGTTCTCCCCTTAATGTCTTAATGTGACATTTGAACCTTTCTTTTGATCGAAATCTATCTTTCCTTCTAGGGTTAAAACCACCAGTCAATCCAATTAAAGAGAACAGTAAACTGAATTTCCCTTGTGGAACATGGAAACCTTCCATGGTTGCCAAGAAGAGCCTGACATGTTTTAAGATGTAGATTATGCATTTAGCCAAATCAGCAGTTATGAATTAATAGCATTGTATGAAAATTCAGATATTAGGTAAAATAAGAATGAAAAGGTTATTCTGTGAAATAGCCTCCAGAAGCAGGAGGTAGGTGTTTTCAAGGCCCCATTCATAAAATCAAAGCAAAATTGTGTCAACTCAAGAAGATACTTCACTGTGCCCCCCCCCTCCAAAAGTTGAGGCCATTGTGTTCCTCTTTTTTAAAATCTTTAGCCTTCATGCCCCCGTGAGAATAGCAGATGCTGTGCCCCTTAGAGGAATATAAACCCCCCTTTAAAAAGTCACCCAAGGAGGACCAAAGATGGTGGAGTACAAGCAGGAACCCCACTGAATTCACCCAAAATTCCCCTCCACATAATTTTGAAATAACTCCTCAAATCACATTTTGGAGCAGCAGAGCCAATAAAAGGTCAGGCATTTTTCCAACCTAAGACAACTTAGGAGGTTTGCAAGAGAGGTCCAGGACATGATGGGGGGCCCAGTCTGAAGCATGGCAGCAGCACCAGTTGTGGGGCTTGGAGGTAGCAATGATAGATGGCACAGCAGCAGCATTGAAAGCTCTCAGCCCAGAGAGGGTCAGAAAGAGATTACACGGGGACTCTGCTGGCACTGGGTATAGATGGAGCTGACTGGCAACTTGATTGCCCATATGTAGTTCTGGGTGGAGAGAAGAGCTTGTGATATGTCACAAGGGAGAAGGGGCTCTAGTCACAGTTCAAAGGCAGAAATGAGCACTAATCCTTGTGGCTGCACAAGAGCAGGGGACCTGATCAAAATTCCAGGTCCAAGAAGAGGGTTAGGGCTTGCAGCTGCAGGATAGCAGGGGACCTTCCTAGGTAAAGACCAGAGTACAGACCAGGAGAGCAGTGACCTCTCTCCAGATCACATCGCCTTGGAAGCACCAAAAATTTGCAGACCCCCAGAACTAGCTCACAAAATAGCAGCATGAAAAACCTGAAGCATGGGATAGCGCCTTCCTACCCCAAAGTGAGCAGAGCCCAATTTTAACCATAGAAGTTAAAATCAAGAAATAGACCAGAAGAAATGAATGAAAAGAAAAAAAAAGAAAGAAAGAAAGAAAAGAAAACTTGACCATAAAAATATACTACAGTGACAGAGAAAACCAAGACAAAAATTCAGAAAAAACAACAACATGAAAATACCAACAAGTAAAGCTTCAGAGAAAAATACTAATTCAACACAGGTTACAAGAGTTAAAGAAAGAACTGAAGAGTGGTAAAGGAAAAAATTGAAAAAAAGAAATGAGAGTGATTCAAGAAAATTATGAAAAGAGAATTAACAGCCTGCAAAAGAGGAACACAAAAAATGTTGAAGAAAATAATACCTGGAAAAACAGAATTGATCTAATAGTAAATGAGGCACAAAAGTACACTGAAGAAAAGAACTCCTTAAAACAGAGAATTGGTAAAAGGGAGGAGGTATAAAATCTCAATAAAGAAAATAACTCCTTAATAATTAGAATTGTGTTGATAAATGGTCAAAGGATATGAAGAGGCAGTTTTCAAATGAAGAAATTTTTTTTTTGCCTTTTGGAGGGCAATTGGGGTTAAGTAACTTGCCCAAGGTTACACGGCTAGTTTTTTTGAGTGTCTGAGGCCGGAACCGAACTCAGATCCTCCCGACTCCGGGCTGGTGCTTTACTCACTGCTACATAGCCGCCCCTCAAATGAAGAAATTAAAGTTATCTCTAGTCATATGACAAAATGTTCTAAATCACTATTGATTTGAGAAATGCAAATTAAAACAACTCAGAGGTACCACATCATATCTATCAGATCGGCTAACATGACAAAATAGAGAAATGATAAGTGTTGAAGAAGATGTGGGAAAACTGGATACCTGTGCATTGCTGGTGGAGTTTTGAACTGATCCAGCCATTCTGGAGAGCAATATAGAACTATGCCTAAAGGGCTATAAAACTGCTTTGAAGCAGCAATACCACTACTAGGTCTGTATCCCAAAGAGATCATAAAAAATGCTAAAGGACCCACATGTGCAAAATTATTTATAGAAGATCTTTTTGTGTTAGCAAAGAATTGGAAATTGAGGGGATGCCCATCAATTGG
Source organism: Petaurus breviceps papuanus (assembly GCF_028583685.1). Lineage (NCBI taxonomy): Eukaryota > Metazoa > Chordata > Mammalia > Diprotodontia > Petauridae > Petaurus > Petaurus breviceps. The sequence continues at coordinate 53,436,990 of NW_027186304.1, forward strand.
GGAATAGTTGAACAAGTTGTGGTATGTAAATGCAATGGGATACTATTATTCCATAAGAAATGACAAGCATACAAATTTCAGAAAAACCTGTAAAGACTTGCATAAAGTGATGCTGAGTGAAGTAAGGAGAACACTGTACACAGCAACAGCAACATGGTCAATGACCACCTTTGATAGACTTAGCTCTTCTCATCAATGCAGTGATCTAAGACAATTCCAAAAGACTCATGATGGAAAATGCTATCCACATCCAGAGAAAGAACTATGGAGTCTGAATGCAGATCTAATTATACTATTTTCTCTCTTTTTTTCTTTCTCGTCATTTTTCCCTTTTGTTCTGATTCTTGTTTTACAACATGACTAATGTGGACATATGTTTAATATGGTTGTACATGTATAGCCTATATCAGATTGCATGCTTGGGAGAGAGAAATTTAGAACTCAAAATTTTATAAAAGTGAATGCTAAAAACTAAAAATAAATAAATATTTTTTAAAAGATTAGAATTGGGAAATTGGAAACTATGACTACATGAGACAAAGAAAACAGAGCAACAACAACAAAGACAAAAGAATTTTTTTTAATGGAAAAAAAATGTGAAATATCTCATTAGAAAAAACAACTGACCTAGAAAACAGATTGAGGTGAGATAATTTAACAATTACTGAATTTTTCTGAAAGGAATGATCAAAAAATAGTCTAGACTTCATATTTCAAGAAATTATCAAGGAAAACTGCCCCAATATCTTAGATCTAGAAGGTAAAATAGAAATTCAAAGACTCCACTAATTACCTCCTGAAAGAGATCCCAAAATGAAAACTCCCAGGAATAGCAGAGCCAAATTCCAGAGCTCCCAGATCAAGGAGAAAATATTATGAGCAGCCAGAAAAAATAATTCAAATATTGTACATCCACAGTCAGGATCACACAAAATTTAGCAGCTCCCACGTTAAAGAATCTGGAGGGATTGTAATATGGTATTTGCAAAAGTCAAAAAATCTAGAATTAAAATCAAGAACAACCCTACCTAACAAAAGTAAGTAAAAACTTTTGGGGTTGGGGTGGGGGCGCAGATAGACATCTAATGAAATAGAGGATTTTCAAACATTCTTGATTAAAAGACCAGAGTTGAAAAGAAAATTTGACATTCAAACACAAGATCCATGAGAAGCATAAAAAGGTAAATATAAAAGAGTAATCATAATAGATTCAATAAGATTAAATTGTTTACATTCTATATGGGAAGATGATTAATGTAATTCCTAAGAACTTTATCATTACTGGGGCAGATGGAGTCTAGAGAGAGAGAGACAGACAGACAGACAGACAGAGAAAGACAGAGAGAGACAGAGAGACAGAGCATGGGTATAATTATGTTGGGATGATCTAAAAAAGATAAAGGAATGAAAAAGAAGTGTGCACTGGGAGAAGGAAGAGATAGAATGGGTGAAATTTTTTCATATAAAAGAGACACACAAGGAAAAGCACTTATAGGGGAGGGGAAAATGAGGGGGGTGGCATACAATGCTTGAACCTCACTCTCATCAAAATTGGTTCAAAGAGGGAAGAACATATATATATAACATGTGTGCATGTTTGTATACCCACACATATGTGTATGCATGTTTATGTATATGCATGTATGTTTGTGTATATGCACATGTGTGTATATGCGTGTGTGTTTACACATACACACACACATAAATATATACACACGCCCAGTTGGGTATAAGAATCTTTCTTACCCAAAAGGAAAATAGGAAGGGCAGAGGATCAGAGATATGAGGGCAAGATAATAAAAGGGAAGACAAATTAAGGGAGGCAGTGGTCAGAATCAAATCAGACTTTTGAGGAGGGACAGGATAAAAAGAGAGAGAAGGATAAACAGAAGAAAATAGAATGGAGAGAAATACACAGTAATTATAACTGTTGAATGTGTATGGGATGAACTCATGTGTAAAGTGGAAGAAGACAGCAGAGTGAATCAAAAACCAGAATCCAACAGTAGATTCCCTACAAGAAACACACTTTTAAAAAAAAAAGACATACACAGAGTTAAAGTAAATGGCTAGAGCAGAATCTATTATGCAAAAGCTGAAGCAAAAAAAGGAGAGATTAGCAATCATGATCTCAGACAGCAAAAACAAAAATAGGCCTAATTAAAAAAGATAATCAGAGAAAATACATTTTGCTAAAAATTACCATAAATAATAATATCAAAAAATTTACCGCAAGTTTCTCTGATAAAGACTTCATTTCTCAATTATATATAGAACTGAGTCAAATTTATAAAAATAAGAGCCATTCCCCAATCCATAAATGATCAAAGGATGTGAACAGGCAGTTTTCAGAAGAAGAAATCAAAGTTATCTATAGTAATATTAAAAAATGCTATAAATCTCTATCTATTGAAGAAATTCAAATTAAAACAACTCTGAGGTACCAGCTTACACCTATCGCAGATGACAAGTGCTAGAAGAGATGATGGAAAATAGGTATACTAATAAACTGTTGGAATTGTGAACTGGACAAATCGTTCTGGAGAACAATTTGGAATTGTGCCCAAAGGGTCATAAAACTGGCATAATCTTTGACCCAGTAATACCACTTGTAGGTCTCTACTCCAAAAAGATCAAAGAAAAAATATGTTCAGAAATATTTATAGCAGTTCTTTTTGTGATGGTAAAGAACTGGAAATTGATGGATGCCCAGCAATTGGGGAATGGCAGAATTACTTATGGTATATGATTTTAATGGAGTACTACTGTACTATAAGAAATTATGGGAGGGGGTCAGAAAAAATATGGCAAGACTGATATAACTGATGCAAAGTGAAATGAGAAGAAGCAGGAAATCATTACGCATTGCAATAGCAATGTTGTAATGATGACCAACTGTGAAAGACTTTGGCTGTTTTGATCAATACAGTGATCCAAGACAATTCCAAAGGACTCATCATGAAAAAAGGCTATCTACCTCCAGAGAGGTGCTTTTTTAGCTTTTTTTTTCAATATGGCTAATATGGAAATATATTTTACATGATTTGACATGTACAATTGATGTCTTTTGCTTGCCTTCTCAGAGGGTAGGGAAGGAATGGGAGAAAATTTAGAACTCAAAATTCAATTAAAAAAAAAAGAATGCTAAAAATAAATAAATAATTTTGAAACAGCTAGATAATTAAATAAAAGTCACCCAAAAATCTGTTCACAGTGATGAATGGGGAATGAAGTTAGTTATCCTCAAGACAGTTATCCAAAGTTAGTTAACTCTCACCCTCAGTAGTAAAGAATGGTAACTTTGGGATAGACTTCTGGTGGGAAGAAAGCAGCTTGGTGATACAGTGGAGATAAAATGCTGGGCCAAGAGGCAGAAAGACTTGAGTTTGAATCTGGCCTCTGATACTTAACTGTGTGGTCTTAAACAAGCCACTTAACCTTTGTTTGCCTCAGTTTCCTCAATTGTAAGATGGGGATAATAATAGAACCTACCACCCAGGGTTGTTGTGAGGACAACATGAAATAATGTTTGTAAACACAATGTCTGGAACAGAGTAGAAGCTATTTAAATATAGCTATTATGATGATGAGATCATGTCCCCTAGGAAGCTGTAACCTGAGTCTATGCTATTCTATGAAGTTTACATTCCAAGGTGAAGTTAAAATATTTTATCTCATACCACCCAAACTGTACCAAACTGGTACACCATGAGAAGCTATTAAGCAATTTTGATTGTTTCCACCTATATGACTCTGGCTTTTAATTTCTAAAATGCTCTCTCCTGTTGCTAATGTTATTTGGGAAATAGATTCTTGAGATTTTTGCTTATAAAATCTGAAGTACTTTTCTTTTTTTATAAAATTAAATTACAAATTGGGTCCTTTTAACCAGAGAAGAACCAATAGTTTCCTAATCCCATCTTTAGTAAACATATAAATCTCAAAAGCTATTCTGTGACCTTCCCCTCTCCATTATATTAAAAATACCTTTCCATGGCTTAATATGCTGTTCATATTTTAGCTGGCTGCCAGTATAAAGATTTAACATGCTTTTGGCACATCCTGGGTCATGTCAATTAAATCTGCCTTATGTTGTGAGACCAGAAAGATAAAACTTGACCTGTGCAGTTCTCTTTATATCACAAGATAAACAGAGGACCATGCAATTAGTCACAATATATGTTTATGATGATAATCATTCATATTTATAAGAATATTAAGTTTAAAAGCAGCATGGTAAGGGGGAAAGGGTGGTGAACTTGGAGTTACAAGATCTGAGTTTTAATTCTGACAATATCACTTACAACTAACCTGTCTTAGCCTCAGTTCCCTCATCTATAAAATGAGAGGAATGAACCTCATGACTTCTAAGGTCCCTCCCAACTCTAGATTTTAGATTTAAATCTAGACCTGGGATCACAAAGCACTTGATTCCAATTATCCCATTTGAACATCTCAATGGTCATATAAGGTAGGTAGTTGCAGTTCCATTGTTTCAGTCGTGTCTTGTGACCTCATCTGGGTTTTCTTGGCAAAGATACTGGAATGGTTTGTCATTTCCTTCTCCAGCTCATTTTACAGATGAGGAAACTGAGGCAAACAGGGTTAAGTGGCTTGCCCAGGGTCACACAGCTACGAAGTGTCTGAGGTCAGATTTGATGAGTTTTCTCCTCATCTCCTCAACTCAATAGAAGATGAGTTTTCCTGACTCCAGGTCTGGCATTCTACCCACTGTACCACCTAGCTTCCCTGTAAGGTAGATAGTACACATATTATTAAATACATTTTAAAGACAAGGAAACAGCTTCAGAGAGGCTAAATGATTTGTCCACGGTAACACAATCAGAAAATAGAAAAATCAGGACTGAGACCTATTTCTCTGGAGGATCAGTCCACTCTTCTATATACTATATCACCTGGTTGGGGGGATGGGGGAAGGAAAACACTACATAACCCCTATAGTTCTTTGGCAAAGGGAAATCAGAATCTCAATGGTTGCAAACTTCAAATGGGTCAGCCTTCTCAAAATCCTTCATCTTCATCCCCTGCTCTATTCCCTTCAAGCCCTCATTACCACCTTATAAGAAAAAAAGCCCCCAGTGGATTCTTTAGTGCTCTGTATTCTCCCTTTCAAATTGCTATCAGGCTAATAACCCCCAAGTGAATATTTTTCCCTCAACCCTGCCATCCCCTCAAGCTATTATTTCTCTCATCTGTTCCAGAGTCACTGTCCTAGAAAAAGCCAATTTGCCCTCATTGCCTCACTCATTCACTTCCTGTTCATTTTCCAACCCCTTGAAATCTAGGTTTTTAATCCTACCACTCAACTAAAATTGCTCTGTCTAAGGTTACCGATGATTACTGAGCTACATGATCCACTGGCTTGCTCTCAGGCCTAATCCTTCTTGACATTTCCACTGCTACTAACTGGCATCTGATCACCTTCTCCTGGATCTTCTTTCTTCCCTTGGCTTCCATAGTGCTAAGCTCTCCTGGTTGTTCTCATCATCATAAACATGTAATTGCATGGGGCGCTGCGCTAAGAACAGTGGAAAGAGAACTACACACATCAAGCTCCATCTCCTCTGCCTTGCAAAATAAGGCAGACTAAACTGATGTGATCCAGGACACACCAAAAGCAGAGGAAAGCCATTAAATCAGTATACTAATGGGCAATAAAGCAGGGATTGCATAAGCAAGACAGGAAAAGGTATTTTTGGTATAATTGACATGGAGAAAAGACAGTACATTTTAGATTTACATGTTTCATGAGGATCCCATGATATAATCTATATAAAAGGCTGTCATTCATTCATTTAAAAAAAAAAAGGTGTCCAGTATGTACCAGGCACTGTTCTAAGTACTGGAGATATAAAGACAAAAATGTCCCTGTCTTTAAGGAGCTTACATTCACCAACATTAAAACATTATAAAGGGGTGGCTAGGTGGTGCAGTGAATAGATCACTGGCCCTGTTCTCAGGAAGACATGAGTTCAAATACAGCCTCAGACACTTAACACTCACTAGCCATGTGACCTTGGGCAAGTCACTTAACCCCAATTGCCCTGCCTTCCCCCCCTCCAAAACACAAACAAAAAAAACCCACTATACAAATATTGCTTTTTATTATGATGATTATCTCATTTTTCTCATCTTAGTTTGATGGAGTTCAGATACAGTCCTTTAAAGTTTGCAAAGCATGTCATGTATATTACCTCATTCAATCTCAATAAAAACTCATTTGCTTTAGAAAGAAATAGTCCTGGGGGGAGGAGCCAAGATGACAGAGTAAAGGCAGGAACTTGGCTGAGCTCCTGTACCAATCACCTCCAATACATGTAAAATATGACTCTAAACAAATTTTAGAGCTACAGAACCTACAAAGTGACAGAGAGGAACAAATCTCCCACTGAAGGCAGCCTGGCAGACCAACAGAAAGGGTCTATCACACAGGGCTGGGATCCGAGCACGGTCCCACGTGAGCCATGCGGGCCCAGACTCTGGGTGGCCCGACCAGCAGCACAGACAGGCCAGAGCAGACTTCAGGAGAGTGAATCACCAGCAGCTGTGGCAGTTTCCAGACTTCTCAACCCATAAACACCAAAGAGAAAGTAAAAGGTCAGTAGGGAATTCTGTTGGAACTGGATGGAGAAGAGCGCTGTCCAGACCCTTCCTCTGGGGAGAGAGATGGCAGAGGTGTGGCAGCTGTATCTGCTGTCCCATGGCTGCCTCTGGAGCTCCTGGCCTACAGATCATAGGGGGACCAAGGGACCGTTTAGAGGGTAATCACTCTTGCTTTGACCTGCCTGGATCTGAGTCGTAGTCTTGGATGGTGGTCCTGGGGTAAGAAACGTCAGTGTGCCAGAGTTTGTGGTGGCTGTAGAGAGGGCGCCCTCCTCAGACCTCTGACAACTGCAAAATCCCTACCAATTTGGGACAAAGCTCTCCACTCTGGAAGCAGAGTTCTATCATGGCAAAGAGCTCAAAAGTCAAGTAATTGGCTGGCAAGATGAGCAAGCAGAGGAAGTGCAATCAGACCAAAGAATCCTTTTTGGGGGGACATAAAGGGAGAAAACATAGAACCAGAAGAAGTCAAAACTCCTGCAACAAAAGCTTCCAAGAAAAATATGAACTGGTTACAGGCCATGGAGGAGCTCAAGAAGGATTTTGAAAATCAAGTGAGAAGTGGAGGAAAAATTTTGGGAAGAAAAATAAGAATGATGCAAGAAAATCGTGAAAAGCAAGTCAACAGCTTGCTAAAGGAGACCCAAAAAATACTGAAGAAAATAACACCTTAAAAAATAGTCTAACTCATAGGGGCAGCCAGGTGGCTCAGTGAGTAAGAGCAACAGCCCCAGAGTCGGGATGACCTGGGATTGAATCCGGCCTCAGATACTTAGTACCACACCCAGAAGTAAGTGGCCATGTAACCTTAAGTTACTTAACCCCAATTGCTTAAAAAAAATAGACTAACTCAAATGGCAAAAGACACCCAAAAAGCCAATGAGGAGAAAAATGCCTTAAAAAACCTAATTGAGCAGATGGAAAAGGAATTTCAAAAACTCACTAAAAGAGAATAATTCCTTCAAATTAGATTGAAGCAAATGGAAGCTAATGACTTCATGAGAAATCAAGATACTATAAAACAGATCCAAACAAATGAAAAAATAGAAAGCAATATGAAATATCTCATTGGAAACACTACTGACCTGAAAAATAGATCCAGGAGAGATAATTTATAAATTATTGAACTACCTGAAAGCCATGACCAAAAAAAGAACCTAGAAAGTATCCTTCAAGAAATTCTCAAGGAAAATTACCCTGATATTCTAGAACCAGAGGGCAAAATAGAAATTGAAAGAATTCACCAATTGCCTCTTGAAAAAGATCCCAAAAAGAAAACTCCTAGTAATATTATAGCCAAATTCCAGAGTTCCCAGGTCAAGGAGAAAATATTACAAGAAGTCAGGAATAAACAATTTGAGTACTGTGGAAACACAATCAGGATAACACAAGATCTAGCAGCTTCAACACTAAGGGATCAAAGGGCTTGGAATATGATACTCTGGAGGTCAAAGGAGCTAGGATTAAAACCAAGAATCACCTACCCAGCAAAGCTGAGTATAATGCTTCAGGGGAAAATATGGTCATTCAATGAAATAGAGGACTTTCAAATATTCTTATTGAAAAAATCAGAACTGAACAGAAAATTTTACTTTCAAATATAAGAATCAAGAGAAGCATGAGAAGGTAAACAGGAAAAAGAAATCATAAGGAACTTAGTAAAGTTGAACTATTTACATTCCTACATGGAAAAACATGAATTGTAACTCATGAGACTTTTCTCAGTATGAGGATAGTTGAAGGGAATATATGTATGTATGTATGTATAGGAGAGTGTATGTTTGTATAGATACATATGTGAGTGTGTACATGTATGTACATGTGTACATGTATACATAGAAAGAGGACACAGGATCAGTTGAATAGGAAGGGATGATATCTAAAAAATAAAATTAAGAGGTGAGAGAGGAATATAATTGGAGAAGGAGAAAGGGAGAAATAGAATAGGGTAAATTATCTCACATAAAAGAGGCAAGAGAAAACCGTTACAATGGAGGGTAAGAGCAGGAAGGTAAAAAGGAATGGATCAAACTTACTCTCATTGAATTTGGCTTAAGGAAGGAATAACATACACACTCAAGTGGTTATCTTACCCTACAGGAAAGTAGGGGGGAAGGGGATGAGAGAAGGAAGGGGGATTTGGGGGGAGGGTAGATAGAAGCACACACTTTTGAAAAGGAACAGGGTCAAAGTAGAAAATAGAATAAGTAGGGGGCAAAAAAAAAAAAGAAATAGTCCTGGGAGAAGTCACTCTGCTGTTGGTAGTCTTTTATGATTAATCTTCTGCAGACTCTTGGACAGAAGGATAAAATGACTACTGTTTTTGTAATTAAATCAAAGTATTATGATAAAAAAAAAAGATTTAAATCTTTATACATTTGACCACAAATTTTCAGTTTCCTTGGTTGGATAATCATTTTGTTTACTGCCCTCTAAGCAGGGGCATTCCCCAAGGCTGTGTCTAGGGCGCTCTTCTCTATCTGTTTATACAGATTTCTTGGTGATCTCTTCAAATATTAATTTAATTAATTTTAATTAATAATTTAATTAATGATTAGTTTAATCATCATCTCAACACATATGACTCCCAAATGTACATATCTAACCTTAATCTCTCTCCCAAATTCCTAAATATCAACAATTATCTCCTGGACAGCTCTACCTAAATGTCCTGTAGGCATTTCAAATATGACATGTCTGTCCAAAACAAAACACAGTATTTCCCATACCTAACTCATCATTCCTCCAAAATTCTTTATTTGTGTCAAGGGCTCCGTCAGTTCTTCTATTCATGAAGGTTTGCAATCTCCAAGTAATCTTTGACTGTTCCTCTTTCCCACACCACCCACATTCAATCAACTGATTTTACCTATACACTAGTTTCATATCCACTCCTTTCTTGCCCCTTACAAAAGTACCACCACCCTAGTTAGGCCCACCTCATCTCTCCCTTAACCTACTGCAATAATCTTCTCATCAGTCTCTTTGAAGCCAGGGACTTCTCCCTTCCTGCACATTTGTCAAAATAATCTTCCTAAGACATAGTTCTGATCATGTCGCTTCTCTTACTCAAAAATCTGCATTCACTAGCTGCCTCTTAACTTTGGGACAAAATACAGGGAAAGGAAGGGAAGTAGCATTTACTAAACACTTACTATGTGCCAGGCATTATGCTAAGTGCTTTATGAATATCTCATTTGATCCCCTCAATAACTCTGGAAGGTAGGTGCTATTATTGTCTCCATTTTACAATTGAGGAAACCAAGGCAGACAGCAATTAAGTGACTTGCCCAGGGTCATATAGGTGGTAAGTATTTGAGGCTGGATTTGAACTCAGGTCTTCCTGACTCCATGGACAGTTGAGTGGTGCCGTGGATAAAGTGCTAGACCTGGAGTCAGGAAGACCTGAATTCAAATCTGATCTCAGATACGTAATAGTTGAGTGACCCTGGGCAAGTCACTTAACCCTGTTTGCCTCAGTTTCCTCATCTGTAAGGTGATCTCGAGAAGAAAATAGCAAACCACTCCAGTATTTTTTCCAAGAAAACCCCAAAAGGGGTCACAAAGAGTCAGACACAACTGAAAATGACTAAGCAACAACTTCCTGACTCCAGGTTCAGTGTTCTACCCACTGCACCATCTTGCTGCAGACTCTATAGAGCCTGGCATTTAAAGCTTCCACAAGAATGCTCCAACTTACATTTCCAGGCTTATTTCACTTACTCTGTTCTTCAGAAACTCTACGTTCTAGCTGAACCTGGCTTGCTTGCACTTCCCCTATACTCGCCATCCTATATCCCATCTACAGAGCTTCCCCCTGCTGAATCCCACTGTTAAATGCATTCCCTTCCCCTATAGTTATTTTCCAGCATTATGTCACTTCCACAGCTCATCTTTTATGACTGTCCATCTTCTATGGCACTTAGTGGAAAAAAATTCAAATTTCTTAACTTATCATGTAAAACTCTCTGGCACTGGACACCATCTAACAACATGAATAGTAACTATAGTATTATATAGATGCTTATTCCCTTTCTCTGATGAGTATGACCCTCACAGAGAAATGTGATATGTATTTTAAAAAGAAATAGAGAAATAAATGATAAGTTCACAAGAGGGTGTGAAGAGATTACTATGTAAGGTCCAAGAGTGGAGGGAAAAGTAATTTTTGACTGGGAGTATCAGAGAAAACTTCATGAAGGAGATGGCATTTGATTTAGAGTTAAATTCAATAGAAGAGAGTATTTCAGACATAGGGACCAGCATAAGCAAAGACTTAGAGGTTAGAGAGAGCAGAGCACGTATGGAGAATGGTACAAACAGTCCAGTTTGCTTGGGAGCATAGTATATGTGGAGAAGAATAGTATCAAACAAGGCCAGGATCGTAAGATGGTGCTCTTATTTAAGGCAGCCAGGTGGCTCAGTAAGAAGAGCATTGGGCATGGAGTAAGGAAAACCTGAGTTTAGATCCAGTCTCAGACACTTATTTGAGTGATTCTGTGCAATTCTGGGAAAGTCACTTACCCTCTGTTTGCCTCAGTTTCCTTATCTTTGAAATGGGGATAATAATAGCACCTACCTCCCTGGGTTGTTGTGAGGACCAAATGAGGAAATAATTGTAAAGTACTCAGAACATTGTGTAAAACTTAGTAAACATTATATAAATGTTGGCTATTATTCTTATTATCTACTGTATCACCTAGCTACCTCCAGGCCAGGATCATATATGCCTTAAACCAAGTCTCCCCCACAACTAGACAGTATTATGTATACAGTGGGTATTCAAAAGAAGTTTGTTGAATGGAATTTTAAAATACATAGTATTGTTGTTCAGTCATTGAGTCATGGCCCACTCTTTGTGACCCCATGGACCACCAGGCCCTTCTATCCTCCACTATCTCTCAAAGTCTAAGTTCGTGTTCATTGTTTCCATGACATTATCTATCCATCTCATCCTCTGCCACCCCTTTTTCTTTTTGCCTTCAATTTTTCCCAACACCAAGATGTTTTCCAATGAGTCCTATTTTCTCATTATGTAGACAAAGTATTTAAACTTTGGCTTCAGTATGTGACCTTGCAGTGAATAGCCTGAATTAATTTCTTTAAGTATTGTAAAAACACTTCATAAGAAGAAACTAAGGGGAGGCCAGGTAGCACAGCAAGTAAGAGCACCGGCTCCAGAGTCGGGATGACCTGGGATCGAATCCGGGCTCAGACACTTAGCACCCACCCAAAAACACCTGGCTGTATAACCTTGAGCAAGTTACTTAACCCCAATTGCTTAGGGGCAGCCAGGTGGCTCAGTGACTAAAAGCACTGGCCCCAGAGTGGGGATGACCTGGGATCAAATCCAGGCTCTGATACTTAGCACCACACCCAGAAATAACTGGCCGTGTAACCTTGAGCAAGTTAACCCCAATTGCTTTAAAAAAGAAGAAGAAGAAACTAAAAAAGGTTAAATCCTCTATTTGCAGCTTGGATCCTTTCTCCTTTCCATCTCCTTTGGGAGCCCCAATGATCCTTCCCTTCCTATGTTTAATTTCATCTTAAGAACTGACTCCTTCCCTGAGTTGTACGAAGATGCTCAGGTTTACCCCATGCTTAAAATCATCCCCTTGTTCTCAACATTCCTTTGTGATACAATACTACATTTCTCCTCACTCTCATTGCTTAATTCCTAGAAACAGTCCCTATTTCTATACCAACCACTAATTTCTCAATCTCTTGAAAATTCACTGCTTAACTAAAACTGGTCTCTCAAAGGTCACCAATGACCCCTTAATTGCTAAATCCAACAGTCCTCATTATCCTTGACCTTTCTGCAGCCTTTTTATACTGCTCTTTTTTGTGCTTTCCCTTGTTAGTCTCTTTTTCCCTGATTTTCAGAACACTGCTCAGTCCTGTACAAATATATATATATATATATATGTGTGTGTGTGTGTATAAAACTGTTTTTAATATAGTTTCCTTTCTATTTTATGTATTTTATCTATTTAAAAACATTATTCTGAGAAGGGTTCCATGCTTTACTCAACAGTCAAAGGGACCCTTAACACACAAAAAAAGGTTAAGAATATGTGGACTAGCCATTTTAAAATAATACTAAGGTCAGGTTTTATATTCAATGTGAAATATGATAGCAGCTACTTGATAATACTTGATGAATTGAATTTAAGATCAGATTACAAAGGTACAAATGCATTAAAGTGAATTTGCTATTCAGAAATTGATGAGGATTTTTCTTTATGAAATGTCAAATTCTCTTTCATCAATGAAAAAGCACTTACATATCTGTATTACTGAGAATACAGAGAAAATAAGATTTCATCCTCTCTCTTTTTGAATAAACAAATTTTTAATTTTTCAAAATAAAATTTTAATCTCAATAAGCACTCTGATCTTAGCCACCAACCCTACTTCAGAAATGTAACTATCTTGAGAATAAGCTGTCATTTTAAACTAATTGGAACACCGGTTATAAACATAACACAGTGATTAAATTACTCACTAATTTGGATGCAGCATCACAAAGGCTACATAAAAGGAACAGACATAAATCAAAAGAATTTCTAGATTTTAATGATGTGTCTTTTTCTGGGGATAAGCAACAGTTAAAATGTATTTTATGTCCCAATTAAGAAAGATATAATCATATACAATTTGCCTGTACTGAGAATGAAAATAAATCACTTACGATCATTTCCTATTTCATCTGTACAAGGAAAGCAGGGCTTTCATCATGGTGAGTGGTAACTTACTTATTCAACTACAAGAATTCAAGGAAAGTAAAAACAGCATTTAAGTGCTGGAATGGAAACATGGACCTCAAGAAACTAATAACAATAAAAATAGCTAATATATATTACATAACATTTATTTGGTACCAGGCATCGTACTAAGTGCTTCACAATCATTTGATCCTCAAAACACATGAGGTAAAAAAAATAAATAATTTTTTAAAGATGTTAAGGGAGGCTAGTTGGCACAGTGAGTAAAGCACCAGCCCCGGAGTCAGGAGGACCTGAGTTCGGTTCCAGTCTCAGACACTTAACACCTGCACAAAAAAACTAGCCATGTAACCTTGGGCAATTTACTTAACCCCAATTGCCCTCCAAGAAGCAAAAAAAAAAAAAAAAACAACCCACACATGAGGTGCTATTGTTTATTCCCACTTTATAGATGAGGAAACTAAGGCAAACTAAGGTTAAGTGAATTGCCCAGGATCATACAGGTAATAAATGTCTGAGGCAGAATTTGAACTTAGGTTCAAACTTAGGTGGAATTAAGTATTCCACCCCCAGTGTTCTATCCACTGCAACACCTACCTACCCTATACCCATCTACTATAAAACTAAAACACAGTTATTTCCATCAATGCAACTGATAAAGAGGACGCAAGCTTAGCAATAAAACAGAGGATAGGTAGCTAGGTGCTACAGTAGATACAGCACTGGGCTTAGAATCAGGAAGACTTATCTTCATGAGTTCAAATCTGGACTCAGTTACTCACTAGTCATATGACCCTGGGCAAGTCATTCAACCCTGTTTGCCTCAGTTTTTCACCTGCAAAAAATGAGCTGCAGAAGCAAATAGCAAACCACTCCCGTATCCTTGCCAAGAAAACCCCAAAATGGGGTCACAGAGTCAGACACAACTGAAACGACTGAACAACATCAACAACAAAGCTTTGTGAGGCGGCTCACTATGCCCTGAAGTAAATTCCTGCATCTTCATAACTATTTATTATACTTCTCAAAATTCAATTTAATCCAACAAATCTCTACTAAATACCTCCTTCGATTGGCCCTCAAGAGAGAGACCAGCAAATGTGAGACATGGTCCCTACCCTTAATGGAATGTAGAGTCCAGTAGAAGGATGATCTAGATATACACAGAGAACAAGAAGAGGAAGCATTTATTGAATGCATATTTAAAGGGCTGTGCTAGGCACTGAGGAGACAAAAGCAAGGCAAGAAGCATTTACTAATCATTCACTATGTATGTCAGGCACAAATAAATACAAAAAGAAAAATGTTCCCTGGAAAATACCTGCCCTCAAGAAGTTTACACTCTAATGGGGGAAGACAACACATAAAAGGGAGCTGGAAAGTAGGACCAGTGAAGAAATGAGAGGGGGATATGGTGACAAAGTTCATGGAGTCAGAAGCACAGCTGAGAGGAAAAACAGTAGGGCCAGCCTTGGATGTGTCTCCAGAATGGTGGCCATGAAGAAAGAAACTTATCAATTGGGAAAGAGTGACCACACAAAAAAACACTTATTTATAAAGTACTTTTTGAAGTCTACAAGGCACTTTACAAATACTATCTTATTTTGTCCTTACAACCCTGGAAAGTAGGTGCTATTATCCCCATTTTACAGTTCAGATTACTGAGGTATGTAAAGTTTAAGTGATTTACCCAGGGTCACACAGCTAGAAAGTGTCTAAGGTTAGATTTGAATTCAAGTCTTCCATAGTCCAGACCCAGGTCCAACACATTCTATCTAGATGCTACACAGCTGTCACAAAGATGAAACAGTTTCTAACCTCTAGGAGTTCACATCCTATTAGGGAGATACAAGAAGTAACACAAATAAGTAAATAGGAAATCATTTCATTAGGGGAGAGAACCAGCAACTGGAAGGATTAAGAAAGGTCTCACTCATGAAGTGTCAGCATAGACGAGCCTTTTAAAAAGCACAAGAGATAAGAAATGATCACTACTTCTAAGTCTTTAGAAACAGCTGGTAGCATAGTGGATAGAGCACTGAGTCTGGAGTTAGGAAGATGAGAGTTCATATGTAGTCTTAGACATGCATTAGTTGTGTGATACTGGGCAAGGCACTTGACTTCTGTTTGCCTCATCTTCCTCAGCTATAAAATGGGGATAATAGTGACACTTGCCTCATGGGTTTTCTAAGGATAAAATGAGATGATGTTTACTAAAAGTCCTTAGCACAGTACCTGGCACATAGTAAGTAGTATATAAGTTCCCTTCTTCTTCCCCCTTAAGATGCTCAAATGTTTGTGCTACCTTCTATAAAATTCATTTAAATTTGTCCAAAAATGAATGTTAATGGAATACTGTATCTTGTAATCTTAGTCAAAAGAAAAATATACAAAGAGACTACATCTAAAACTATTTATTAAAACAGATGAAGTTCTCTTATTGTGAATAATAAGAGTGCATGATACCCAGCATCACTCTTTGTCTTCCTAGGTCAATAGGAAATACCTGTGGTCAAACACTAAAACCTCATAGTACTTAGAAAGTGAAATTTTCTGTCCCGAAATGGGCTAGGCTCTTCAGTGGAAGTAAATGAAAATGAAAAGCAGTCAACAATATTGCTATAAAAATCCCTATGGTATGCTAAGTAATAACAAGAATAAGCTTAGATGGGGAAATATTACCCCATTATACACTAATTACTACTATAGTTTATTTCCTCAACCAGTAATTATGGTTTTCATAATTGGACAGGGAGCAGGATGATCTCCATTGTAGCTACTACATAGTGTGGGCATAAAGATGTCCAATTATAATGCTAAACAGGAAGAGTAAGGGCTCATCCAATTTAGGTGAATTAAATCCAAGCAGCCATTTGCACTCATATTAAATGGTGAAATAGAAGCTAGCCATACAAGCAACAAGAGTTTCTTCATTGTTATATGGTACCATGGTGGCTTCTTAGACTTCCTTGACCTCACCCAAGGCACAGTTTAAAGATTAGATATAATGCATAGTGTTCCTAAATTATCTCTCCTAGATTAAATATAATTGAAAATTAAAAGTGCAGTTTGTCTTTTGTGCTAATCCAATCAAAATAATCACAGACATTTCTCCTTCAAGTGGCACTCAAACAAACAGGTTGGGCTTCCCTAAACTGAAAAACGTGTAGAGCAACCATGTCAACATTCTTTTCTGTACCAAGAAAATGGAGTAATTATTCTTCTAGTCTCAAAACTATTTACTTTATTGGTTCCAACATGATCAGTGTTAGTAGTGAACATATTTGCCAAATCTCACTCCTTGGAATGAAATGAGAAATTTATGATATCCAGACAGACTTGTGGAAATGTTCAACATACCTTCATTTGCTAATTACTATAATTAGATCATTAACTCTTATCTTAACCAGCTAGCTTTTAACGTTTTAGAAAGGAAAAGTTAATAGAAACAGTTTATTAATTTATTAATCGTTCTTCCTAGATTCAGACACCATCCATTGGATCTTTAGAATAAAACCAATTTAACACAACAAAATATCTATTATGTAACAGTATCGCTTTAATGGACTTAACAAATCAAAGTTAGTTATATCAATGGTGTCAAACTCAAATAAAAAAAAGGCCATTAAACTTTCTATAAGGATCCCTGCAGACCCATATTGACTTATAAAACTATATATTTAATGTTACCACTGTTCACCAAATTTGCAGCTTTTCTAAAGGCTGTGAGAAAAGCTTGTTAAACTTTTCGAATTTGTTTTTCTTTATAACAGCGTTGTCATTGTATAAATAGTTCTCCTGGTTTGCCTTTGGGGCTACCTATAACACAACAACAGGATTTTAAAATTAAATAAAATTCTTACCACTTGGCTTAGGTCATATCCCCAAGGAAGAAAAAGGACTCCAGTGTTATATTTTTCCCAATGGGACAACATGAAGTTCAGCAAAACAATGCTCAGGAACAAGAACATCGTGTGCTCAGAAAGTCCTGGGGAGCCCCCTGGACTTGCACAAACAGAGAACCAAGAAATCGTGAAAAGGGAAGTAGCCCAGCTATCCAATCCATGGTCAAATAGCTCTCCCAGAGGACTACTAGACTGTGTTCTTCTAGCATGTTTCCCATCTATAGAATCTGTAAAGGAAAGACCACAAAGAAATCAGAGACTTTAATGGAAGAAATGCAACCCAATGTATTTTTTGTGGCCAGTACATGAAACGTGTAATAAAAAAGAAATAACACGATATGATCATAGCTCAAAGCTGGAGGGGAACTTAGAGGTCACTAACTCCACCCCTTCATTTTTACAAGTCAGGAAACTGAGTCCCCACGAAAGGTAAACAAGAGACTCTCTCAATACCATATAGGTAGTCAATGGCAGAGCTGGGATTTGAACTTGGGGCAGGGACTCCAAGTTCAGCATTCTTCCTACTGCACCATGATGATGAATTCATTAATATACCATACACAAAAAACATAACTATCACTAACTGCTACCAAAACTAAATTTTTCTACAAAGGTTTTATTTATAGTATGCAAACACAAGAGTCCAGCTTTGTCAATTCATTAGAAACAATCAGCAGTTTACTGGAAAGAATTTACCCATTTGTTTATTGGTTTATCATGGAATAGATCAGGTTCTCATTCCTGTGGATTTGTAGACTGAATTTAAGTTGTGTTAAAGTCTAGAATATGAAAACATCTATATATTTGTTTCTAGCACAAATAAATACTTATTTCTATATAAAAAATTCATCAACTCATTAATAATCAAAATTAGTGTTATTCTTTCTTTATTCTCGTGCAGTTGTTCTGTAGTAACTAAAAGAATATGTGTCCTCTGAGGTGCTTAGCCAAGTACCATCAAAAAAAGGCTGAAAACTAGTCAGTGGGTTGACAAGCATTATTATATGCTCGCTATCTGCTAAGCAGGCATCATTGTGCTAATCACTGGGGATACGAAGAAAGGTAAAAAAAGAGAGAATCTCTACTCTAAAGGAGTGTACACTCTAATCATGGAGATAACATATTCATAACTAGGAACAGATGTACAGAATAGATGGAGATCACCTGGCCAGATCTCCACTTCGCCTCTCCGGCTGTCCCATGTCCTTACTCCTCCTGGGATAAGCTCATCATCTCTAAACTCGCTACTATGTAGTCCAATCAAACCTTGACTGACACCTCCCACCCACACTTTCCTCATTCCTCCCAATGCCTTCCTTTATAGAGTGTAGAAACGGGAATCTCAGAGCACTCTACTTTGCATCTGAATGCCCTGCACTCCACTGAACAAGACACTCTCTGATGTCCTGTTCCTCCTCCTCACTTTCGTGCCTCCTTCTAGGTTTTGTCTGCCCCTTTAGAAATTCCTCAAGAGCAAGGGCTGTCTTTCCTTTTTATTAACTGTATCCCCAAAACTTAGCACAGTGCCTGGCTAGTAAGTGCTTAACAAACATTTATTGGATCGATTCACTGGACTGGATTGAAAGGGCAACTAGTAGTATAAGTCAAACAGATATCTAATTGAATTTTCACTTTTCACCCCACTTTTTAAGGGCATTGATGGTAGAGACCATTTCATTTTTGTCTCCATCACCAGCACCTACCGTGTTTCCCCAATAATAAGACCTATCCCGAAAATAAGCCCTTCCCTTATTGTGTAAGATTCCTCTAAAATAAGCCCTCCGCCGAAAATAAGCCCTATTGAGATTGCTACTGTAGTGAAGGTGATCCCCTGCGCTACACACTACATTACGGTACCTTCTGTATGTACCGCCCCCCCCCTGGGTGAAACGCACGCCGCGCTCCGAGCTGCATCCAATCAGAGCTGCAGCAGTGAGCGCATCATCCTGTTCTTCCCCAGTGATTTGCTTGCTGGCGCCATTGAGAGCAGTGCCGTGGAGGAGAGCTGAGGCAGGACAACATAAGCCCTCCCCTGAAAATAAGCCCTCTGGTGTTTTTCTTTCCAAAAAAAATAATAAGACAGTGTCTTATTATTGGGGAAACACGGTAGCATAATGCCTGACATGAAGCATTAGTCAGTCTACAGTCATCTATTATGCACTGACTATATGCCAGGTGCTTAATAAATAAATATTTGTTCTGATGGCATCTGAGTATAGACCAAAGAATATTATTTTTCATTTTCTTTCCCTTTTTCATTTTGTTGGGGGGGGGGCTTCTAATTTTCTTCTACAAAATGACTAATACGGAAGTATGTTTTACACGATTGTAAACTGAGTATATAACTGAGATCAGATTGCTTACTGCCTCAGAGAGGGGGAAGAAAAGGAGAAAAGTATAAAATTTGGAACTCAAAACTTTATTTAAAATATCAAATGTTAAAAATTGTTTTTACATGTAATTTGGGGGAAATATTATTTTAAAATTTTTAAATATTTGCTGAAATTAATTAAACACATTTTTTAGTAATATGGTCTCCTCAGTTACCCTTAAATAAAAACAGGTCCATATTCTAAAACCAAAATGAACCTAAAACAAAAAGAACAAAACAAAACAAAAGACCATAATGGAAAATATATAAACCAAATTTTAATATTGCTGCTAATAAAATGCATGTTAACTTTAGTTTGCTCCATTATGATTTTTCTGTGATGCAATTGGTTGATAAATATTTTTTAAATGTTAAATAGGGCAGGTGGCCATCCTTTGACTCACTTCTTAAAGAGGCCTATTGTCTGAATGGGTGTTACCTCACTCTAAGTGAGTACATGAAAAGGTCTTAGCCTAAAAGGACTAGGGTCTCCCATTGCATCCTGGGCCATCTCCAGTCATCCTGATGAATATCTGGCCACTGGATCCAGATGGCTCTGGAGAAGAAAGTGAGACGAGTGACTCGGCACAGCTCTCCCTCACTCAAATCAAAGTCAACTGCAAGTCATGTCATCATTTTCCTGATGCCACAGTCCTCTTGGAAAATGAAGGACAACCACAACCTATTTGTACTTTGGCTGCTAAATAAAGCAGGGTAAGCTGGTGAAAACTTCTGTGGGCTAATTTTGAGAAGCTATTTTCAAGGCTTCATGGTTGGCAAATGCTGAGTGAACTACCATAAAATGAAAAATCATTATACTGAAGAATAATGTATGTAATCCTTCATAGTACCACCTTCTTAGCATAGCTAAAGGTGGGAGAGGGGGGCCAACTTATTAATTAGGAGAACTGAACTCAATGAAAGATAAATAAGTAACCCAAAGTTAGTCACACAGTCATCATGAAACAGAAAAATAACAAGAGCCACAATCCTTTTAACCTGGGAGAAGAATGTGAGTGGGAGGAGATAAAAACACACCCAAATAACTATAATGTGAAACAGAAGATTAAGTTGGACTTGTTCTCCAAGGTTCCCTCCTCACTTTCAAAAATAAATAAATATGATTATCATAAGATTCCAGGAAAATAAGAGATGTTCTGTAGCTGTATGAATTTTGATCATTTCTCACTCAGCAGATCTTTCATGAAGGGGGTAATCTTCAAGCAGGGCTTCAAAGCAGAGAAAAATGTCAGGAGGGATGATATTCTAGATAATTCAATCAATAAACATTTGTTGTTGTCATTCAGTCGTTTTTCAATCTTGTCTGACTCTTCATGACCCCATATGGGTTTTCTTGGCAAACATACTGGAGTGGTTTGCCATTTCCTTCTCCAGATCATTTGGCAGATGAGGAAACTAAGGCAAACAGTATTAAGTGACTTGCCCAGGGTCACGCAGCTAGTGTCTGAGGCCAGATTTGCACTCATAAGTCTTCCTGTCTCCAAGTGAGGCACTCCATCGACTGTGCCACCTTGCTGCCCTAAATAACAAACATTTAAGTGTCTAATATGTACCAAGTGCTATGTTAATCATGGGAATGACATGAGTAAAGGAACAGGGTTAGAAAAATCTCTAGACATATACATATGAAAGACAACTGGTAATTTAATATATTTGGAGTCAATCATTTGTCCATAAACTGGTCCATGGAAAATGTTTTATCTATCTGCAAATTTTTGCAAACAAAGACACTTGTTAAAACCAGAAGTTTGAACTTGGAACAACCCCAACCCATTACCCTGAAACTACAGAAGGTATAGTGGGGTAAATATGTTTTAACTGGTCAGCTATTGTAGAATAAGATGAAGATGGATAGAAGAGTTTGAACTGGGAAACCCTGACATCAAGTACTTGGAGGGGAATATTTTGGGCTAAGGCTATAAAGGAAGAATGGTACTATATTATAGAGAGACTTGAATAGTTGGCTCATGAAGCCTAGTTTTATTAAGCAGAAAATAGTCAGAGGTTTGTTAGCAGATGAGTCAACATCTGTGTGCATAAGGAATATTATTAGTTTGGAAGTGATATGAAGAATAGATGGAAAGAGAGAGACAGTCACTAGCTAAACCTTTAGCTAACACCTAAACAGGAATTTGAAACAAAAAAGGACTATCTCAGAGATGATCTAGTAGTGCACCCCCATTTTACAGACAAGTAAACTGAGTCCCAAAGAAGTGAAATAACTTGTCTCAGGTCACAGCTTTTTCATGACAGAACTGGGACTAGAACTCCCATCTAATTATTCAGTCACCAATTAAAAGAAAATAATTAAAACAAAGGATATAAGGGCAGCTAGGTGGCGCAGTGAAAAGAGCACCAGCCCTGTAGTCAGAAGGACCTGAGTTCAAATCCAGTCTCAGACACTTAACACAAAAAAAACTAGCTATGTGACCTTGGGCAAGTCACTTAACCCCAACTGCCCTACCTTTCCCCCTCCAAAAAGCGGGGGAAAAAAACAAACAAAAAACAAAGAATATACTCCTTGAGGTAGAAACAAGATGACAGGTGAATGCCAAATATAGAAAATAGAAGTAGATAAGAACAATGGGAAGATGTCAAAGGAATTCTGAGTACATCCTCAGCTTACCAAGGTCAGGCCTAACTATGTCACTTAAACCAAAGGTTACTGGCTATCTGATGAGAACTGTCAACTCAAGTCAAAATGACATTGTGTACTATATCACAAATGGCCACCACGTAATTAATTGTGCGATCATAAATATAACTATACTAGTTTCTGATAAAATACAAATATATCTTTCTGTATTCTATTTTCTTACAAATATCTGTAATATTGAATGAAGTAGAGAAAGAAATGCTCATCAGCAAAACCATTCTTAAGTCCTATTGTTTTGAGGTGTCCAAGTGACTATCGTAAAAATCCAGTTGGTGGTTTTTAATGCCAATCCAAGAATCTTGCCATAATGCCTTTTGAGGTTTAAATTAAAATAAGTTATGCATGTTGTAATACATTTGTTCCTCATAAGACAAGATTTACACAATGAGAATCTTTTTCATGTTCAATATACTTCTCATTACTGGAAAACTCTAGTGTTATAAAGAAGATCTCCCAATTAAAATAAGACCTAATCACCAAAGCATCTTGAGCGTGGTAAACAGGAAAGAAAATGAAGGACCAAGGAACTAGGGAAGCTACAAGAATTTTTCATTAAAAAAAAAAAAACTATACATGATTGCCAAAAATTCTGTGGTTTAAGCTGCTTTCAGAAGGAGGAATGTGATAATAGCTCCTGGGTGGAATAATTTTTGGCTAGACTTGTTTAAATCCGAGCCTAAAACTTTGAGAGAACAGCTTGGACTGCATTTATAATTTTTTTTAAGTGCTATGCATTTCATCCTACTGTGGCTTTGCCAGACACTGGGCCTTCAGGGAGTCTGGCACCAGATTTTACACCAGCAAAGTGATCTCTAATACACCAGTTGTTATGAACTGCACAACTCTACAATCAGCCTTAATGTGTGCATACCATGTCCCAAAAGCACTGCTGGGTTCTTTTGAATAGAACCCTAAAATAGAATTCAAAGACCTTTTCATTAGGGAAAATAATACAATGTCATTAAACCTCCCGAAGAGAATCAATCTAAATCAGGAAGGATGCCATAAGTAGGAGATATGAAATAGATAAAGCTAGTGTTTCTATTATTTTTCTTTAAATCTTTATTTTCTTCTCTTCTTTTAACAGGTAGATCTCAAATTTCCAGGAATATGCATAGCTTACTTTTACACTTCATTTATATTTTTCACTAATGCTGCCTGTTAATTAAATTTTTTATACCTTTTCAGAAAGTTTCAGAAAATGCAATCTTTGTTCTTTTATCACATATCTGAAGTGACCAACAGCTAGATGGTGCAGTAGATAGAGTTCTGGACCTGGAGTCAGGAAAACCTGAATTCAAATCCTGACTCACTAGCATCATTACCCTGTAAAATCATTTAACTTCTGTTTGCTTCATTTTCTTCACCTGTGAAATGGGGATACTACTAGTACCTACCTCCCAAGGTATTAGTAAGGAACAAATAAGATATCTGTAACGCAGTTAACATATATGCCTGACATATATCAGTTACCGAATAAATGCCTCTTCCTTTCCTTCCTCTTATAAATGTTTTCCTCATTAAAAATTTAGATTTCTTGAGAAAGTAGAAATAATAAAATGAACTAGTACAGTTTCAGTTTCCTTAGAGGTAGTTAGGTGGAGCAGTGAATAGAGTGCTGACCTTGGAGTCAGGAAGACCTAAATTAAAGCTTCAGTTACTTACTAGCTATACGACACTAGGGAAGTCACTTAATTCTGCCAGCCTCCATTTATTCATCTGTAAAATGGAGATAACAACAACATGTCCTTCACTGGGTTGTTGTGAGGATCAAGTGAGAAGTGTAAAACACTTGGCAAATTTTAAAGCACTCTATAAATGCTAGCTATCATCATCATCATCATTATTATTTCAGATTGCCATGCAAATAATATAGTTCTTTAGAGTTTACAAAGCACTTTGTTCAGGACACCCCTGTGAGGTAGATAGTGTAAGTGTTACTATTTCCATTTTGGACTTGCATGAATTGATGCCAAGTAAAGTGAGCAGAACCAGAAAAGCATTTTATACAATAACAGCAACATTGTGCAATGATCAAGTATGATCGACTCAGTTCTCAGCAATGCGATGACCTATCCAGAAAAAGAACTATGTAGTCTGAAGGCAGAGAGAACCACACTATTTTCTCTTTTTTTGTTCACCTTTGGTTCTAATTCTTCTTTATAACACAACTAATGTGGAAGTATGTTTAATATGATTGTGTATGTATAGCTTATGCCATATTGCACACTGTTTTAGGAAGGGGGAGGGGGAAAGGAAAGAGGAGGAGAAAACTTAAAACTCAAAATCTTATAAAAGTGAATGTTGAAAATTAAAACTAACTAAATATATATTTTTAAAAATATATAAAATGTCCTTTTTGTAGATAAAGAAACTTAAGTCTCAGGGAGGTTGTATCTCTTGCCCAAGTTAATACTGCCAGAAAGTGCTGGAGCCATATTTAGACCCAAGTCTCCCCATTCTAAATCCGATCTCTTCCCATGATGCCACACTGTCTTCTAAGTGACAACTGAAAGATATTTCTTATTACAATATACTTGATGCTCCCCTTCAGCAGCTACAAGGCATAAGCAATATCATGGAACTGCAGAGAAAGCCCTCCTTCATTCTCCACATTTAATTCTTTGCATAGTGACAATCCATGCTGAGCTTCTGCAGATGATACATGAACTACATCCTAGGTCATTCACTAACAGTTTGCTTTAAGTCTTTCAAAGGCATTTTTCAGAGTATGGCACAGAACAGTCATGTCTGCACATCAGACCCTGATATCAGAACGTAGACACGCCCAGCTCCATTACTTGCTTAGTCATGACTTAAAACTGAGCATGGAATTTGTAATCCTATTTCATACCTGCACTTGCCAGCAAAACACAGTAGTATAAGAAAATTACATTTTATCCACGTGCTGATCAAAGTTTCAGGTCTAATTATTTTCTTTAAGAAAATTATCCACTGGGGGCGGCTAGGTGGCACAGTGAATAGAGCACCAGCCCTGGCGTCAGGAGGACCTGAGTTCAAATCCAGACTCAGACACTTAACACAAAAAACTAGCCATGTGACCTTAGGCAAGTCACTGAAATCCAATTGTCCCTCCAAAAAGAAAAAAAGAAAAAAGAAAATTATCCACATAACCACCTGAAATACCTATTAACAAATGACTCTAAACAAACTTTAGGTCTACAGAACCCACAAAGTGAGAGAGAAAAACAAATCTCCCACTGAACACAGCTTGGCAGAAAGGATCCATCACAGTACACTGGGAGTAGAGCCCAGCCCTGCATGAGTCCGAGGTTTTACCCCGGGGCGACTCTACCAGCCACAGCTAGAGGGACTTGGGGAGAGTAGATCATCAGTAGCTGTGGTGGTTTCCATAATTATCAACCCATAAATGCCAAAGACAAAGTGAGAGGTCGGTGTAGACTCTGGGAACTGGGAGTCCAGGAGTGTGTTCTGACTTCTGCCCCAGGAAGGAGAAGTGGCCGAGGTGTGGTGGCCACAGGTGCATGGCTGCTTCAGAGCCCCTGACCTGCAGATTGCAGGGGGACCAAGCAAACATTCTGAGGGGTAACTGCTATTACTTTAACCTGCTTGGATCTGGATCACTGTCTGGGGTGGAGGTCCTAGGGTGTATGATCAGTGAGCCAGAGCATGTGGAAGCTTCAGAGAGGGCAGCCAACTAATAGCTCCGGCAGCTGCAAAAATGCCAGCAATTTGGGACAAAGCTCTCCTCACTGGAAGCAGGCTTCTACTATGGCAAAAAGCTCAAAAGTCAAGTAATTGAGTGGCAATGTGAGCAAGCAAAGGAAGCAAAGCAAGCACAGCAATCCAACTCTGGGTCCCTTTCTTGGGGACAAAAAGGATCAAAGCATGGAATGGCAGGAAGACAACAAAGTCAGAACCCCTATACCAAAAGCTTCCAAGAAAAATATTAATTGATTGCAGGCCATAGAGGAGCTGAAGAAACATTTTGAAAACCAAATAAGAGAAGTGGAAGAAAAATTGGGAAGAGAAACGAAAATGATGCAAGAAAATCATGAAAAGCAAGTCAACAACCTGACTGAAGAAAATAACACCTTAAAAAATAGACGAACTCAAATACCAAAAGAGGCTCAAAAAGCCAATGAGGAGAAGAATGCCTTAAAAAGCCAAATTTGCCTGATGGAAAAAGAATCTCAAAAGCTCAGTGAATAGAATAATTCTTTCAGAATTAGATTGGAGCAAATGGAAGCTAGTGACCTTATGAGAAATAAATATATTATTAAACAGATACAAAAGAATGAAAAAATAGAAGGCAATGTGAAATATCTCATTAGAAAAACCACTGACCTGGAAAATAGATCTGGGAGAGACAATTTAAAAATTATTGAACTACCTGAAAGCCATGATCAAAAAAAGAACCTAGAAAATATCCTTCAAGAAATTCTCAAGGAAAATTGCCCTGATGTTTTAGAACCAGAAGGCAAAATAGAGGTTGAAAGAATCCACTGATCACCTCTTGAAAAAGATCCCAAAAAGAAAACTCCTAGGAATATCATAGCCAGGTTCCAGAGTTCCAAGAACAAGGAGAAAATATTACAAGAAACCAAGAAGAAACAATTTGAATATTGTGGAAACACAATCAGGATAACACAGGATCTGGCAGCTTCTACACTGAGGGATCAAAGGGCTTGGAATATGATATTCCGGAGGGCTAAAGGGCTGGGATTAAAACCAAGAATCACCTACCCAGCAAAACTGAGTATCATGTTTCAGGGGAAAATATAGTAATTCAGTGGAATAGAGGGCTTTCAAGAATTCTTGAAAAAACCAGAGGTGAATAGAAAATCTGACATTCAGATACAAGAAGCAAGAGAAGCATGAGAAGGTAAACAGGGAAAAGAAATCATAAGGAACTTATCAAAGTTGAACTATTTATATTACTACATAGAAAAATGATATTTGTAACTTGTGAAACTTTTCTCAGTATAAGAATAGTTGAAGGGAATATAAATGTGTGTGTGTGTATATATATATATATATGTGTGTGTGTATGTGTGTGCATATACATATGTCTACATAGGAGGGTATATGGGCATATGAATACATATGTAAATGTGTGTATATATGTGTACAGGTATACATAGACAGAGGGCACAGGAACAATTGAATAGGAAGGGATGGTACTTAAAAAGTGAAATTGAGAGGTGAGAGAGGAATATAATGAGGAGATGGGGAGGGACAGAATGGGGTAAAGTATCTCATATAGAAGAGGCAAGGGAAAACTGGTACAATGGAGGGGACAAACAGGAAGGTGAAAGGGAATGGGTCAACCTTACTCTCACCGAATTTGGCTTAGGAAGAGAATGACATACACACTAAATAGGGTATCTCACCCTACAGGAGAATAGGGGGGAAGGGAATGAGAGGGGGTATGATGGAGGGGAGCACAGGTTGGGGGGAGGGAAGTTAGAAGCACACGCTTTTGAAAAGGGACAGGGTCAAAGTAGAGAATAGAACAAGTGGGGGACGGGATAGGATGGAGGGAAATATAGTCTGTCTTTCACAATATATCCACTATGGAAATGTTTTGGGTAGCTACACATGTACAACCTATATCGAATTGCCTATCTTCCCAGTAAGGGTGGGTAACAAGGGAGGAAGGGAAAGAATCTGTAATTCAAAGTTTTAAAATCAAATGTTTATATGTATATATATGTATAATTATGTTTTTTACATGCAACTGGGAAATAAGATATACAGGCACTGGGGTATAGAGATCTATCTTGCCCTACTGGAAAGTCAGAGGGGGGATGAGGGAGGATATAGGAGACAGCAAATTGGAGCACAGGGTATACAATGGGATCACTGTTTTTGGGGTGGTGTGTAGGGGAAAGACAGGAGAAAATTTGTAACTCAAAATCTTGTAGAAATTAATGATGTAAACTAAAATTAAACATAAAATTTAATTAAGAAAAAAAGAAAAACTTATGGTCAAACAAGGGATAGAGAGGATTACAAAAGAGAAAACAGGTGTTTCCAATTGCATAAATTTTATGTGTTTTTATTTTTGCAAAAACTAAAGGCTAAGATTATAAAGGGGGAAAATTACATGGGAAAAATCATTGCTGCATCTCATTTACAAAAGAAAAAAAAGAAAATTATCCTTTTTTATATGTCCGTGGATGTAAGTCGATTTGAAATAATTGAAAATAGTTCCTAATATGACATAATTACCCTAAAATAAAAACTCTAGGTGAGCTAGAGAGTGCTGTGTATAAACATAAAAAGGCAACGGTAATTGTTCTTTTAAAATTAAGTATCAAATTCAAAGTAATTACAAAAATGAAAGACCAATCTGCCAATCATTGCCATTAAAACCTAATTTACTAAAGATGATATGTTTAAATTCTTGACTTTAGAATTTTTTTTCTCAATTTTATTTCTTAGATTCTTTATTTTATTTTGCTTTTAGGAAGGGTAAAAAGAGAAATTCTTAAGGGATGGGAGGGAAAATAGCAGGAAAAATGAAGGTCTAGATATAAGACCTAACCAAGAAGCAGCTATGGAGGACAAGAATGAATGCTTTTTAGTATTTCTATTCGTAATTTTGTATATAAAATGCTCAAAAAGGCCTGATCCTTTGGGAGTCCATATCATTGTTTTCCTTAAAAGTTAAATAGTTAAAGAATTTTCTTTATTTAATGGAAAATCCCCAAATTTCTCAGGTTCAAAGAGTCTTTTGTTAAAAGAAAAGGTAGGGAGAGATTTAGAAAACAATCATTGCTGAAGTTCACCAACAGCCCTATTTTGTATGGCCAGAAGGTGGCAGCAATTTCCCATACAATTTTCTATCACTCATAGAGGTCTTTCCTATACTGTTCTCCCATTAAGCTTTCAAAATATCTCTCACTGAAGAGGAATTATAATTTATTTATGCCACTGTGTCTAGTCAAGCTATATTTCTAAAGCAGAAAGACTTGCCCTAGAGAATTCCATTAATTTTTACACTAATTATTACCTATTTGGAATCAGATGCAGTATAGTTCAAAATAGCAAAGTCAGGAAAGATGGGGAAGAAAAAGGATATTGGGAAAATGAGTAGAAAGAAAAAAGGGATTTAAAAAGTAGGGACTTATTCTTACTTTAATCACAATATAAAGCAAACTAGTTTGTCTAGAGTTGTCCAAAGTTTTTTTAAAAATCAGCTAGGAGATTTAGGTATACATTGTCATTCTTAATTTTTAACAGATTTGTGAGTTTGGGTATTTGAAGGATTTTGACTCGTCACCATCACTACACTCTGCTGTGGGGGATATGAGAGAGTTTCACATTTCCCACAATAGATGCTCCAAACGTCTTTCTTCATATCTTTAGCCATACCTTTTCTCATTCTCAAATAATGGCTTTTCCTTCCACTTTACTGGAAAAAATTAAGGCCATCAGTGTGAACTTCAACTCCAGTGTCCTTCTTTTAACATTTCAAAGTTATCACTCCTATTTTCTTCTTTCCTTCCAGTTCCAGAGGGAAAAGGTGGTCCCCTCCACCTTGTCAAGGCAAACACCTCCACCTGTACTTCTGAACGTATCTCTCCTGTGACCTTGCTCCATTAACCATACCCTGTCCCCTGCATCTCCCCCTTTAAGTGACTCCTACTACAGTATAAAGTATGCTCAGGTCACCCCAATCCTAAGAACAAGCCCAAAACAAAACTAAGCAAAACCTTCCATTGATCCTATGGTTCGATCAAGCTATTATATTCACTGACTACATTTTCTCACAACTCACACATTCCTCAACACATTACAATTGGCTTCCAACTACCCTAATCTCCTCAGCTTTCTGATAATAAATAAATGCCCTCTTTGTCACTAAATTCAGTGGCCTCATTTCTCTTCTCATCTTCTTTGACTTCTCTTGAGTACCTGACCTGATGAATCACCACTTTCTAGATATCCCTTCTTCCCTCTGCCCTTTGTGACACTGCATTCTCTCAATTTTCTTTCCTCTCTGACAGCTTCCTTTCTCTTTTGTTGGCTCCTCATATCACCAACTTTAGTACCACCTCCCAAGTTCTGCCTTTGCCCATCTTGTCACCTTCTGCATTCTATTCTTTGTTGGTCTGATTCACTATTTGAATTACCACCTCTATAAAATGACTCCCAAATCTTTACCTCTCCTCAAACATCTTATTTCCCAATCAGTTGTACTCATTTTGGATTTCTTTAACTTCACCATGCCCACCTGATCAGGTAACTTCTCTCCACCATTGCCTTTTCAGGTTTGTATATGTATTTATTGTCTTCCCTCATTTGATGTAAGTTCCTTGAGGGCAGGGACTTTTTCATATTTGAATCCCCAGCACTTAGCACAGTGCCTGGCACACAGGAGGTGCTTAATAAATGTTTATTGCCAATTGCCTATTAATCTTTACTCTTAAATTCTTCTAAGAAATTCCATCCTACACTTACAATTATTAAATGTCTCCATTTGTATTTCCCACCAACAAATAAAAATAAATCCTTTTTTTCAGATTTGCCTCTCTCCTTAGTTTTCCTAGTCACCCCGGTTCATAATTTTGGAGTTACCTTTGATGTTTCTTTGTACCCCAACTCCAACATACAATCCTTTGTCAAGTCCTATAGATTTTACTTTTGTAATTCATTTCCTATCTATCCCTTCCTCTCAACTCTTCATGTAACCACCCTGATTCAGACCCTCATCTCTTCTCATATCTGCCTTTTGAAGCCTTGCCCTTCCTTCCCAGCTAATTCAGGCACCTGCCTTTCAATAAAGGCTCCTCCCTCTCCCATCTCCACCCCTGCCCCCCACTCACATGAAAAATGATCTCCACCTCCTCAAATTTCCCACAGCACTTTGTCTAAACCTCTCCCCATACCTACCACATTATCCCTAGGATCACAATTTTCTGTAATTATGACTTCCAGCTAACTCCCCTTCCAGCCTAACTCTCCACCCACCCTGCCCCATTTATAACCTCCTCTACTACAGTTTCTCCCATTAGCTTCCAAACCCCTTGAGCAGCTTGATCTGTGTCATCTATCTTTCTAACTCTAGCTCCCATCAAAGTACCTTTCTTACCAAAGGCACTTAATAAATGTCGACTGAACCGAATTTAATTGAACTCATTTAGCCCAATATGCACTATCCTTTAGTGGAAGTAGTATACTTATCACAACAATGCTGGTAGGGCCATCTCTAGCTAACAGTTTCATTCCATTAGGTTTGAAAGGGAAGAAGCAGCCTAAGTGGACAGACTATTAGCATTAGCCTCGCTTTAAAAAAAAAAAAGTAATTTTAGCCACCGTAGCTCCTCAGATTCCTATACTGATCAATCCCAATTCCACTCAGTTTTTGCTGGAATTGGTCACTGCTTCTGAATTAGTCTTGCCTTGAAAAAAATACTTGCCGATAATGTTCCCCAAAAAATGATATTTCCCTCAAATTTTATGGCTCAAAAAGATATTCAATTAATCTGGAAGTTTACTTACCTCATTCAGCTGATTGCTGGATTAGATATTTTACTAAGTAAGATTTGTCAATTCTTTTAATGGGCAAATTGATGCCTGATGCCTAAAGCGCCACCCTGGATGTAACTGTAATCTTTATCCATATGTGATGCTGTGAATCAAAACCTTCTCATGCTAACTCCCACAATACTTAGAACTTAGACTCTGACTTCAGATGAATTTCTCCCCAACAGCCCCCTCCACCCTGCCTTTGTAGCAAGCAGGATTCATCAAGGCCAGTAACTAAATTCCAAGCAGAGGTTGGGAACAGAACCTAATGGGGCTTACACAATAACCTCCCTACCTTGGCAAACCTATAAAGCACTTGACAGGACAGCTGCCATTGTTCAAAACATTTTTGTAAATCCTTATTTTAATTTATTCTCAGAGTTTGGGATCCATTGTTCTGCCTTAGTAGCAGAAAATCTGAATGCTCTGAGAATAAATGTGATTTTTAAACGTAGCCCCGAATTATTTGGAGCCACTTTTAACTCTGGACAAGTCATTTAACCTCTCCTAGCCTCAGTTTCCTCCTCTGCAGAATAGGGATAATAGTAGTTGAAGTACCTATCTCACAGGCTTATTATGAGAGAATGCTTTGTCAACCCTGAAACATCAGGTAAATAAGAGTTGACAATATTCTGATAAAGTGAATAATTTCAACAATATAATTTTTCCAAGTCTTACTTAATTCTGATGCTCCCCCCAGATCAGCTCAAATTTATCCCACATGTATCTTGTGCATACATAGTGGTCACATGTTGTTTCCCTCACTAGGCTGTGATTCCAGGAGGGCAGGCATTGTTTTCGCTTTTCTTTGCATCAGCATTGCTTAGCACAGCGCCTCTGAGGACATCCTCGTATTATACAGTAATAATCGTATACACACAATCACGGATATTCATTGCCACTATCCCACTGCTATAATTGTCAAAGCCACATTTCTAGTACAAAAAGTAAAGAATTTTACTTTAGAAAAGACTAATTTATATTTAGTATATTTCATTCAAGAAAGTAGGGATACGAATTATATTTGTCAATAGCTTCCCACAAAAGTGATTTTTTTCCCCCTCAAATTTATGGTTCAAAGGGGTAAGCTTTGATTCATCTGGAAGTTTTCCTACTTTGGAACACCTCATTCATCAGAACTACTGGATTAGGTATTATCAGACTAAGTAAGATTTGTCAATTCTTTAGTGAACAATTTTTTTTATACTGTACCTAAAGTATAGGCAGAAAAGGTAGAGAGAGCAGCAAACCACCACACCCAGTTCGGAATAAGCTGAGAACCTGCAAAATACAATGGAATAAACAGTAAGGTTCATATCCAAGATATTCACATATGTAACACCTTATCATATTATATTGTATGCAATAATATAATAGTATAATAGATTAATATATAATAAAAAATAAAATTATGTATTATATATTAATATATTAAATTGTTACATATTATATAATTATATTGTATGCAATAATATAATAGATTAATATATAATACATAATTTTATTTTTTATTATATATTATGTACATAATAGAACTGTTTTATTATATATTACAATATTTTAGATATTATTGTTATATTATATAATTATTTAATAGTATTAATAACCTTAACTATTATGCCCTTTAATATATTTGCTATCCACAAACTTCATACAGGTTAAATAAAATGTCAAAAGTTCAATTCATACCTATGTCCTCTTACTCCAAATCTAATGCTCTTTCCATTTCCATTTCCACTGCCTCCCACAATAACTGTTTGAATTCTTTTAAGCAGTGAGTCATAGACATTTTTGGGTATCACAAAATTCCACAGTTTGAAATAAGCCAAAAATCAAATTCCTGAGAGGTTATGGAGGGTCACATTGCTAGTTAAGGGGCAAAGAGTGATGCCTAGTCATTTAAGCAAACAAATATTGAACTAAGGGAACCTTGACAAGTTATTCATATTCACCTCACATATCTAATCCGTTGCCAAGTCTTATCATTTCTACCTTCATAGTATTTTTCTGATATGTCCCCTTCTCTCCCTTTACACAGCCACCGTCCTGATGCAGTCCTTGCCACCTTCACAATTAGTCTACTACCGTAACCTTCTGGTTGACTTTCCCACCTCAACTATCACCCCTTTCCAATCCATCCTTCTTGGAACTTAAATCCAAAGGGATTTAAATGTGGTTGATCTTTTCAGCCAACTCCCCTACTCCACCAATAAACTCCAGAGGCTTGGCGTCATCTTCAAGATCCAGTCCTTTCTAGCATTTAAAGCTGTTTGTTATCTGGCCCTTTCCTGTCTCCTTACATGTTATTCCCCTCCAAATCCTCTATGATCCAGCAATCCTGGCCTTGCTGCTCCTCGGACAGGATACCCCATGTCCCAACCCCATGCTTTTTCACTGACTGCTTCCCCATGCCTCAAATGCTGCTCCTTCTCCTGGTTTCCCAGCCTCCTTGTCTCACCTTTTGCAAAAGGCCTTTCCAAGTCCTTTCCCCACTCTACTATGGCCTTCTTTAGGAGATTACCTCCATTCACATTTTATATATCTCATATATGTTGGAGGGGGTTGGTTTTGGTTTTTTTTTATTTTCTGCATATGGTATTGTCCATTAGGATGCGAGCTCCTTGAGAGTAGCAGATGCATTTTTGCCTTTCTTTGTATGTCCATTCATTACCAGTGTGCCTGGTACATAGAAACTATTTAATAAATGCTTGTTCGTTAACTGACTGACATCTCTGTGCCTGAGACATGACTTAAAAATAGGACTAGATTAGATCCGAATTTGCCAACCCAAGCCATTCTGTGAACCGGTAAAATTATTCTGTTATTGACCACAAATAGCAGAGGGTATGTGGCCTGCAGCTCAAAAATGGAGATAAGGATCTGGGGAGAAGGAGGGAATAGGAGGGTTAGTCGAGTAGAATATTGCGATACAGAAGAGGAAGCAATTTGTTTAGTTTATAGGCTTTAGGAAGTAAATGCCTTCAGGATTATAAATTCTACAAACTAATAAGAGAAACAGAATATTGGGCCACATAATTGTAATGACCAAGCTTGGACCCAAAGAAAGGAGGAGAAAATGCATCTTCCTCCCTTTTGGGGAAGATGTCAGGCTCTAGGAGCACAAAACACTTCATATGCTATCACATTCAATTGATGTGTTGGGGTTTTTTGCCGAACTCTTTTTAATCTTTGCTACACAGGATGACTCCCTGGGGAAAACAAGGGGAAGAAATCCATTTCAAAATAAAGTTTTTTAAAACACAGCTCAATTAAAAAAACTGAATTAAAAAAAAGTTTTTCCAGCTAGTCTAAGGTCCTTGGCTCGGAAATGCTCAGCCGGATGATTTCTAAAGTCACCAGTTTTAAATAGGTCTACGATCTAATTACACACAACTTGGCCTAGGAATACTTAAGACCTAGAGATGTATTTTATAGAACTCAAATATTTTCATCAAAAAATTGATACATTTTCTTTTTCTGTTATCATTTTTTTAATATATGCCTTCCTTCTCCCCTGCTCTGGGAGTCATTTCTTTAAAACAAAGATTAAAAAAGAAAGACAGAAAAAGAACAGGAAAGCACATTTTCCTCAACCCTTCTCCACGGCTCAACTTGGTCATTATAAGTATGTAGCATTCAATTTCATTTTGGTGTTTTGTTTGATTTGCTTTGTTTGGGGGGAAAGGAGGAGAGGGGGAAGGAAAATATTTTCCAAGGCAATGTGTTCTTGTTGAGTGGACTCATCTAGGTACCAGAAAGGGCTGCAGGTATTAGTCACCTTGCTTCCCCTGGCTTGGAAGCCTGCTGCTTAAGGCTGAACATTGTACTTATATAGCCATGAATTCCCTTTGCAAAGAGCTGCCTCAGGGAGATTTCCTATAATTACTAAGTAGTCCCAAACCCCCATCAGTCTGATAATTAGCATAGACACCCAGATTATTTATGGGTAAGGGAATATGACAGAGGGACAAACAGGTTTGGCTATATTTGTACAACCTAGGCCTTTGTTTTCAGTAAAAATTATTTGTGATACTACCAAAGCTCCAACTCAATCTTTATTTTTTCCTTTCCAAAACATTGTTTGAACCTTCATATAAACAAATGAGTAACTGTATAGTAATGGAAGTAGGGGAAGTTCACAATTCACAGGGAATCAGGTTGGCTTTCACTTCTGGTGCTATCACAGCTACCTCTCATTCAGAAGAATGGGGAGCTGAGACCCTCCTTTTGTGGCACCCTACCAAGGAGATGAAATGAGAAGGGTTTCCCACAGGCCATATTTAAAAATCTGCTGATGGTACCCGCTCACTGAGAATGGAGAAGCATTGTACTGCATTAACCTGTTTGGCTTCCTGCTGATAGTAAGCACTATGTAAATGTTACTCCTACTCACTCCGACTTCTACTACGGTAAGATTATTTCTTCCTTTTCCTTCTCCTCTTTTCCTCTCTCCTCTCCTCCCCCCTCTTCCTGCTCCTCCTGTCCCTTCTGCCTCCTTCCCCTCGCTCCTCCTTCATCTTCTTATTTCAGTGATTTGTCAGTTCTTTTATAGTTTCTGATTCTATCTCTACCCTTGGTTACCCATTGCTAACTGGCAACCTAATTGCTTCACTCTCAATTCAAGTCCCATCTTCTTCAAGAAAGTTTTCCCAGTCCTTGTTCATGTCAGCACCTTCCCAATTTCTCCTGTACATACAGTTTGTTAGTACATAGTTCTCTGCATGCTGTCTCCCCCACTAGATGTGAACTCCATGAGAACGACTATCATTTGCCTTTCTTTGTGTCCCAAACACTTAGCACAGAGCCTGGCAATAGAGGCGTATTGACCTGTTTGTTGACTTGACCTACTGAAATCATATCCTTTGTTTCTGGACATTTTCAAACTCTTTTGTGGTTAATTAGGTGATGCCAGAACCACACCATACTTTTAAGGAATCATAAAGAGTCAGAAGAGATGTTAGAGGTCACCTAGCCAAAACCCTTCATTTTACAGATAAGATGATTGAGAAACATTAACTCACTGGTCTAGGTATACACATTTAATATCAGAGACAGGACTTGAATACAGGCTTCCACTGCACCACAGTGTCTCTGTACTTTTCAGATTTTGTTTTGAATGACCTGCTTGGCTATAAGCAAATCCTGGCTCCTGCCACTCCCCCTAGTTTAGCCAGTCAGTCAAAGCATTTATTAAGTTTTTACTGTGTGCTAAGCATTACACTAAATGCTGGAGATACCAATAAAAGCAACAATAAAAAATTCTCTTGCCCTTCAGAAAAATATTTTCTATCATGGAAGACAACATGTAATCAACTAAATAGATAATATATGAGTGTGTGTGTGTGTGTGCGTGCGTGCGTGTGTGCATGCATGTGGTGCAGTGAGGTGGCACAATGGAGAGAACACCAGGCCAGGAGTCAGAAGACTCATCTTCCTGACTTCAAATCCAGCCTCGGACTAGCTGTGTGACCCTAGGCAAGTCACTTAACCCTGTTTGCCTCAGTTTCCTCATCTGTAAAACAAGCTGGAGAAGAAAATGGCAAACCATTCCAATCTCCTTGCCAAGAAAACCCAAAAATGGGGTCACAAAAAGTTGGACACAACTGAACAAGAAGAACATATGTATGTATATGTGTAATCATACACAGAGTATTTCAAAAGTCTTAGTATAGTTTTAAGCTTTAGCAAGCTTAAAATTGTGCTGACTTTTAAGATACCCTGTATATAGACACATATAAACACACACATAGAGAGTAGAGGAAAGTAATCTGAAAGGGAAGGCACTAACAGCTAAGGGACCAGAAAGATCACCTATAGAAAGTAAGGTTTAAACTTTGTCTTTTTTTAATCATATATTTTTAATCAGAAAAAAAAATTGCCTTTTCTCCCTCCTATGCTAACCTCATCATTCCTAATTGAGAATGAAAAAAAAAAAAAAGAAACCAAAACCTCTGGTTACAAATATATATAGTAAAACAAAACAATTTCCACATTGGCCATGTCCAAAATAAAATATGTCTCATTCTGTATTCTGAGTCTTTCACCTCTCTATCAGGAGGTAGATAGCTCATTTCATCATCAATCCTCTAGAATCACTGTTGATCATTACGGTGATCAATGACTAATTCTTTCAAAATTGTCTGTCTTTACCATATTATTGTCATTATATAAATTCTTCTGCTCTGCTCACGTCCTTCTGCATCAGTTCATATAAGTCTTCCCAGGTTTCTCTAAAACCATCCCCTTCCTCATTTCTTACACACAACAGTATTCCATTACATTTATATACCGTAACTGTGTTAGTTGCTTCCCCTTCCTCCTTGTTTGTATAAAAGTCTGTCTACACACCCTGATTTTGTGAGATAATTTTCCCTCACTTTCTTTCCCTCTCTCCCCACCAGCCTAGTCCTCTTCTTATCAAATAGGGATTCTGCCTCAGTTTGGGGGGGGGGCTAAATACTTGAACAGAATTATAGAAGATTAGAGTTGGAAAGGGTGTTTAGCATATAGTCCAGTGGTATCAAACTCAAATGGAAACCTCCCTATGAGCTGCATACTAACTTAGAAAACTATGCGGTACTGTATTTTTATTTATTTTGTTAAGCATTTCCCAATTACATTTTAATCTAGCCAGCCCCAATTCCAATATTTATGATCTAGTCAATTCAATACTTAAATGGAATCCATAGTATAACGCACCCAATAAATGGACAAGTTCATGTCTGTTTATAAGACCTCTACCGAGAAGGAACCTACCGCCTCCCAAGGTAAGCCATTCTATTTTTGGATGGCTCTAAAGATTAAGAAATTTTTCCCAACATCAAGCCTAAATTCATCTTTTTGTACTCTCTATGTATGGCTTCTAGTTCTTTCCTCTGGGGCCACAGAGAATAAGTCTAATCCCTTTTCCACTTGATAGCAGTTCTCACTTTGTGAGAAGTTAATTTGTAATTCAGTTATTTAGAACTCAGGAATATCTTCCCATAGCAGCAGTATTATGCAGGACAGTTAGTTTCCAAGGGCAGCTTATACATCACATTCCTGTTGTGGAGATGTACCCAAAGTAGGCACACAGTGGATAGCACTGGAGAGAGGAAGACCTGATTCCAAATCATTCCTCAGTCTCTTACTAGCTATATGAGCCTGGGCAAGTCACTTAACTTCTCTAAAATTCAGATTTCTCATCTGTAAAATGGAGACAATAATAGCACCTAGTTCGCGGAGCTGCTGTGACAATAAAATGTGATATGTTTTATAAATAATATATATGTCTTATAGGTCTTACAGCATTACATGATGATATTATTATCATAATAAAGAAGAATGTTATTAATACTGCAATTTTTAACCATAGTACTATGGGAAAACTCATTGGTTTTCTAGTTTGGGACTTAGGAACACATCTCTCCCAACCATATCTCTGACAGGTTGTTGGCTGGCCAAGAGATAACAAAAGGTAAGTAGAAGATGATCAGGAGAGAAGGGCTAGCCTCTGCCCACCTCATTTACAAAGTCACAGGTACTCACAAGGCCAGGCATGACTGATTTTGAGCACTCTGCTTGGCTTTATACCCTTCTTTTGACGGGCCTGCTACTGGTCTTTAGCAACCTACCTGTCAGTTCTGCCAGCTCCCTTGTATCCCAATGATTCATTGTTGCTGACTTTTTGTTTGTTTGTTTGTTTGCTTTTTTGCTTTTTTGGAGGGGGGAAGACAGGGCAATTGGGGTTAAGTGACTTGCCCAAGGTCACATGGCTAGTTTTGTTAAGTGTCTGAAGCTGGATTTGAACTCAGTTACTCCTGACTCCAGGGCCAATACTCTATTCACTGTGCCACCTAGCCACCCTTTATTTGTTTGTTTTAAACAATAATATCTATTATGATAGTCTTTTTGCCTCTGGCTCTTCCCAAACTCTGACCACCTGATGTTTTATTTCAATCACTAAGTGTATTTGCCTACCTTTCTCTCTATCTTTTGCCCCTACATGAATTCAAACTATCTTATCACTGAACTTTTCCTGTCCCATCTCTAGGAGACAGCAAACATGAGCTTTTGGTAATGCTACTGAAAATTCGCCATGAGAAATGAGAAGTCTGAAGCGACTCATTTCCGCTCCTCCTCTTCCCCAGGTGTCCAGCATAGC
Organism: Petaurus breviceps papuanus; assembly: GCF_028583685.1. Taxonomy (NCBI): domain Eukaryota; kingdom Metazoa; phylum Chordata; class Mammalia; order Diprotodontia; family Petauridae; genus Petaurus; species Petaurus breviceps. Next base: position 53,476,957 of record NW_027186304.1, read on the forward strand.
TCTAGGTCGAGGCAAAGGGAAATGAGAGTAGCCATTGTGATTGTGATGCTCCCATGTTGTGGGACAGGCGGTCCCAGAAGGACAACTGCTGGGGTACATTGTGGAGATGAAAAAATGCCCCTGAAGATTGAGAATAACAATAATGATGATGGCATTAATGAATAGCAACTATGTAGCATTTTAAGGTTTACAAGGCACCTTTCATACATTATCTCATTTGAGAAGTAAGTGATATTATTATCATTCCTTTTTTTTTTTCAGATAAATAAATTTAGGGAGAGAGAAGTTAAGGTTACTTGCCCAGTGTCACATAGCTAGTAAATTTCTGAGGGAATATTTGAACTCGGGCCTTTTTTATTCTAAGTTCAGCACCCCATCTATTGTACCACCTATCTACCTCATAAAAATAGGTAGTGAGTGCTGAGGGTGATGGGAAAGGGGTTGGAGGCTTGGCAGGGATCACAGAGGGGAGGATCATTAGGACATGGCTTAGCTTCCTCCTTCTCCTCCCTCACATTCCTGAGGATGGCAAGATTGAGTTGGAGCAGGGCATGCAGGCGCAGCTAGAGTTGGTGTAGGGGGACATAGCAGTAATAGGGATTCTGTGGCCAATGAAGGTGAGATTTACTCTCCTTTTTTCTTCCTATTCTTCCTCATTTCTTTTCCCTTTCTCTCTTCCTACTGATGAGTCAGGTCTAGAAATAAAATGGTTGCTAGATGTCAAGAGAAAAGCTTTGGCCTCAGGGCTGCTTCAGGGGTGACGATTGGGGTTTTCCTTTTCCTTCTAGGGCAGGGAGCCCTAATAGAATAAGAGGTAAGAGCAATGATGGCAGGGCTTCTATTGTAGTGAGAAGGTGGCTTTCTGTTCCCTTCTCTTCCCTTCTTTGTTGCCTGTGACAAGTTTTGTGATATGTTAAGGGGCAATATTATACATGCCAGTTTCCAAGGCAGCTCACATATTCCTGTGGTGGATAAGGTACTCAAAGCAGGCACATAGGTGACACAGTGGATAGTATTGGGCTGGGGGAAGAGGGCAGGGAAAACATAGTAAAGAGTGATGCCAAGTCCTGTTCTTCCTTACCTTCTCTCTTTATACCTTCTTGCTTATTACTGAAGGCCATAGATCCCAACCCTAGTTGGTCCTGGGATATAATGAGAATTATTTATCTGATGGAAGGGCTGGGTCCCAGGCAGGGTTAGGAACAGCAGTGAAAAGTAAGAAAAGGTTAGAAAAGACCAGGGAAATCAGGGAAAAATCATGGTCTTCTGGTAGCTCCCTAGGTGGGGCAACTACACAGTTAAAGGTCCTGTTCCATATGGCTTAGTCTAGGCAGGATCGGTGTGAGGCTAACCTGGGGCACGGCACCATGGGTCTGATACCAGTTAATCTCTGGGATACTATTTTCCTCTCAATCACCCAGGTTTGCAACCCCAGCAGGCCTTGGGGGTGACAATCTATCATCCCAAATTCCAGAATTCATAACCCACAGATGGTAAGCGGGACAGAAAACTGGTCAGAAGGAGATTACTGGGGACACTTGGCTGGCAGTAGATGTATTACTGTGTTGCACTGTCCATATGACAATTTGGGTCACAGTCCCAGGACAATGAGGAGCACTACACATTAGAGCCAAAGCTTCAGGGGAGCGGGAAGCCTGGTCACAGTTCCAGAACAGAAAAGAGTGCTTGTGGTCACTCACAGACCAGAGTACAGGCCAAGAAAACAGAGACCACATCTCTTCTTAGATCATACTACTTTGGAAGAACTGAAAATGTATAGACTCCCCCCCCAGAACTAGCTCTGAAAGCAGGAGCAAAAAAAACCTAACTCTTGGAACAGTGCCCACTCCACTCTGGGAGAAGAGTCCAGTTTCAATACAAAGTTAAAAGTCAAGAAACAGACTGAAAAAATGAGCAAACAACAAAAGAACCAGACCATGCAAAGATACTGTGAAGACAAGAACAGCAAAGCACAAACTAAAAAGAGGTCAACAATGTCAAAATGGCTACATGTAAAACATCAAAGAAAAATGTGAATGGTTGTTAGGACCAAAAAGAATTCCTAGAAGAGCTCCCAAAAATTTTTGAAAATTAAATGAGAGATATAAAGGAAAAACTGGAAAAGGAAATGTGAGTGATGCAAGAGAATCATGAAAGAAGAGTTAGCAGCTTAGTAAAGGAAATACAAAAATGGGAAAAGATGTAAAAAAAATTGCTGAAGAAAACAACTCCTTAAAAAGTAAAATTGGTCAGATGGAAAAGGAGGTACAAAAGCTCACTCAAGAAAATAATTCCTTAAAAATCAGAATTGGGCAAGGAAAGAGGGATAACAAATTTGTGGTTGTTGTTCAGTCTTTTCAGTTGTGTCCCACTCTTTATGACTACATTTAGGGTTTTCTGGCAAAGATACTGAAATGGTTTGCCATTCCCTTCTCCATCTCATTTGACTAATGAGGAAACGGAGGCAAACAAGGTTACATGACTTACCCAGGGTCACAAACATAAGTGTCTGAGGATGGATTTGAGCTCACAAAGATGTCTTCCTGACCCTAGGCACTGCACTCCATCCGCTACACCACCGAGCTGAAGGGGATGGCAAATGACTGAATAAAAATTTCTAAAAATCTGATATAGATTAATAGATTCTTAAACCACCTACCGTGTTTCCCCAATAATAAGACCTATCCCGAAAATAAGCCCTCCCCATACTGTGTAAGATTCCTCTAAAATAAGCCCTCCCCCGAAAATAAGCCCTATTGAGATTGCTACTGTAGTGAAAGTGATCCCCTGCGCTACACACTACATTACGGTACCCTCTGTATGCACCGTCCCACCCCCCCCAGGGGAAATGCATGCCGCGCTCCGAGCTGCATCCAATCAGAGCTGTAGCAGTGAGTGCATCACCCTGTTCTTCCCCAGTGATTTGCTTATTGAATAAAGGTACGTTTTTTTGTTCACATTTACCTGTTTATTAAAATTGCTGTCAATGTTCATTAAAATAAGCCCTCCCCTGAAAATAAGCTCTCTGGTGTTTTTCTGTCCAAAAAAATAATAAGACAGTGTCTTATTATCGGGGAAACACGGTAATAGCACATAACTGAAAATTTTCATGTTAGGAGTAATGTAGGCACTACTCTGCAATAGAAAAGCACACAAATACATAAAAGAATAATTTTCTGCTTTGTCTAATAGAATTTTTTTTTCATCAGGCGACTTCCTGTCCGAGAAAAGGACTGGCCCAAGAAACCAGTGATAGGCCTAAAAACGTTTTAACAAGTTCTATTTCTGCCTATCTCACCCCAAATATTTGCCAGCTTTCTCTCTGCCCTATTTTAGTCTCTCCCTTCTCTTTTTTGTTTCCCTTCCTATAGTTCTCAGGTTATTAGCCCTTCTATCTCTTTTCTGTTTTCTTCCCTCTATAACAAAACTGTAATGTAGTGGGGGAAAAATACTGGAGTTAGAGTTAAAAAACCTAGGTTTGAACCCTGCTTCATGTTCTCCTTGTGACCCAGGTCCCTTTTTCTTTGTGTATAAAATCAGGGGATTTAAACTAGATTCTCTAGATGTACCTTAATCTTCAACTCAAATCCCTTTTCTATTAGTTTCTCATTCATAGGATCATAGATTTAGAGCTGAAAGAGACCTTTTGCTGTTGTCAAGTTGTTTTGGATGTGTCTAACTCTTTGTGACCCCATTTGAGATTTTCTTGGCAAAGATACTAGAGTGACTTCCCATTTCCTTCTCCAGTTCATTTTACAGATGAGGAAACTGAGGCAAACAGGGTTAAATGACTTGCCCATGCTCACACAGCTAGTAAATGTCTGAGACTGGATTCAAACTCAGGTCTTCCAAATTCTAAATCTAGTACTCTGTCTCCTGTGCTAACTAGCCACCAATGTTTAAGGTATTTTTTTGTGGCTAAAAACATTTTATATATTTAGGTGTGAGAGAAGGCATTTCTGAATCTCTTCAGCAGCTATTATTGAATAGTAGTAGGAAGAAGTTTGGTGAGATGAATGAAGATCAAAACATAGAGACAAGCTACTGAAGGCACCAGAGATACTCAACTTGAAGAAGTTAATCAGACTAGACATTTCTTCTTAAGAGGAAGAAATGACAGCTGTCCATGAGGTTGTTGTGAGGAAGGCCCTTACCATATATCTCTGCACAAATCTGAGCTGTTGGGGCGGCTAGGTGGCACAGTGAATAGAGCACCAGCCCTGGAGTCAGAAGGATCTGAGTTCAAATCTGACCTCAGATACTTAACACTTACTAGCCCCCTGTGACCTTGGGCAAGTCACTTAACCCCAATTGTCCTGCCCTCTCCCCTCCAAAAAGAAAAAAAAAAGAAAAAGAAAAAAAGAAAGAAAGAAATCTGAGTTGTTATCATCACCAAGAGGAGAACTCAGCCTTGTTGGCTCTACTCGGTCACAGAGACCAGAATGAGGATCAATGGTTGGAAACTTCCAAGAGGCAGGTTTTGGTCCAATATAAGAATAAATCTCCTAACAACTACCAATACTCAAAAGTAGAATAGGAGATGGTGGGCTCCACCTTGTTGGTGGTCTCTAGGAGACAGGTGGATTTTCAGGGAGAGTGTTTCTATCCATTGGGGCCAGTAGCTTCTGGATTCCCATCCAACTCTCTCATTCAAGAGCAGGGAGGGAGTGACTCTGGGGCTGTTTAGACTTTCTAACAGGAGACTTCCAGGGTCACGCATTTCTAACCCAGTAAAAGCAATGTGAGAAGGTTGATCAGGATTAAAAGTTAATTTTAATTATATATTACATATTAATTATAATTAATTTAATAATAAAAGTCTGAATTAGAAAATATTTCAAGAGAAATGCAATTTTGTTGCTTTCAAGTACAAACAAGAACACTTGATCTAAAGTAAAATGTGTTGCCTCATATAGGACCTTCTGAGATCTGCTTTCATGAGAACCTAAGTACTTGACACACAGAATTTTATGGAGGACCTGGAAATAGTGCAGTGTTAAAGTCCTAGAGCTTGGTTAAATTTGCCTACATCTTTATTTGTAGGGAGCAGCCAGATGGATATAGTGGATAACATGGAATGTATTGGACATGGAGGAAGGAAGACCTGTGTTCAAATTCTATCTCAGATACTAACTAGCTGTGTGGCTCTGGGTAAGTCACTTAACCTGCATCTGATTCATTCCCTCATCTGTAAAATGGGGGTGATAATGGAACCTATTTCACAGGGTTGTTTGAAGATTAAACAAGATGACATGAAAATGGCTTTAGGAACCTTAAAGTGGTATATAAATGTTAGCTTATCATGGCAGCTAGTGGTGCAGTAGACAGAGTGCTGGACTTGTAGTTAGAAAGGCCTAAATTAAAAATCAGCCTCAAACTCTTACGAGCAGTGTGACCCTAAATAAGTCACCTAACCTGTCTGCCTCAGTTTCCTTACTGGTAAAATAGGGATAATAATATCACCAATCTCCCAGTATTTCTGTAAAGATCAAATGCAATATTTGTAAAACACTTTGCAAACTTTAGAATGATATTATAATGATAGAATAAATGATATTACTCTTATTATTTTAATGAGTAAACGTCACAATAAGTTCAGACAAAACAACAGGTCGGTTTAAATTTAAATCATCAAAATAAAAAAATCGATATGAAGAGTCCAAATGACTGAGAGGTTTTTAAATACAGCTTTGATTATTCAAAAGAATTCAGATTGGATTATTTATCTAATTAGTATGCATATTATTACCTGAGGCAGTATAATCCCAGTCATAAAAACATAATACTAAATAATTGATTAAAAGCAATAAAAATCCAGAAAAGGTAAGCAAGTTAGGTGCAATCCACAGTGGCACTATCTGAAAAATACAAAAAAGACAGAAAAATCATATTTCAAATGCATAAGAATGAAAAGTAACAGTGAGTTAGATGCTAAATTAGTAATTCAGGTCTCACCCACCAAAAAGGAATAAAGGGGATGTTACATGTTACTTGGGGACATTATACATAAAATGGTAAAGATTTAATTATACCAATGAATCAATCATTAGACACCGTCAGACAGAATTATAATCAATATTCAATAAGATTGGCTTACTGAAGCAAATTCAATTACTGAAAAAAGATGCTTTTTTTTTTTTTTAACCAAAAATTCCCAAGCCCCACCTACTGGTCCATTATGTTTAATGCAGCAAAATTCTAAAATAACAACAACAAAAACTTAAAACATTTCTTCTATTCACTACACAGAATTTAAATGTTAAGACAAATTTAAAATATACTGGCTACCATAAACTTTATGAAGGGGAAAAAAATACCATCATAATGAAACCATGTGAATGCATTTCAGGACTCAAGTTCCACTGCTTTCTAAAAAATAATTTTTTTTCTCCTACCTCCTATGTTTCTTATTCATAAATCTGTAAAATGAAGGGATTTGACTAGACATTATCTAACGTTTCTTTTAGCTCTAAATTTAATAGTTCTAGAAGAAAGAGTATCCTAGTAAATGTTTAGCAGGCAGCTCTCAGGGCTAGGGAAAGGAGTACACAGGACACATTTTAAAGTTTAATCTGCGTTATTAACATTTTTCCATCACTTTCTAAGTCTAGACAATCAACAAACTAATAAACCAGGCCATAGCTTTGCTAATTTCTGAAGTGTAAATTTTCACTCTGAAAATTTAAGAATAAGAACCAGGACAACTTGGCTCCAGCACCCACTGCTTACAAGTTTGTATTGTGCTAAACTTCACTGGAAAATCAGAATGATGACTTACTGCCAACCATTTCCTTGACCTGCGCAAGGCGACAGCTTATAAAGCATGAGAAGAATTCATTTTAGAAAGAAAAATACATGAAGATGGTAATCTACCCTTCCCAGGCTCTCAAGAGAACTGAAAGCAGAAATTCAATAAACATATTTTAAGTGCCTACTATGTGCCCAGTGGAACATGTGGAGTCAACTTGGGGATCTCCAAAAGTCTGGCCACAATTTAAAATGATGAGTCACAGGAAGCTGGTAAGTCATTTTCCAAGGATGACACAAGGGAACCACATGAGAATATGGTGACAGCTACCCACCCATAATAAACTACATTGGGCCCCACAGTCAACCTTCTGGACACTTTTGGTTTAGTTAATAGCCGTGCAAACTGGGGACAGTAGTTATAACATGCAGCCTAGAACAGTGATCTCCAAGCCCATACCAATTCCTCATCTTCCTGTGAGTAACAGTAATTGTACTGTTACAGCAGTAATTACTGTAGTACATGTCTTCTAGTTTAATTAAAGTCACTTTCAATATTCTGTATTTTAGGATCACAAATAAAAAATGTTGCCAGTTTATATTCAGCCACAGGAACTAGGGTGCATAGTAATGATCGCACTGAACCTTCCTTATTGATTCCCCCTTATAACATCTTATATACAAATATTCTCAATGCGATTATAATTTTGCTGAGGACAGGGATTTGATCTCATGTTTCTAAATCCTCTTTTGTAATCCCCATTATCCACTAGTATATATAGCCCAGTTTGTGATACACATGGTAAGTAATCAATAAATATTTGACGAATATCACCTCAGAATTAAATTTCATAAAGTTCTAAGTCTTAACAGTTTTTTTAAAAGGAACCATAATGTAGTAGATGACATCCTCCCTCCATATCTTTCATAAACTAAAGAAATGCCATTTCCCTTTGAAATTTTTTTTTAATTCCTCTAATGTTTATGAAAGAATAAAAAAGATTTTAAAAAGACTATATTGATACATATAGAAAAATTAGTAAATACAGTTCTTAATGTCCCAAGTACAAGAACTGAGGAGACCAACAAGTTGAAGAACTGGAGGGAAAGTATAGCAATGGCAATAAAATATACTTCAAAGATACTATCTGTCCTAAATCCACTGGTACTTGGGATTACAATCAATCAAACCTCCTTTTACTCCACCATCTTGACAATTAATTAAACCTCAAAAGTATTTTTTTTTCTGTTTTGAGGGGGAAGGAGAACTTAGTTTGTTCTATTAGTTATTTGTTTCCAAATCAATATCTCTTTCTTTGATTTCATCAACATATGGAAATAGCTAAGAAAATAAAACTTAAAGCTTACCTTAACTATTCTGTTCCAGAGATGTTGCATAACATACACTGATAAAGGATTTGTATCTACAGCACTATACTGTGAAAAAAGGAAGAAACATCAAAATTAGTGCCACATAAAAGATTGAAATGATGAATATCTCAGAATCAATTCACTAAAATTTAACTACCTGGGGTGGCCAGGTGGCACAGTGAGTAAGAGCACCGGCCCCGGAGTCGGGAGATCCTGGATCAGTTCCAGCCTCAGATACTTAACACCCACACCAAATAACTGGCTGTGTAACCTTGTGCAAGTTATTTAACCCCAATTGCTTTAAAAAAAAATAAAATTTAACTACCTATGAAAAGCTTAGTGCAGGCAATAACAAAGACAAAAACCAAAGCAGTCTCTGCCCTCAAGGAGGAGGGTATATACAACCTGTATACAGATAGGTAAATATAAAATGATTTCATGAGGGAGAGAACCAATAACTAGAAAGATTACAAAAGGAGATACTTAAATCCACTTACTCTAAAAAAGAAAAGGAAAAAAATCCCAGTCACATAGATGAAAAATATTTTGCTTAATTATTTTGTGATGGTTTAAAAAGATGCTAAAAGAATTTACGATATAGGTGGGGTAGGTGGGAGGGAATTGATCAGTTGGTTTTCTCCCAGCCTGCTAGATGAAATCAAGGAATGTAAGGGGAGAGTCACTCATATATGTGTTAAGGTTTTAAATAAAATTAAAAGAAGTATCTATTCCTTGCCCCTTTAATAGATGTGAAGATGTTCTTCAGTCAAACAACATGATTAGAGAGCAGCTAGTCATTGAATATTGAATAGTCAAGTCCGTGGTGGTCCTTTAAAAAGCAAGACTTATTCTCTAGCATTGAGGCAGGAGGCAGTTCTCAGGAGTGTGCCCTTTGGCAGCAGAGAAGAGAGTAAGAAATAGAAAAAAGAACCCAGTTCTTGAATGGGCAGCTAGGTGACACAGTTGGATAGAGCACCGTGCCTAGAGTCAGGAAGATCTGAGTTCAAACCCGACCTCAGATACTTACTAGCTATGAGACCTTGGGCAAGTTGCTTGACCTTGTTTGCCTTAATTTCCTCATCTGTAAAATGAGCTGGAGAAGGAAATGGCAAGTCACTCCAATGCCTCTGCCAAGAAAACCCAACTGGGGTCACGAAGAGTTGGACATGACTGAACAACAACCAGCTCTTGAGAGGGAATGATTTTTGCCTTTCCTTTGGCCATCTGTGAGAAAACATTTGAGGGCAGGGGGCACAGCAGTAGGAGAATGGAGGAGGGAGGAATTTCTCTTGCAGAGCTGTTCACCTTGGAGGAGACATTACACCTTGCAAAGAATAGTCCTGGTCACTCAAGGTATGAGAGCTTAGTGACATGAGGAATAGTTCCAGCCATTGGAGAACTCTGAGCTCAGGGGGAGCAGCATGAGAACACTATGAGAAGAGAAAATCATCTGTGAAGTACTAAAGCTGTGAGGGTCCTGAGCCCTCTGTGCTCCCTGAAGATGTGCACCTCTACACCAAGGCACATTGTCGTTCATCCTTCCTTCTCGAAGAGGACCAATGACATCACAAGAGAAATGTGACTTGTATGTGAATGAGACTTAAGTGACACAGAGCTGTGCAAAGTCATCAGCCTCATGCTCTCTTCCAGAGTCATCAAAGTTAAGACAAAAGGCAGGATGCAGGGGATGACCTTGGCATCTTCAATGTCTGACCAGTCTCTAAGCACTCCACAGCACCTGCTTCATCTGCCTGCAGGGCCGTCGAAACAAATTGTTCTCATCCACCTCTTCTGGGGGAAGTCATCACATATTTGGGGAATCTGATTTAGCCTGCTTGCCAAGATGGTTTTACCAGGCTACATGTAGGTACATCCACTGTCCGCACTGCTGCTGTGTGAATCTGTAGGAAAGTGTGCCCCAGGGTGGGGGTGGGGGAAATGTTTTGTAGTTATTGTTCCTCTTCCTTAATTACAAACTTAGTTACTCTTCAGACCATAATCTCCTATCATTCCACTTCACCTTGTTCCTCACCCCTCCTACATATTCTTTGCTCTCAAAAGGGCCTCAAATCCCTCCACCCTTAAGCACCTTTTTGGCCCAGACCATTAACCTTGCTCTGACTTAACCGTCCTTCCTTTCCAGTTTCCACGATATAGTTAGCCATTTCAACTCTACACTCTCCTCTGTTCTGGAACCCCGTTGCTCCCTTGTCCTTTCAATGCTCACCTTAGCTCTGGATTGCTCCCATCATCCCCAGAGGCTGCTGACTATCAGAAGTTTCACAACTATGCTGATTGGCTGCATCATGAATTCACATTATCCAACTTCAATGGGACCCTCACTAAAGGCAGTCCTTTTATAGTTAGGTGGTGAGAGGTCAAATCCTGTCCCAGATCCTTACTAGCTGTGTATCTCTGGGCAAAGCACTGACTTCTGTGCCTCAATTTCCCCATTTGTGAGCATTGTCAAAAGGGTCAAATGAGATATTTTTAAAGCATATAGTACAATGGCTGGCACATCGTAGACTCTGCTTTCTTCCTTCATTCTTCTTTCTACCTGTCCTTTTCTACCTCCTTGGCTGGTTTATGATCCATATCATTTTCTCCTAAATGTGGATATTCCCCAAGGTATAGTCCTAAGCCTTCTTTTGTTCTCTCTCCACCTTCTCTCTCTCAGTAACCCCATCAACTCCCATGGGTTTAACCATTACCTCAATGCAGATATCTAACAGATCTCTAAAACAAACTCTAATCTTTCCTTTGTGCTTCGGGTGGCTTCACCAACTGCCTACTGGATACTTCAAACTGGATGTCCCAAGACTTCTCAAATTCACACATCCAAAACTGGACTTGGTATCTTTCTGCAAAAATCTTCCTCTCTCCTAAACTCCCCTATATTTGTCAAAGGCAACACCATCTTTCCAATCTCAGGTCTGTAACCTTAGCATTATCTTAACTCCTCATTCTTCTTCTCCGCACATATCCAATTAGTCATCAAATCATACTCTTCCTACTTCCATAACATCTCTCACATGCAGGTCCTCTCTCTACTTACACAGGTACCACAGCCTTCATTACCTCTTTCCTAGGTTAGCGCAAAAGTCTGATCTGGTCTTCCAGCTTCAATTCTCTTGCCAATTTAATACATTTTATATCCTGCTGCCAAAGTGATTTGCCTTAAGTACAGATCTAATCCTATCATTCCCTTTCTAGACAAACTCCAATGGCTTCCTATTGTCTCTAGGATAAAATATAAACTCCACTGTTTACCCTTTTAACTCCTTCACAACCTGTTCCCAACCTATATTTCTAGCCTTGGCAGACATTATTCCCTCTCCTGCACTCTGTGATTTAGGTCAGCTGGCCTTCTCATCACTCCTTGCACACAACATTCTATCTCCTGTCTTCTGGCTTTTGCAGTGGTTGTCTGCCATGCCTGGAGTGAATTCCTTCCTCAGCTTTGCTTTAGAGAATTCCTCTCTTCCCTCAAGATGTAACTCAAGCATGCCTTCTGCATGTGGCCCCTATGACCTATGACCAAGTTCCTCCTTCCCAAACTCCCATGTCTTTAATTATTTTGTGTTTATTTATATTAACTCTGAATATGCTTATATATGTACTTGTCTTCACCATTAGAAGCTCCTTGAGAGTAGCGATTGGTTCATTCCATGTATTTGTATCTCTAGCCCCTAGTACAGTGCCTAGCATACAATTGTTCTTCAGTCATTCCAGTCATATCTGACTCTTTGTGACCCTATTTGTGGTTCTTTTGGCAAAAATATTGGAGTGATTTGCCATTTCCTTCTCCAGATAATTTTATGGATGAGGAAATTGAAGCAAACAGGGTTAAGTGACTTGCCCAGGGTCACAAAGCTAGCAAGTATCTGAGGCTGGATTTGAACTCAAGTCTTCCTGACTCCAGGCCTGGCACTTTATCCACTGAGCCACCTACCTGCCCTAGCATATAGTAAACATTTGATAAATGCCAGCTGATTGATGACATCTCACTATTTTTTTTCTTTAAACTAATTGTGTCATATGGGAGACTACGACAGGTAAACAAACTAGCAAAGATTCATGAGCAATAATTTTAGGAGTATATATAGGCTCACACAGCACCTTGAACTTGTGTGAAGTGGAGGGGGAGCTTCTGGCGGGGTACCACATGGGTTATATGGATTAAGTATGCACTGTCTTGTTGAATTTTTAAAATTCTTTTATAAGATCTTACTCCCACCATTTGCTTTCTCAACTCTAGGGTAGAGATTATCACAGATAGCATATTCTCTATTTCTAGAAATGGTCCTGTACCCCATCTGTGGAACAGAAAATTCCAATATTCCCAGCTGAGGAAGAACCAGTTGGGGTTCTACCTGGAAACTGAGCTATTCTTGAAGAAGTAGGGTTCAGACTTCTCCTCCTGGAAAGCCCACATCTCCACCAGTCATCTGTCTTCTTCCTGGCATGGGTTTTGCTCCTTAAATAGCTAGATTCTGGCTTGATATCCAAAAACATATGAATCCTATCTCTCTACAACTCCTCCAGTTAAAGCAATTAGGTACCAGGAGATAGCAATGACAGGAAGAAAAAAAATGAAAATCAACACCAGGCAGTTGATGGTCACTAGAGAAAACTCCATTTGTCTAATCCAGACTGGCAGCCTGGTGGCCCCTTCACTCCTGTGGCTTTAGGCCTAATTAAGCTCAACACTCCCCAATTCAAGCTTCCCCCAGTATCAGGGATTACAGGTCAATGCCACAAAACCCGGCTCAGCTAGAATTTTAAATGATGGTTTGAAAATGTATTACAAACCTCTAGTCTTTGCTGCTAATTTCTTAATAACTGATTTCCATTTTAAATAAACTTGTCACTTTCTGAGAAATGACAGGAATTTGAATACTCTTCTTTTTTTAAATGCCTCAATTTTTACTGCAATTAATATTTTCTTTTCCCAGAGGAATCAAATTATATTCCCTTTCTGTACCATGGACCCCTCAAAAGCAGGCTTCTCAACCTACCTAAGTTAGTTAGCCAGTCAAACCAGCAATTATTCTGTGCTTACTATGTTACAGACACTGTGCTAAGATATTGGTCATAAGCACTATAAAGATATATGTAGAGCTGCTTTGTATTTTTGTAAGACCAGAGGCTCTCGACCAGTTTTGTAGGTCAAGAATTCCCTTGAAAGTATAGTCAAGTCTACAGACCCTTCCTCAGAATAATGTTTTCATATGTATAAAAATGCATAGAATTACCAATGAAACCAATTATATTGAAATGCATTTATCAAAAGAAAATTTTTTAAGAAGTTCACAGAATCTAGGTTAGATTAAGAACCCTGTAAATTAGACAAAATGTCTATAGTCATATTTATAATGCCTCATAATTATTCAGAGACACATCCTTAGCCCTAATATGAGGCTGGGGTAACTGAGACGTAGAGAGGTCATTCAGAGTTATACACCAGGAGACCCAAAATGCACATTCAGAACCCTAAAGTCTCCTAGAAGCACTTATTTCACTCAGCCAGATAATTCTGATTTTTCCTATTTTCTTTTTGCTAAGGAAAGCTTGTAACCATGGAGTCTGAATGCAGATCAAAGCATAGTATTTTCTCTTTTTTTTCTTTCTCGTGGTTTTTCCCTTTTGTTCTGATTCTTCCTTCACAACATGACTAATGCAGAAATACATTTAACATAATTGTACATGTATAAGTTATGTTAGATTGCATGCTGTCTTGGGGAAGAAGGTGGGGAGGGAGGGAGAAAAATCTGGAACTCAAAATCTTATAAAAATGAATGCTGAAAACATTTTTACATGTAATTAGAAAAAATAAAATACTGTTAAGTGTAGAAAAAAAAAGAAAATATTGTAAAAACCCTTGACCAAGTCTCCAGGCCTAATTTTTCCCCAACCGTTTACCAACCCTAAAAAGAAGTTGCTGTTCATTAGCCTTATATAAGAGAATTTCTTACTTCTGATATAATATCTATATCATAATCATATTATTCTGTGTACTGAAGAATAAAGTCAAAAGTCACTTGTTGGGGCGGCCAGGTAGCACAGCGAGTAAGAGCACCAGCTCCAGTGTCGGGATGACCTGGGGATCGAATCCTGGGCTCAGACACTTAGCACCACACCCAGAAACACCTAACCTTGAGCAAGTTACTTAATCCCAATTGCTTAGGGGCGGCCAGGTGGCTCAGCAAGTAAGAACACCGGCTCCAGCATCAGGATGACCTGGGGATCAAATCTGGGCTCAGATACTTAGCACCACACCCAGAAATAACTGGCCGTGTAACCTTGAGCAAGTTACTTAACTCCGATTGCTTTAAAAAAAAAAAAAGTCACTTGTTAGACTATTTTAAAATATTCAAATTATAATAAAGGAACAAGATAAGTATTTCTTCCATGCATCATATTCAAGAATCAGTTCATACGCATTTTAGATAGCATATGGGTCACAGCAGAGTGGATGACCTTCAAGGTCCCTTCCCAGCTTTAAAGATCTCTGATTTCTGAGCAGCCATGCTATACATGGCCCTGTGCTGACTTCTGCGAGGTATTACAGAGTATGAAGAAGAGTTGTTCCCAGTACACAAGGAGCTATTTTTAACCTAAAGGAAAGGATATTCTACAATTAACTGAATTTTTAAAAAGCCATTTCCATCTCTAATTTTAGTAGAGCATGAGATGTCTCAACTATAACTCTTACCACACTAGTCCCGTTTTTCTAACATGTATACTTAGTTCACAAACAGAAAAGAAACACACAATGTATATGACCACATGGACATTTATCTTTGGACTACAAGTGTGTAACAAAAAGAATACATAGACACACATACATATAAACAAGCATTTTTTGAAAAACAAGAATTGTCTACCATGTTTCAGGCACTGTGCTAAATGCTTTATAAATAACCTCTCCTTTGGGGGCAGCTAAGTGGTGCAGTAAATAGAGTACCGGTCCTGGAGTCAGGAGGACCTGAGTTCAAATCTGATCTTAACACTTACTAGCTGAGTGACCTTGGCCAAGTCACTTAACCCCAACTGCCCTGTCTTCCTCCTTCCAAAAAAAATTTATCTCCTTTGATCTCTAATAACAACCCTGAGAGGTAGATGCTAATTATTATTCTCAGTTTACAGCTGTGAAAATTGAGGCAGACATCGTTTAAATGACTTGGCCAGGGTCACACATCTAGTAAGTGTCTGAGACCAGATTTGAACTCAGGTAGCCACCTAACGCAGCATACATTTTTTCCCCTCTCTGCACCAGAACCGTCTGACGACAAAGTCACAAAAGTAGAACAAAGGAATAGCTTTGGTTACTTCTACAGCACCATCCAAATCTGCAGAGTATACAAAAACAAACTGATTGGTTCAGCTATTTCCCTGGAGAAGGGTTTCATCAGTTCAATATCCCTCTAGGACAGCTGAGGACCCTCACTTAAAGCATCGTAAACTGCACTCCCAAGTGAGACGAATTGCTAAGGCTATATTCATTTCTCCACCACAAGGGAAACTATTAAAGAATCTTATCTAGACATTCCTTTTCAGCCTGACTCAGACAATATTGAAATGTTATTAAAAATGTTTAAATTCTTTATAGTGAAGTTCTGGCATTAGTTTGACAACCCAATAGCAGCTTTATTTTTAATTAACTTTTTTTCAATCAAGCATATATTTTTTATCTTTTCCACTTTTTTCAATTAAAAAAAAGAAAAAGGAAAAACAAAACACTTGTAACAAATATGGATAGTAAAGCAAAACAATTCCCGTATTGGACATGTCCAAAAATGTGTATCTCATTCTGCATATTTGGTCCATCACCTCTGTCTCAGGAGGTGGGTAGAATTCTTCATTATTGGTCCTCTGAAATTCTGGTTGATCATTGCATTGATCATAATTTTTAACTTTTTCAAAACTGTTTTTACAATGTTGTTGTCATTGTATAAATTAGAGGTTCCCAAATTTATGTGGCCTACCACCCCATTTTAAAAGAAAAAATTACTCAGTGCCACCCTGGAAATCTACTTTCTTTAACTCTTTAACAGTTTTTTTTTCATTTGTATCATTTCTAAGAACTATAATTTTTTTAATGACACATCTTAAATTTAATACTTTATTATAAATTTGTGGGGTTATTCCTGCATTGAAGTTTTGATGATGAAATATTGCATCATGTAACCACATGTCATATCGTAAACAAGTCATCACATGCACGTATTCCTGCCGATGCATGCTGGACTTTCCCACAACACGCGACACAATGTGCACCATGTTCACCTGCCAATACTTGTTTGTTAAGACCTGTTGGCAGACTTGTTAAGACAGCAATACAGTTATAACTTGTATTCTGTGTGTTTATTTGGAAAATACAACTTTAACTCTATTCCACAACAGATAAAACATAAGAACAATTTTTCAAAGTTTTCTTATCCTCTCTTCTTTCCTTATGCTTCCACCCCCTCTTATTCAACACCCCCAAATTGCACCCAAGGCTACTACCACCCCCGCCATCATTCCAGCACCCCCTCAGGGGGGAAGTATCACCCAATTTGGGAACCTCTGAATTGTTCTGGTTCTGCTCACTTCTTTCTGAATCAATTAATACAAATCTTCCCAGTTTCCTCTAAAAACATCTCTTTCATCATTTCTTACCTTACATTCATGTATCATATTTATTCAGTCACTCTCCACTTGAAGACATTCTCTTAATTTTCAATTCTTTGCCACTTCAAAAAGAATTGCTATAAATATTTTATAGGACCTTTTAAAATATTTTATAGCACCTTTCCCTCTTTCTTTGATCTCACTGGCCTAGTCATGATATGGCTGGGTGGAAGGATATACACAGTTTAATCATTTTGGGGCATAGTTCTAAATTGCTTTCCAAAATGGCTACAGTGCCAATTACAATTAAATGTGATTACTAAATTATATCATATGAAAAATAAAATCAATATAGCACCAGAGATAATTAGAGGATTTTTAAACATAATTTTACAAGCATTTAGGGTTTTTTCTCTTTTTTTACAAGTAATAACTTTGACCTATGCCTTTTTTTTTTTTTTTTT
>NW_027186304.1:53494254-53594559 GCF_028583685.1 Petaurus breviceps papuanus
TTTTTTTTTTAATTTTAGACTCATTTCCTTAGAATGAGTCTAATATATACTCCTCCCATCATTGACTCCTCACTCCTCCCTTTAACAAAGAAAACTTGGGCAATACCCTGTCAACAAAGGGGCTGTTTCTGACAGTATATCAACATTCTGCAACCATAATACCACACCTACTGTGAAGAGGTTATAATTCCTCCTTTTTACTCTGAAACAAAGATTACTCATAATCAGCAGCAGTCGTGCTGGTAGGTAATAATAGGATTTCTTTCACAGATGTGTTGAACCTGATGGTTACTGAGTTCTTTTCCAACTAAAATTCTCTGATCTTCTGACTTGCTTAGGTCATATGGCTATTAAAAGTGGCAGACCGAGTACTCAAACTAACTCTAAGACCTCTGTTCTTCATCTTGCTGAGGTTTTTTTTTGTTTGTTTTTCATGACTTTGTCTAACAAAGCTACACATTACAGAATGACGAACTGTTTTGGCTAAAGAGAATTTCAAGATCATCTAGTCTACCCCTTATTTTATAGATATGGAAAGTAAGACTCACAGAGATTAGTAAGCATTTGACTAGTGGGCTAGATTCGATGGAAACTGCAGTTCATCACCCCGATGAATTATAACCAAAAAGTTAATTTAAAAAAAAGTTATAGGAAAAGAAAAATGGGAAGAACTTATTAACACTACTTAAATATAATATATTAGGAGGAATAAGGAAAAACAGATAAAAATTATTTTGCTCTGGTTGAAAAAAAAAGTTCTCCTTTATCTAAAGAGCCTGTGATAGAACTCAGACTATTAAAGAATGCTAATATGAATCATAATCATGTGGTTATATAGAATGCATCAGTCAAAAAATGCTATCATTTTCCTTTTTAAAAAATGTTTGCCTGTATAATGACATATTTTTCAAAACTTTATGTCTGAAAAAAATTTTAATTTTAAAAAAAATGATGTTTGGCTATCTTTATTTAGAGGATATTAGTGAACCAGCGTTTAGCATACAGTCAAAACTTGATTATATGGGGGCGGCCAGGTAGTACAGCGAGTAAGAGCACCGGCTCCAGTGTCCTGGGGATCGAGTCCGAGCTCAGATACTTAGCACCACACCCAGAAATAACTGGCTGTGTAAACTTGAGCAAGTTACTTAACCCCGATTGCTTAAAAAAAAAAAAAAACTTGATTATATGCTATAAAAACCCTTCAATAATTCTATGATCTGTGATTTAAGCATGAAGTTACTCCCTTCTTGACAGAGATCACTGCCCTTTTTTTTTCAAGCAATTGGGGTTAAGTAACTTGCTCAAGGTTACACGGCCAGTTATTTCTGGGTGTGATGCTAAGTATCTGAGCCCGGATTCAATCCCAGGTCATCCGGACTCTGGGACTCTTACTCACTGAGCCACCTGGTCACTGCCCTTTTATAACTGAGCAAATGGTATTCTAGTGTTGTGGTCGAAAATTCATCATCCTATGGCCAGCCATGCATTAATACCAATAGTTCAAAAAGTAATCATTAATCAATTCCTATGTACCAGGCACTATGCTAGTGCTGGAGATAGGAAGAAGGGTTAAAAACAGTCCCCACCTTCAAGAAATTCACATTGTAATCATGGAGGAGACAGCATTCAAACAACTTTGAACATACAAGGCATACACAGTGCAAATGTGTGATAATTCCAGAGGGAAAATACAGGGGGGAGGGGGAAAGGGGGAAGAGCCTATTTATATCCTCCTTTAAGATTGGCAAGATACTTTTTACATGCAGATATTATCTCAGTTGGTCCTCATGACAGCTCTATGAGTACTAGGATTCTTAACCCTCATTTCAGAGACAGGGAAACTGAGGCCGAAAGAAATGAAGTAATTTGCCCAAAGTCATACTAACCAGTGGAAGCTTTGAACTCAAACCCAGGACTCCCAGTCCCCTTCATGTAGGGCATGGATGTAAATGGATCCTAAATTTGAGATTACTTTTTTGTACCTTTGTTTAAATATGGTTATGTACCATATTTTGAGAACTTATTTCAATCACTTTAAATAAAATAGTGAAGTTCAATTACAAAGAACAACACAAGCTAGTTGCTAGGAGACAACACAATTCCTCCATCTAAGAAACTGTGTGGTATATGGGAACAACACCTGGACTTGGAGTTTGGAAGACCTGTGTTCAAATCCCACCTCGGATGGTAGCTGTGAAACTACTTTATCTCTGAGACTCAGTTTCCTTATTCATAAAATAATGATACAGGGGCAGCTAGGTGGCATAGTGAATAGAGCACTGGCCCTGGAGTCAGGAGGACCTGAGTTCAAATCTGGCCTAAGACACTCTACTCAAAAAAACAAGCCAAGTGACCTTGGGCAAGTCACTTAACCCCAATTGCCCTACCTCCCCCCCTCTAAAACAAAGCCCCCCAAAAACAATCTTTTTAAAGAGCAGGTAGGTGGTGCAGTGAATAGAGCACTGGCCCTGCAGTCAGAAGGACCTGAGTTCAAATCCAGCCTCAGACACTTGACAAAAAACTAGCCATGTGACCTTGGGCAAGTCAATTAACCACAATTGCCCTACCTTCCCCCTCCAAAAAGAATAAAATAAAATAAGGATACACAATATAGTACTTCTTCATAAGATTATTAAGAGAATAAAATAAGATAATGGATATAAAGTACTATATAAACATGTTTTGCCTCCAGTCTCAATTGTCCCTTGGTTAGATAGTGCTTAATAAATAATTGCTGACTGATTCACTGGAAAGGGCCATTATCACCTTTCCTATAGATCCACCCTCAGCCAGAAGCAGCATAGTAGTAAGTTAGAGAAGTGGCCTCACAAATAGGATCCCATCTCTATTTAAAAACATACACAGAGCCAGCAACATGACATAGTGAAGAGAGAACTGGTGTGGACTCTAGAAGACCTGAATCCAGGTCCTTCCTTCAATACATCAATCAATAAACATTTATTAAGCAACTACTGTGTACTAGGTACTGTGCTATTGGCGAGGGATACAAAAGGAGGCAAAAGACAGTCTCTGCCCTCAAGGTGCATATAATCTAATGACAGAGACAACATGCAAACAAATATATGAAAAGCAAGCTATGGGGTGGCTAGGTGGTGCAATGAATAAAGCATCGGCCCTGAAGTCAGGGGGACCTGAGTTCAAATTCGGGCTCAAACACTTAACACAAAACTAGCCGTGTGACCTTGGGCAAGTCACTTGACCCCAATTGCCCTACCTTCCCCCTCCAAAAAAGCAAAAAGAAAGAAAGAAAGAAAGAAAAGCAAGCTATATTCAGGATAACTAGGAAATAATTAACAGAAAGAAGTCACTAGAATTAAGAGTTAGGGGGGTGGCCAGGTAGCACAGCGAGTAAGAGCACGGGCTCCAGTGTTGAGAAGACCTGGAGATCTAATCCCGGGCTCAGACACTTAGCACCCACCCAGAAACGCCTGGCCGTGTAAAAAAGAGTCAGGAACAGTTTCCTGTAAAAGCTACACGCTGGCCATGTAACCTAGGGCAAGTTATTGACCCTCCTGGTATTCTGGGCAACTCTCTAAACTTATTCATAGCAAAGAAGGTGCCCCCCCTGCATTAATAGAGCAAGTTCCTCGCTGGGGAGAGTAAGTTCCTCATTGGGAACTAGTAATAGCAATGAAGTCCCTATCCCTATCCACCCTAAATAGAGTCCTTCCCTTTCTCTCCTTAATATTCATGTGAAATGGTCTACCATTCCTTGACTATATGGCTTACCATGAATTAGTATGGCTGTGGAAGGTAAGGAGCATGCAATGACTTTTGTTTAAAAGGCATTTCTTGGTGGCTGATGTGGATGTTGCCACCTAAATGTTTCCCCTGATGATCCTAATATTCTGGTATGCACACAGGACAAATTTAACTACACGGGCAAGAAAATTAAAGGAATTATAAACTGTATACAAATATAGCTATAACCTCTTACTCGAATAATTGGCAAAGAGAGTAATCCATTTGTTTCCATTCTTTATCTGACTCCATGCTCTTGGGATAGATCCACACTGGAAAAAAGTGCACAGAGAGCAAAGTGGCCACCAACGAACAAAATGGATCTTCTTCAGGCAAAAACACTGGGTTTCAGATGGGGTCAATTAGTTAATCTGGTTAGTTCATCTCAAATGATATCAAATGGGAATACTGTACTGAGGCAAATTGACATATTTAAAATAAATATATTGTGCTCCAGTGAAATTGACAAATGTGAGAAGATTTTGTTGTCTTGACTTTGACTTAATTTTTATGACATCAATAAGAAAAGCCTGTATAATCTAAGAACAGACCTAGAACGCAGAGTTTGGGTTATGTTGTAGGTGTAGTCTTTGGACTTCAACTGTATTATTGGATATGTCATGTTTCAACTACTTGGTTACAACAAGCAACTCAATAATAAAATAGCTCCCACTTAAGTCACATAAAACACTACAAAGGTCACCAACCATATTCTTTCACAACAACCCTGTGAAGTGGATTGTACAAGTATCACTCACCCCATTTTACAGACGAGGCAACTAAGACTCAGGGAAGAGAAGTCACTTGTCCAAGAACCCACAGTTAGTAAGCTTTGGAACTAGGACTGTCATATAGATCTTGTCATCCCAAAACCAATGCCTTTTCATAGTACTATTACCATTCACCCTACTTTGGGGGGAGGGGGGGAAGGAGAGAAGAGAAAAGGAGTTCCAAATTATATAGAAAAGCAGCGAGAAGAAAAATTCCAAACAGGAGCAACCAAAAATACCATTTCAATTTGCTTTTGAAATGTATTTTGCATTTATAGTTGAATATGTACAATACTATAATAGTCCCCTTGAAATAAAATAATAATGCTATCCTGTGCAGGCTTGACTCAGGAGGAGTCTGACAATTAGACAGTTTCTACAGGCAGACTTGTATGCTGCTCAGCCATGTAACATACACTGAATCAGCTTCATCTTTCAGGCAGATGCAAATCTTTGGCAGAGGTACTCTCTCTCTCTCTCAAACATTCCTTGGGCAGAAATTATATTTACAGTACTTAGCTATTCATAAATTTTTGGTAACTTGAAGTAATTGTAACCTTGGGAAAAAATGACTATCTCATTTTGAAATCTATGATAGCCAAGTGGGATACAACTATGTACCCTATATATTAGAAAGTACATTTCCAAAAGTTGGAAGAAAAGATGGGCATTGTTCCACACACTGAAGCTCTAAAATGGAAGGTGATTAAAAAATTAAGTTCTGCTTATGCAATAATGAATGATCTCACTAATGGAGAACAAGTACATTTAAGAAGTAATTGAAGCCCAAGATAGGTGAGAAGATAAAGAGTACTTAGCTACTTTAAATTACCTCAAGTCTCTAGTCCCAGATGAATTATATCCCAGATGGAGTACTGAAAGAACTTGTAGATGTAATTAATGAAACGCAATTAAAGATCTTGGAAGAATCATGGAGAAAGGGCACTATGTGACCAGAGAAGTATCAAGAATGGAGATGGTATCTAAAGTCTTCTACAAGGTTATGAGGGGAAAGAGTAAAAGGCTGCCAGAGACAGGAAGTCTGGTCTATGATAATTGGATTTTTCCTTAGACATTTACTCAAAGGAAGGTGGAAGGCAATTTCTGTTTACATTATGGCTTGGAAGGAATCCGCTAATTGCCCATCTCTAAGACAGCTGTATCTGTAGGTCTCATTTAGGCTTCTGATATAAAAAGAAGCAAGTAGACTCACTTTCCAAACCCCAAAGCATTTATAATGCCATTTATAAGCAATACATACACACAGAAATATCTAGGACTATCATAATAGCTACTCCATGTTCAAAGAGTTCTGAGGGTTCACATACACTCAGAACTCAGAAGACTGTACTAATATGTTTACATTTTCTCTAGACAACCTGTATTTGCAATTACTTCAAAGTAAAGACAGAATGAAATAGCATAATAAGAAAAATCGCACTAGGGTACTCCCCGCCATACACTTGAGGCATGCTCTCCCACATCTCATCAGTGGGAAGAGTGGACATGTATAAGGTTCACACATGAAGGGAACGGACTAGGGTATCAACGTGTGAAGGGTGTATCATGCCTCTAGCGCTTCAGCACCACTAATGTCTTCAGCCTGTACTGACTAGTACTGTTTCCCTCTGAGTACGGTGGCATCTCCTAGGTATGATAATGTCTCTTGGACATTGCTCCACTTGTCATTTGGTGGCCGTATATTGTCTCCTGGGTGTTGCTCCTCATTATAAGCTTCCAGGCTCATTTCTTTAAGCCACCAGGGGCCATCTTAGCTCTAGATGTACCAGGGTATATTTGCTAGAATCTTTCTCTCATAAGGGCAATCTGATTACCCCTCTTTAATCATAGTTACCAGAACTAAGTAAGAACTAGGCAGCACGCTTCCTAAACTAAGATTCAATCTACAAATCACATAAACAAGTATTTATTAAGTGCCTACTTTTTTTATACTTTAGGTTTTTGTTGATGTATTTTGTTTATACATTATAAACATTTACAGATTACTCCTGCTTCCTGAAAGGTCTCTTTTTACAAAGTAAAACAGATAAAATGATAATAACAATGACTTCAACTGAAAGTTCACACAACATTTCATGGAATTGAAAATTGATTTTTAATTCTATTTTGTTAAGACAATCAAGCTATATTTAATATTACGTCTCTCTGTTCCTTACCCTTGCAAGTTTACTCAGGTAACTTGAGGTCACTCGGGTCACAACTCATATGTTTAATATGATTGTACACGTATAACCTATATCAGGTTGTTTGCCATCTTAGGGAGGAAAAAGGGGAGGAAGGGAGAAAAAAAATTAGAACTAAAAATCTTATAAAAGTGAATATTGAGAACTATATTTACACATAATTAGAAAAAATAAAATACTATTAAGTGAAAAAATTGATATGGTTCACCATCAGGTCTCTAGAATCATAAATCATCATTGTATTGATCACAGTTCTTATAGCTTTCAAAGTTGTTTGCTTTTACAATGTTGCTGTCAACATAAATTGTTCTCTTGATTCTGTTCATTTTATCCTTCATTATTTTAGAGAAGTCCTCAAGTTGCTGTTCAGTGATTTTCAGTCATGTATGATTCTTCATAAACCCATTTGGAGTTTTCTTGGCAAAAATACTGGAGTGGTTTACCAATTCCTTCGCCAACTCTTTTACAGATGAGGAAACAAGACAAACAGGGTTAAATGACTTGCCCAGGGTCACACAGCTGCTAAGTATCTGAGGTCAGATCTGAACTCAGGAAGATGAGTTTTCCTGACCCCAGGCTTAGCAATCTATCCACTATGTCACCTAGCTATTAATTTTTATGTTATCAATTTTATAGTAAAAATTGTTCTATTTCTGCTCACTTTACTCTTATTCGATTGATATATCTCTTTTACATCATCTATTACCTCATTTCCTACAGCATAATAGTATGCTATTCTATTAATATATTAAAAATTATTCAGCTCTGCCTCAGTTGATGAACATACTCTTAGTTTCCATTTTTTATTACCACAAACTGTAAATATTTTTGTACATAAAGCAATTTTTACTCTTTCTATGATCTCTTTTGGGTATAGGCCTAGGAGCGATATAGCTGGGTCAAAAAGCAAACATTGTTTAGTAATGTTTGGATATAAATCCAAACTGCTTTCCAAAATGATAGTATACATTCACAGGTCCACTAACAGGGAATTAATATGCCCATTTTCCCACACCTCCTCCAATATTTATCATTTTCCTTTTTTGTTATCTTTGCCACTCCAATTGGTATAAAGCAGAATCTCAGAATTGTTTTAATTTACATTCTTTAATCAGTAGTGCTTTGGAACATTTTAAAAATAAGATGATTGATAGCCTAGGTTTCTTCTCTTTAGAGCTATTCTTGGACTATTTATCAATTGGAGAATACCTCTTTTTCTTATAAATTTGAATCAGTTGCTTATATATCTTAGAAATTAGACCATTAAGGAACTTGCTGGAATGTACTGATGAGGTGTGAATACCAAAACTATACAATCTCACAGGATGATGCTTCCTGATGATGAGGTTCCTAGAGGTAGGAGGATGTCCAAAGGAATGCATCCAAGTGAGAAATGAAGAGACAACTGGCCTAGGAGCCATCTTTAAATGGAGGCGTCCATTTCTAAATGGTGGTGTTCATTTCTAAATGGTGCATTTTAGGAAGGACACTGGAGGGGATGACTGGGGATCATACCTTAAGAGCACTGGTTAAAGAAACTGGGGGTAAGAATATTTGAGGGGGCGTGGCTATATGATAGTTTTCTTCAATTATATGAAGGACTACCATGTAAAAGAGGGATTATTCCACTTATTTTGCTGGACCCTATAGGTCAGAACTCAGAACAATTATTGGAAAGGAAGATGTTGGCTCAATACAAAGAATAACTTCATCAAAACTAGAGCTGTCCAAAAACTAGAATAGGCTGCCTCAAAAGGTAGTGTTTTCATCTTCACTGGAGGAAAGTTGATCTTTGGTACAGGAAGGCAGCAACTACTGCCAATCGATTTAGTAAGAGTATCTATCACTAGTCTTTTTCCCACTCTATGGCTGTCTGTAAGTCACATATAAAACTACAGACATCTTCAGTGTTTGGGATACTGATAGGATATTTCTGTGACAAAGTGAAAAGTAGAATACAATCCAGCTTAATATCTTGCTTTGCTTGCAGCTTGATTCCACAGAATCATTATCATCATCATTAAGATCATTTATTTATATGGTACTTCAAGATTTGAAAATCATTTTACAACTATTATCTAATTTTATTCTAACAGCTACCCTGGGAGGTTGGTGTTATTATTATTATTCTCATTTTACAGATGAGGAAACTGAGGAAGACAGAAGTCAAATGACTTGCCCAGGATTGAAGCATCTGAGTAAGTATCTGAGGCTGGATTTGAACTCAAGTCTTCATGACTCCAGTGCTCTATCCACTGCCCACCTAGCTGTCTTTCATAGAAATCTAAAATCTCCAAATTGGAAGGGTTCACAGTATCATCTGCTGTAATTTCCTACTCCATGTAAGAATGAATACTTTCTTTGGGGATTTGAGGTAATTCTGAGTTTACTTGAACTTGTCTCAATTTGGTTCTTTTAGCCCTGTTAAATCTAAGTGCTGTCTGACCTTCCTGGCAGTAGAGTGAGAACACTTAGAAAAAAATATGATTACTTTCTTAAAATATATGAAGGATTATCATACTATTATTATTCAACATTACTGATTCACAGGATTAGTTTAGAAAATTCCCAAATGCCAATGCAATTAGAAAGTTTCCAGAAATAAGTTACACCACTTCTCCTTGGAAAAGCACAAGAGATGCACATCTTCCAACTATAAGACAAATGTCTGTTTGTTCCCTGAGAGTGGTCAACTGGGTCAGTGTGGGTGAATGAAGACAAGTGATGAAGATGAAATGACTTAGAAGCTTGAAGAAGGACACTGGGGGGAAAAAACAAATAGGGCAGTAGCTATTTATAATGGAAGGTAGAAGTTTGCTTCGCTTCATGATCTATCATACATGCACTGTTCCAATGGACCATAAAACTCACTGGCATTACAAATGAATACAGCTATTGTGCTAATGCATTTGCACTTTATTGGACTGATATTTTGTGCCCTGAGAATTGATTGTGTTTGGTTCTGGCACTATATTTGAGAAAAGATTTTATCACACTGGAGTGTAACCAGAATAGGGTTATGAAACTGGAAAGGTTCATACACACTTTTTGCCTACATTTCTCCTCTTCTAAATTCCTGGCATCTAGGACTATAAACTCACTGCACAACTGAATCTGATTTCTCCAAGGTTACCAAGGATCTCTCTCTTTAAAAAAAAATAGATAGGTAGGTAGGTAGAGACATATTTTATTTATTTATTTTTAATATTCTTTTATTTTTACATTTTGAGTTCCAAATTCTCTCCCTCCCTCCTACTCCTCCACCACCCACTGAGAAGGAAAGCAAAATTATATCAATTATAAATGTGAAATCATGCAAAATATATTTCCATATTAACCACATTGCAAAAAAATTCAAGAAAATTATATTTAACTTATACTCAGAGTTCTCTTTCTGGAGGAGGATAGCATTTTTTCATTATAAGTCCTTTGGAATTGTCTTGAATCACAGCATTGGTCAGAGTAACCAAGTCTTTTACAGTTTCTAATCCTTACAACTTTGTTTTACTGTGCAAAATGATCTCTTGGTTCATCTCATTTTATTTTGCATCTGGTTCATGCAGATCTTGCCATGTTCTTTTCTGAAACATTTCTCCGCTAACGCAGTAGTATTCCATCACAATCATATGCCACAATTTGTTCAGCCATTCCCCAATTGATGAACATCCCTCCAGTTTCCAATTCTTTACCACTACAAAAAAAAGCTGTTCTAAATATTTTTGTATATATAGGTCATTTTTCTTTTTCTTTGGGGTACAGACTTAGTAGTTGTGTCTTTGGGTCAAATAGTATGTACAGCTCTGTTCTTCAGAATAATTGTACTATGGGGTGGCCAGGAGTAGAGGCTCCAGTGTTGGGATGACCTGGAGAATTGAATCCAGGCTCAGACACTTAGCACCCACCCAGAAACACCTGTCCGTGTACCCTTGAGCAAGTTGAGCAAACCCCAATTGCTTTAAAAAATAATAATAATTGTACTAGGTCATAACTCTACCAACAGTTTATTAGTGCATCTAATTTCCCTTAGCCCCTCCAGCATTTATCATTTCTGATAAGTGGTACCCTAAAGTTGTTTTAATTGGCATTTGTCTAATCAATAGTAATTTGCATCATTTTTAAAAGTAACTATAGATAGCTTTTATTTCTTCTTCTGAAAGCTGCCTGTTCATGTCCTTTGACCATTTATCAACTGGGGAATGGCTCTTATTTTTTATAAATTTGACTCAGTTCCCTACATAAATTTAACTCAGCTCCCTTTCCAAGGATCCCTTAAATGCTAATTCCAAGGGTTTTTTCTCAGTCTTTTCTACTTGACCTCTCTGAAATTTATGACTGTCAAAAACTCCTCTTGGACTCTCTTTTCTTCCTTGGTTTCCATGACACTCATCTCTCTTAGTTTTCCTCTGACCTTTCTGACTATTCTTTTTTTTTTTTTTTTTGCTTTTTGGAGGGGGGAAGGCAGGGCAATTGGGGTTAAGTGACTTGCCCAAGGTCACACAGCTAGTAAGTGTTAAGTGTCTGAGTTCGCATTTGAACTCAGGTCCTCCTGACTCTAGGGCCTGTGTTCTATTCACTGTGCTACCTAGCTGCCCCATAACTATTCCTTTTCAATATTCTTTGTTAGATTACCACTTCCTTCCTCCCACTGAGTAGAGGCTCTGTCTTTGTCTTTCTCTGTTCCATGTATACACTCTCTAACTGGTAACATTACCTCCTATGGTTCAATTATCCTTTCTATGCATCTCTAACTATATGACCTATAGCTACCTCAAACTTAACACATCCAAAATGGAACTCCTCATATTTTCCCCCAAACACTTCTCTTCCAAACATCCCTACTTCTATTGATGGCACCAATATGCTTCCAGTTGCCCAGTTTCACAAACTTAGAGTCATCCTTGACACTTCCTTCTCCCTCAAGCTCCATGTCCAATAAGAAATGGTATTCTTAAAAGAGATCTCATTGAAATATCATCACTGCTCCCATGCAAAAACCTTTGAAGGCTGCCTATTGCTTTATACTAGAATTGAAAACTCTAGAATCTGACTCACATCTACCTTTGCAATCTTAATGTCCCTTCATTTTGTTCCATTCAAACTGACTTTCTAGGCTCCTCCCCGTATATGTAATTCTATCACCTTCATGGCTCTGTACAGAGGTCTCTCACATCTAGAAGACCCTCCCTCATCACATCCACCACAGAGAATTCCTTTCTTTAAAGCATAATTGGAGTACTACCTTCCATACAAGTTCCTTTTTTTATCTTCCCCAATTGTTAGTTCTCTCTCCTTGAAATTAATTTACATAGTTCTCCATTATTTACTTGTATATATGTTGCATTCCCCATTAGAATATAAAGGAGAACAAGGACTATGTTGTTTTTGTATTCCCAGTACCTTGCACATTATAGGTGATTAGTAAGCATTTGTTGAATTAATTTGTTGAAATCAGTTATCAGGATAAATCAAAACTTTATTATAGATTAGTTGAAAGATTTCAGTCTATTCAGCATAGGGGAAAAAAAAGACTTAGGACATAATCACTATCACAAAATATACGAAGGATTATTTTATATGTGTGTGTATGTTTATATGTATATATGAAAAAAATCTTAGACTTCTATCTACTTGGTTCTAGTCAGCAGAGCTAGTATTAATAGGAAGAAGGTACAGAGATTCAAATTTGGTTCCATATAAGAAGGAATTCTATAACATTTAGAGTTGTGAAAAATTGGGATGCCTTAAGTGGTAATACTTTCCTTGTCACTGGATATCTTCAAATAGAAACTAGATGACCATTTTGCTATTTGTTATGTTATACAGGATGAGGGTGCAGTTTATGCTATCCACAGAGTAAATGAAATTATCTTTCTCTAAGGTCTCTTTCTACTCTAAATCTTATGATCCTAGAATATGATCTGTGAAGTCCTTTCTAATTTATGATTCTATGATTCCATTTTTAAAGTACTATTTGAAATATAAATAATACTATTTTACATTAGGGTAAAAATAAAATTATATTAATATAAATTCTCCTTGTAACTCCACTGAAACTTCCCTCTTAAAAAGTTACCAATGGGGGCGGCCAGGTAGCACAGCGAGTAAGAGAACCGGCTCCAGTGTCAGGATGACCTGGGGATTGAATCCAGGCTCAGACACTTAGCACCCACCCAGAAACACCTGGCCGTATAACCTTGAGCAAGTTACTTAACCCCAATCACTTAGGGGCGGCCTGGTGGCTCAGCGAGTAAGAGCACCGGCTCCAGTGTCGGGATGACCTGGGGATCAAATCCAGGCTCAGATACTTAGCACCACACCCAGAAATAACTGGCTGTGTAACCTTGAGCAAGTTACTTAACTCCAATTGATTTAAAAAAAAAAGTTACCAATGATCCCTTAATTCCCAAACTTAATGGCCTTTTCTCAACCCTCATTACTCTTTACCTCTCTGTAGCCTTTGACACTGTTGATTACCATCTCCATATTTGTTACATGTTGTTTCCCCCAATGGAATGGTAAGATCCTTGAGGGCAAGGACTATGTTTTTTGTCTTTCTTTTGTTGTTGATCTTAGCACAGTGCCTGGAACATAGTTAACTGCTTAATAAATATTGGTTGACTTCCTGATTTTTATCTCTAGTTTGCAAAAAATTCCCCTGGAAAAGCACTCCCACATTATCCCTCCTTTGTATTCACGCAGCCACAATCTCAGTTCTGGACATCATCACCTCTTGCCTACACTATTATAATGACCTCCTCTTTGGTTGCTGTGCCTCAACTCTCTCCCTAATCTAATGTATCTACCACATAATGATCAAACTGAGTTTACTTAATTGGAAATGTTCTTATGTCTCTCTATCATTCAGTGAACTCCAGTGACTTCTTGTTACTTCTAGAAGAAAAAAAAAAAGCTTTCTGGTTCACTTTTAAACCCCTTCACAATTTGGACCCAGTCTCTTCCAGTGTCACCATGCATTACCTTCATTCCCATGCTCTACAATTCAGCCAAAATGAACTCTCAGTTCCTCATGTGGAGCCCTCCATCTCCTGTCTCTGTGCCTTTGAACAATCTCCCATGCCAGAAAGGATCTCCCTTCCCACCTCTGCCTCACAGAATCCCTTTTTTTCCTTCCAGACAAAGCTTTAAGCACCATCTTGTATACATAGCCTTTCTAATACCCCTCTCTATCTAACTATGCGGACTTTAACTCTCTATGTTTATCTTGTACTTATTCTGCATGTAGACACAGGTATCCTGATTGAATGTAACTTTCTTAACTATAAAAATTGTTTAATTTTCTGCATTTATATCTTTAGTGCCTAGCACAATGTTTGGTATATAGTTACTTAATAAATACTTATGTAATAGGGCTCTACTTTTAAATACACAGATCATTCTAACATTGTGGTACTCACATGGGAGAGACTAGAGAACAGCTTTTGGGAAAAGATATTCTGCATTTCCTTACCATATGGGTGAACAGCCTTTTTCCATTGCCTATGTAGTCTGATTTGGATGTGTCTTTAAAACTACCAGAATAAGACATTTTCTTTCTATTAAAAAAAGATAAAGGTCTTGAATGGAACTTTTGTTTTGTTTTGTCACTTCATTTGTCCTTTTCAGTTCGAGGTCCAAGTAATAAGATTCCCACCAGATCAGACTCCAGCCACAGAGCCTTTGGAGGCAAGATTCTAGGTCAGATGTTCTGTAGTCAACCCATCACAGATAACCTGGGTACTTTAGCCCAAGGAGGGCTTTGGCCTTGAAACTTGGTTTGACTGGGCTATATAGAAAATATGAACTCAATCACTTTCCCTTCCTCAGAGATTAAGGTGTTAAAGAGAGGAGAATTATGCCCTCTAGGTATTGGGGGGAATGTTTATATGCTTGTTCTTGCTATACTTTTGAAGTAATTCCTTTGTAATAGCTAATGGGGAAAGAGAAGGACAGAGTCAAGATGGCAGAGTAAAGGCAGGGACTCACCTGAGCTCTCCCAAATGCCCCTCTAAACAACACTGAAGTAACGCCTCAAAACAAATTCTGGAATGACAGAATCAATAAAAGGATAGGGTGAAACAAGTTTTCAGGTGAAGATAATCCAGAAGGCTAGCATGGAAGATCTGTCTCACTGGGGTGAGATTAATACACAGCCAGTAGCAGGTCCTAAAGGTGACTGAATTGGTGGTAGCAATGGTTTCAGGAGTGGTAAAGGGGTTAGACAGTTGATCAGAAGGAGACTACAGGGGATCCTTTGCTGGCACTGTATGTATTACTCTGTTTCATAGCCTATACACCATTCTGGGATGCAGTCCTAGGGCAATGAGGGGCACTATCAGGAATGTGGGCCCTGATCACAGTTCCCAGGTGAAAAAGAGTGCTTCACTCATAGATTAGAGCACAGACCAGGAAAGCAGTGACCACACCTCTCCTTAGATCATACCACCTTGGAAGAACTGCAAATTTATAAACCACCAGAATTAGCTCTGAAAATAGCAACTCAAAAAATCTTAAGCTTGAGATAGTGCCCCCTCCACTGCAGGTGCAGAGTTCAACTTTAACATAAAGTTAAAAGTCAAAAAATAGACTGGAAAAATAAGCAAACAACAAAAAAAGAACATGAGCATAGAAAGTTACTATGGTGACAGGACAGATCAAAAACACAAACTCAGAAAAAGACAACAATACCAAAACAACTACATGCAAAGTCTCAAAGAAAAATGTGAATTGGTCTCAGGCCAAAAAAAAAGAACTCCTAGAAGAATTCAAAAAAGATTTTAAAAAGCAAATTTTTTAAGAGAGGCAAAGGAAAATTTGGGGAAAGAAATGAGAGATGAAAAGGAAATCATGAAAAAAAACCCAACAGCCTGGTAAAGGGAGCACACAAAAAAAAAATACTGAAGAAAAAAAGAGGTGGGTGGAGGTTACATGATTTGCCCAGTGTCACACAGCTAGTGAGTGTCTGATGTTGGATCTGGTTTTCCTGACTCCTTTATCTATCTACTATCTACTGCACCATCTCCCCATCTAAGCAGAAATAGGACAGAAAACATGGAAGAAGAAGGGCAAGGTTCAGAAACATCTTCTCTAACTTGCTGACACTCTGTTAAATTAATTAAATCTAATTAATTATAATGACGGATTCATCCAAACAAGAAGAGATTCCAGAATTGCCTTTTCATGATGAGATACTTCTGTGATCTCATTGCAGTATTTACTCTCACCAGTTCATACAGCAACCCAGGTGGCCCCTGTCCATTTCTAACTATAAATCCTGTACAGAGGATGATACTAGGGTTCCCACCAAGTCTTTTCACACTCTATGGGTACCAGGATAGCACACAGGCTATCTATCCCTCCCTCAACATGACAAACCGGCCATCTTATCTCATCTTGCATTTCTTTTATGTCCTTACACATCTTATACCTTTCATAGGATCACAAATTTAAAACTCAAAGAAACTTTAGAGGGTATTGAGTCCAGCCTCTTTGTTTTCCTTACTCCAGTGCAGTTAGAGATCTCCTTTTTCATGACACTTTTTCAGTGAGATGAAATTCTCTGAGGGATAGGATTCAAATATTTTTTCTAACAAAGACAACAGTATTATTTATTCAGTTTCTTCTATACAAGCAACAGAGGCCCTTAAGTTTGCATATACTGTCCAGAGAGAAGTCACCAGACTTCCTGTAATTATTATTTAGATTCCATTCATCTCAGCAATAATTTTTAGATATAAAAATCTCTGTTAACAATGATGATCATGGAAACTGCCTTCAGTGATAATTTATGCAGAGAGAATTCTGATGAAAAACTTTAGAGAATTCTAATTTAAAGGGTTTTTTTAACCTTCTGAAATTATAGTGCCATTAATATACTTCAATCAATGCCACCACCACCACCCCCCATAAGAGATATCACAAAAGCAGTAGAAAGTCAAACATTTTGAGACCAGCAAAGTAGAATTCTAAATTTAAAATTACATAATCCAATTTCCAACAACAGAGCACTGTACTGCTCTGATGCTTGCTGATGTGGAATATAAAGTCCCTAGGTAATTTTTGTTATGAATAAGTAAAGGAAAACAGTAAATCTTTGCCACATGGATGAATAAAAGTACATGAACGTGTCAACTTTTATTTAACCTGAATCTCCTGCTCCAGTTCTGTGGGGTGCAAACAGAGCAATGCTGAAGCTACATAGAGAGAATCATACCATAAAAATAACTGACATATCACAAGAGGTGGTAAGCCAGGATAGGGGATAGAGTTCTGGCCTTGGCATAAGGAAGACCTAGATTCAGGTTCAGTCTCTGATACAATTCTGGTAATCTGTGTGACCCTAGTCTAAACAGTGTCCCCAGGCAACTCTAGGATTAGAAATTGTTTCCATAGTGGAAGCTGATGCATTCATGTACTTTTATGCGTCCATGTGGGAAAGATTTACTGATGAAACCACACATTTAGACAAAAAAATGGGAAAACACACACAGATATGCACATATATACATGAATATATGTATGTTTATATGAAGTTTTTGAAGTGCTTTATGAACATTGTCTCATTTTAGCCTCACAAAAGATACTTTTGAAGGACTGGGGAAGGCTATTTTTGTTATGAGGAATTCTCATGAGAGGAACCTTCCTCCACTCTACCTAGGGATACATATTAGCAACTACTCCACAACTCAGTCAGTCACTTAGGGCCCTGGAGAGCTTAACTGACTTGCTTGGATTCCCTTAATCAGCAAACATCTGAAGCAGATCTTCAACCCAAGTGGTCCTGACTCAAAGGATAGCCTTTCTTCAAAACTCTATGCTAGATCTCCAGGTATGATCTACATTTTACAAATGAGAAAACTGAGGACCACAGAGGTGAGTGATTTGTCCATGGTCACACAGAAAATACATAAGTAGAAGAGGAATTTTAAACCAGATCTTCCTAACTCCCAATCTATTATCATTCTCACCATTACACCCTGGTGCCTCTTAGCTGTCCTATATCTAGGGTGACAAATTCTCCTACTCTCACTACTTACCCCCTGAGTCTTTGATCTGTGAGTCAGAGAATACTCATGCCTACCCTTTCAATGGCAGAAATTCAGTCTCAGGTTATCAAGTAACTTTATCCCTATCATCCAGAAACAGAGAGTCAGGGTGATTAAATTAAGGACAAAGATTGAGTGAATTGTAAAGAAACAGAAATAAAACCCAGAAATGCCCATTCAAGTATACTGTTTTTATTATCGAGAAGAATTCTCCAAACAACAGAACTTAAAAACACCTCCATATAAAAACAAGAAATCTTTGAAAAGAACTTTTATCTTGCCTGGCAAAAATAAATAGTGTGGTAGTTCAGTAAAAAGTATCCATGCCCTAAGTCCTGTCCCTCATGGTAAGCTGGGCATAGTTCATGTGCAACTCACTTGATAGGTGACTTGGGCAGCAAATTGGAATTTGTCTGAGGCCAAAATGTTCATCAATATAAGAGAACATGAAGGACCAAAACAAAAACTAATAATCTCCTATACAATTCAGGCATCAAGATGTAATTTTGTCAGCTCTACAAGAGGATAGAGATCATATACTGTCTTTGTTTTGTATAAATGAATAAAGCACATATGAAGCATTTACTCTGTGCTAAACTCTGTAGATACAAACAGAAGAATACAACCATCAGTGTTCTCACAGACTCACATTTTATTATTTTTTTCTTTCATTATTAATTTATTTTAAATTTAAATATTAAAACTTAAATACAAAATAAGAAAATAAAAAAGCATTGCCATGTAGATGGCAGAACATAAGGATTCAAAATATACAAAAATAAATGTCCTTTCAAGAAAGCTTATACAATAAATACTATGTATTAAGTTTTTTTTCCCCCTCCTTCCTCCCCACCTCCCCCAAGAAGGCTACAATTAAGCATGGATACACACATACACACACATGCATAGATACACATATATGTATATACACATACAAACATGCATGTATATACACAAAAGCATATACATGCATATACTTAGATATCTATAATTATACTTCTATACAAACATAGACATTTGTATGCATCTATGTAAGAGCGTCCTCTGTTTCTCTGAGGGTTCTTCCTTCATAAGTCCAATGGGTCTTTCCATACTTTTCTAAGTCCACCAACTCAGCATTTCCTGCACCAAAGCACTATGCCAACCTTAGTCTAGTTATTTGAAATAGTCTGGTAGCTTACATTTTAATTGGAAAGAAAATGCATGTGGAAGGTTTCAGCTTTCAGACAGGAAAGCGCCATAGTCTTTGGGGTACCCAGATGGTAATGACTCTTCTTTCAACTCTGCTACCAATTTCTGATGTATTCCTCACTGCATTCACTGCAATGCCTCGCTTGCAGCAGATCATCAATAAATGCTGAATGAAATTTCTGAATGATATTTACCTATACATTCTAGCCCACAGCTTCCTTTCTTCCAATCGTCAAGATTTTATTTGTGTGAATCCCAGCTAAAGTGACACTAAAGGTGTCCTCAGATCAATGCCTTACAAAACTAACATTAAAACTGTAGAAAAAAAATTCCTTCCTGCTTTGTAGCACAGAAAATAAAATAATAAAAATGGTGACAAGAAAAAATAACTAGCAAATAACAAAAAGCCTTCAGTGACTATTTTGCCATCCTAAAGGACTGAATTCTCCAAAGGACTTTCTATATGTCCATTTTCTCTATGATTGTCCAGGAAGAGATGTGTACTTCATACACATTCCTGGGGCTGACTTTATAGAATCTAACTTTCTCCACTAGGAGCTAAATAATGCAAGAGATTATTTCCTTTTCTTATTTTAAAGATTGGCTTTACAGAATAATTAACATGGACATGGATTTGAATGTAGATTGCCTGTGTTTTTCATGGAGAAGAAATTATAGATTAAGTAAAGAATTTAGGGGACAGCTAGGTAGCACAATGAATAGAGCACCAGCCCTGGAGTCAGGAGGACCTGAGTTCAAATGTGACCTCATACACTTAATACAAAACTAGCCATGTGACCTTGGACAAGTCACAACCCCAACTGCCCTACCTTCCCCCCTCCAAAAAGCAAAAAAAAAAAAGAAGAATTTAAAAGGAAAGGTAATATTAATGACGATACAGGATGTCCCAAAATTGAACTAAGATGTTCAAGACAGCCTGTATATTGTCTCCCTGACCCTGCTGTTGTTCATAATTTGTTACTGGTAATTGTTGGTAATTTCACTGATATAGAAAATATGATCAGGAAATTCCCAATGACAAGGCAAATAGACAACTATTACGCAACTTACAGACTCAGAGGGTTTCCTGGAGTTCTGAGAGGTTAAGTAACTTGCCCAAGGTCACATAGTCAACATGTATCAGAGGCAAGACTTTAACACAGGTCTTCCTAAGGCCAACTTCCAAGGCCAACTTTCCATCCATTCTGCCACATTGTTTCTTGACAATATACTATCATTATTACTTCTTTTTTTTTTAAAGCAATTGGGGTTAAGTAACTTGCTCAAGGTTACACGGCCAGGTGTTTCTGGGTGGGTGCTAAGTGTCTGAGCCCGGGATTCGATCTCCAGGTCATCCCGACACTGGAGCCGATGCTCTTACTCGCTGTGCTACCTGGCCGCCCCTCATTATTACTTTTAATGATAGTGTTTTCTTTTTCATGATAAATGATAATACTTTTAATGATAATGAATAACATTATTTTTAAGGATAATGTTTTCTACTTACACATTACCTACCTTTACAAACTTAAAACTGCTCATCTTAAATTTAAATTAGTGAATTCCTGAAACGTAATGAATTTTTACTGGTTCAATGAGTGCTATTCTTTCTACTCTTGTTGGAAAACTTTCAAAAAGAAATTAGGTTGACTTCCCATCAAGATGTCAGAGTGAAAAGGAGCAGAAGAACCCAAATGCCACACGTTCTCCAAAAAAAAAAAAAAAAAAAGATAAGCAAAAGAGGTCCAGACCAAATAATTATGAAGAAATAAAGAAGCTCCAGTGTCAGAACGAATCCCGGGCTCAGACACTTAGCACCCACCCAGAAACACCTGGTCGTGTAACCTTGAGCAAGTTACTTAACCCCAATTGCTTAGGGGCAGCCAGGTGGCTCAGCAAGTAAGAGTACCGGCTCCAGTGTTGGGACGACCTGGAGATCGAATCCCGGGCTCAGACACTCAGTACCACACCCAGAAATAACTGGCCGTGTAACCTTGAGCAAGTTACTTAACCCCAATTGCTTAGGGGCGGCCAGGTGGCTCAGCGAGTAAGAGCAGAGCACCGGCTCCAGTGTTGGGACGACCTGGAGATCGAATCCCGGGCTCAGACACTCAGCACCACACCCAGAAATAATAACTGGCCGTGTAACCTTGAGCAAGTTACTTAACCCCGTTTGCTTAAAAAAAAAAAAAAGAAAAGAAATAAAGAAACTCTAGTAGTAGTCTAGTAGTCTTCACCCAGCTTAAGTCAACAAAAGGGAACTTGCAAAAGCCTTCAGGGTAAGGGTTAAATAAGCCTAACCCACAGAAATCTTCCATGTCCAACAACCTCAGAGTGCTTTAGTCGGGAAATCCCATGACAGTGAAGCCCACTCAAAGGTAGAGACCAGAATAGTGGCTCAGTGAGGAGGCCCCCAAGGTGGTTCAGCTTCCCAGGAGGTCTGGACCTGGATATGTAGAA
Organism: Petaurus breviceps papuanus; assembly: GCF_028583685.1. NCBI lineage: Eukaryota > Metazoa > Chordata > Mammalia > Diprotodontia > Petauridae > Petaurus > Petaurus breviceps. The sequence continues at coordinate 53,515,684 of NW_027186304.1, forward strand.
TGACTAGCAAAGTTTCTAAGGGGAGGGAAGGAATCAGTCCATGTGCCATAGGGACTCTGAAACTTTACAATTACAGACCTGAACTGACCCTTATAATCTTGAAGAACTTAGCACTTTGGAACCAAAGGAAAAAGGAAAGCCTAGGACCTGCCAGAACTTTGTGCACTGCAAACACCAGCAGAAGAAGCTAATGGTAAGACACCAGACAATTCAGACCAAATAGGAGCTCATCACCCCCATCCAAGTGTTCAGGAACCATCTGGAGTCTGGACTTAAAAAAAGAAGTCCTAATTCAGTAAGTAAAGCTGGGGAAAACGAGAAAACAGAAGACTTTCATTAAAAAAAAATTATTAATGCAGGGATATTCAGAACATAAGCCCAGAGAAAAAGAGTAATTCCATGATCACTATGGGCAGAACCTCAGATAAAGGTATGGCTTTGCCACAAGGTCTATTAGAATTCCTTGAAAAGATGAAAAAAGTGAGTAGTAATTATGAAAATGAAACATCGAGAGGAAAGAATTAGGAGAACAAAGAGTATAGGAAGTTCAAAAATGTAAGAATGACATTCCATAAATATGTCTAAGAATGACAGCGTATAACCTTAATTTCATTATTATAGAGACCATGGGCTCCCTGACTGAATCACTCAATTATAAGTGAGACTGTGAGCTCACTGAGGACAAGGACTGTCTTCCTGTCTTTCGTTGTATCCTCAGTGCTTATATCCTCAGTACCTGGCACATAGTAAATGCATAACAATTATTACTTCTCAGGGCAGGTAGGTGGCCCAGTGAATAGAGCACCAACCCTGGAGTCAGGAAGACCTGAGTTCAAATCTGCTCTGAGACACTTAACATTTACTAGTTGTGTGACCTTGGTCAAGTCACTTAATCCCAATTGCCTTGCCTTCCCCCTTCCAAAAAGACCAAAAAATAAATAAATAAACAAATACCACTTCACTAACTGACTGGTTGACTAGCTGCTCCAATAACTGATGGTTTTATATGATCCATCTTTTGTTTCTTGCCCCTTATAAATGAAAACCTTCACTGATGCAGATTTTATTGTCCCCAACCAAATGAGCAGAGTGCTCTCCTCAGCAGGATCATTTGTGCCTCTTGAACCCTACCATTTTATGTAAGAAGCACAGTAGGTATTTTGCCAAGGACCTTTACATAAATGAGAGGACCCATTCAAAATTTTAATCAGCTTGTAAAGCCTATTATAAATTGCAAATATTTGCTCATTCAACAATCAAAAAAACTTTTATTAAGTACCCATAATGACTGAGAGATAGAGATAGAGGTAAAGACAGAGACAGAGAAAGAGACAAAGATAGATGGCAGCCTCAGAGTCAGGAAAACCTGAGCTCAAGAGCTACCCGACACACATTAGTTGCGTTGCTCTGGGCAAGTTACTTAACCTCTCAGACATACCTTGGTAGAAAGAACTTTCACATCTGAGATTTGCTTTCTAGCTGAAATTTGTCTAGTACAGTGAAATCTCAGGTCAAGTCCTTATCCATATGTCCAAGGTCCTGTTCTAAGTGTTAGAGATAAAAAGATAAAAACAAAAAATGGTCCCTGCCCTCATACAACTTACTTTTCTACTAGGGAATACAACATGTTTACAGATGAGTAAATACAGATAATTTGAGGAGGGAGAAAGCCCTACTAACCTGAGAAAACAAGATGGAAGAGATGACAAAATGAACTGACTCTGGAGGGAAGTTACTAAGTGTTCCAAGCAGAACAGAGGATGGAGTACATTCCAGGCACTAAAGACTAACCTGTGCAAAGCTGAAATGTCCAGTGGGTTAGTACACAAACCACTCTGATTGAAATACAGAGTATTTAAAAAACATTTTCTAAACTGACTGATGGATTCTCCCAGTATAACATGTATAAATGTGTCTATAAAAGATGACAACACTAGTGAACAAAAAGCCATAAATATCTATGACAAATGTATATCCCACCCAAAGTTCTGTGTTCAATAAAAATGAAAAATTAGTCATGATCCCTTTGATCATCACCTATTAGAAATAGCCAAAATCTCCAAACTGTAAACATACATGAACCCAGACAATCTAAAAGAATTTCTCAGGATTCATTCTTCACTTAAAACAATGTGACTATGAGGTAGAACTACCAGCTAGCCTCTTCAAAGACCTTAAAATTTTCCTGTTTCTCTGTCTTTTGGGTCTTAGTAAAAGTGCCCAGGAAAAACTCTCTGATTATAATTCCATAATCTTTAATGTCCCCTGTCCCAGCCTTCTACCTCCCAGCCCATATTTCCACTGAGTCAAGAGCCAGTGCCACAGGAAGTTTTCTCTCTAACCTTCCTGCCAATACTTTCTTCTCTCTTCCTTCTCCCAGCTGGACAATGACCTCCCCATTTCTAACTCAACAGAGGAACTCCCATTCGGTTCCAGTGCCTCTCCAACCCCCACTGCAGGGCAGACATGGCTACTGATACCACTTGGTGGCAAAATCCTTCTGGCAAGGTCTGCCCTCACACTCCCCCTTCTTGCCCACTGGAACTTACAATCTGTTCTGCAGCCATGTATTCTAGATCATTAGGCATTACCATTTAACCCTACAAGACAATTTAAGGGTTCCTGGATCCTGCCCTCTACCCTCCATTATGTGGTATCTCCCTCAGTTTGAATTGGGGCTCCTGAGAACTGGAATTCTATTTGTATCCCCCAGGTTTGGCATAGTGCTTACCACCTAGTAAGCATTTAATATTTGATTTTTCATTCTTCCATTCATGCCTTCCAGGGTACAGCCAGAGAGAATAGCATATTGCCAAACTTCCAAGATAGTTCTTTAGGAAAGTGTCAGTGGCCCTGGATGTATCTGAGCACCAAAAATTTGTAATGGAGTCAACCAAAGGTCAGGTATATGTTTCCATTTTGGGTCGTGAAGAAGTTACTAGATATTATAAAATCATTATCAACTAATCAGCTGTCACAGAGATTCCTCAATAAATGTGATCTAGAAAATGAACACATTTTATTTTTTATCTTCAAATTTCTTCATAACCCTGAATTATGACTCTCAACATTTCCATATAACATATAACAATAAAAATTAATACAAAATCAGCAAACCGATTTTCTACAAGTATCTATGTGGCCCAAAATTTTATCTACTCAATTAATGCTAATGGAATAGTAATCACATCATAAATATCTGGAATTTTTGTGAGGAATAACACAGCTTCTTCCACAAAGAGATTACTATGTCCAAAAAAAAATACAAAAATTTTGTCCTTTTAACTAAATCCGGCAGTCACTGATATGACTCTCCCAGGATCATATAGCTAATAAGAATCTGAATATTAAACTCCTATCTTTCCAACTCCATGTCCAACACTCTATCCACTGAATCATGTAGCATAAGGTATCCTATCACCCTGGATTAGAAATAAACAAAATCTCCAAGTTGTAAAAATATATAAATCCAGAAAATCTAAAGAAATTTCTCAGGACTCATCCTTTGCAGTAAAAAAAAAAAAAAGTATATATTTAACACATCCAGTAAGCTGACCCTAGGCCTCATGTAGCATGTACCCAATTGCAATGTGATAAGTACCATGGAGGGGGTAGAAAGATTTCTTCATGGAAGTTACATTGCAAATGAGTCAAAAATTAGGAATGTTTGGAGGCCAGATAAATAGAGTTTCAATGTAAACAAAAATACATTCCAAAACCAAAAAGAAGGCTTTTTTTATTACCTAGAGTTGTGAATACACAACTTCGTTATCTCCCTTCATACAGATACTTGGGAACTATATAATCTGGGGGAGGGGGGGAAGTCATCAAATATGTAATGATAACAATAACAATTCACATTTGCATTTTACAGTTTAAACATTACATTCCTCACAACAACATTGTGAGCTAGGTATTTTTATGTCCATTTTACAGTTGAGGGCACTAACAGTAAGGCTCAAACAGTAAAGAGATTTGCTAGCAAAGGTAGAAGCTGAAACCCAAACCCAAATCTTCTCATTCCAAATCAAGTTTTCTTTCCCCTATATCAGCTCTTTGCTGATACCAGTGAAATTAAAGTAAGGGTAGAAAAATGCTGGAATCTTAACAATGAATTTGTAGGGACAGCTAGGTGGCAAAGTGAATAGAGCACCAGCCCTGGAGTCAGGAGGACTTGAGTTCAAACCCGGCTTCAGACATTTGATACACTTACTAGCTGTGTGATCTTGGGCAATTCACTTAACCCCAATTGCCCTCCTTTCCCCCCTCAAAAAAAAAGGCCGAAAAACAAATTAACAAAAGAATTTGTGTTTGTTTTTGTTTTAAGTAATAATAAAGGAGGACTTGGGAAACAAGATCTAGTGGGTGAATCTTAGTCTTGGCTTTGGGGTTGTCCTACTGTGATGTCAACTTTCTCTGGTAGCTGTACAGTCTAGCTCCATAAACCAGGCTGGAATTGAAGAAAAACACTGAAGGCCTAACATAATGTCAAAATATTTAACTACTCTGTACCTCAGTTTCCACACATGTAGAAAAAAGAATTTCTTTCCTAATATGACTGTTAATAAAGGTAAACTGAAATATGCCAACATCAATTATTACCACCATCAATAGCACCCCATCACCTTCCTGTGAAATGCATTAGGATCATTCTCATTATTACAAGGAAAAGTACAGAATTCAACACTTCCCCCAGAGCAGGCATGATTAGAATACAGGATCCCTAAGTCCCTATGCCTGGTACACAATGAGAAAACACTGCTTCATTGATGAATGAATGAATGCCACAATGCAAATTAGCACAAACTCAAGGACTAAAAGAAATTAGGCTAAATCTAGAAGGTATCACATTATAGTCCAGTAAAAATGTTAATGAGAATGGAAAGTGACCCCTGGGCTTTTTTCCAATTCTGATGCTCTGTTCCTTTAGCCACAACAAAGTAGAGAATAGAGGGCTGACCTAGCTACTTGCATGAATTAAACTTTCATTAAGTATTCTAATAATGTATGCAAGTCTGTCAGGAAAATGGCTGGCAGTTACATTGTGTCAGTCCTGTATTCTTGCACACCAGACATTATCTTAAATCAATATTTCACAGGATAACTTAACTAGTGAGATGCTTTAAGTCTGGGGCTTTTGTTGTTGTTTTGCTATTTAATTAAGGCTTATTTAGAAAATAATATATAATTTAGTTTTAGAAAAGGGGAGTAACTTATTGATGTTACAAAGTAAAACTAGGCATAAAATATTAAGTGAAGAATTCAATAAGCTACAAATATAATTGTAACCTTTCCTAACCTTACGTCAGCTAGCACATTCCCCACACAGACTCTCATTGCTATGCATCCCATGGATTTGAGAACCCAGAAGTGGGTAATGCTGAGTCAGTCTCCAAGTCTCAGCTCCACTCTTTGTTTCTTATGCCTACAAAAGATCCTGGCTGAACTGTGTTCTCACTGTCAGAGTGCCACTCCTTTCTTCAAGCTTTTAACTATTTTCTCTGAATTTGATTTGTCCCAAGACTAACCATGGTCAAGGGCAATCCAGGACCCACAAAAAAGTTTTTTCAACGAATCAACCAATCATTCTTAAACACTTTGTCACATACAAAGTTGGGTAATGCGGGGTCTATGAAAACAAATAAAATACAGTCCCTGATCTAAATCAATGATCCTAAGGAAGATCTAAATTTAATGGTGGTGATGAAAATAAAAAGGATGGACTAGAAATAAGAGATATTATAAAATACTTGGAATGATATGGTCAGAGTGGGGAGTTCCTAATGTAGAAATCTTCTCTCAGTGGATAAATCCTAGGGATTTGTCTGAGATGCATGGAGGGTAAATAATATCCATGGTTTATTTAACTAGTGCCTATAAGAGTAAACATTAGAACCCAAATCTTTCTGACTCTAAACCCAGGCCTCTAGCCACTAAAGGTTCTCAAAGTGTGGACTGGGGATGCCTGGGAAGCCCTTTCAGGGGATCTTTGAAGTCAAAACTATTTTCATAATAAAACCAAGACATTATTTGACTATTAAAATACTTCCTCCTTTTCCAACTATAATATATGCATAAGGCCATATTTCTTCTTATACTTCCACCAAAACAACATATCACAATAAATCCATAAACAGATATTGGGAATCTATCATTAAGCCAAATATTTTAAAGATTTGCGAAAAATATGCAAAACAATGCCACTCTTTTCACTAATTTTTTTTTCAGTAAAATACCTATTTTTTTCATTTAAAATATTATATGCTAACAAGATTTATTAGTTATTTCAAATGAATTAAAAATTATTTTTAAAACTTATCTGCTTTAAATTCGAATACAGTAATTATCAATATAGCCCACATAAAAAGAGCTCTTTGCTCAGTAATTTTTAAAGTATAAAGTGGTCCTGAGACCAAATATTCTGAGAACCACACTACATTGTGCTACCTCTATTGAGAGATTATGAAGAAAGAGTAAACAAGACTTGTGATTGAAGGGGGGGGGGGCAGCCAGGTAGCACAGCGAGTAAGAGCACTGGCCCCAGAGTCGGGATAACCTGGGATGGAATCTGGGCTCTGATACTTAGCACCACACCCAGAAATAACCGGCCGTGTAACCTTGAGCAAGTTACTTAACCCCAATTGCTTAAAAAAAAGGGGGGGGGAGAGGGAATATTCCATTTACATGCTATTTTATTTAATATTTCATCCAAAGGTTCAAGAAAGATTCTTTTCCCTTGAGTGATAAAAGATTCTCTGCATGATATACCTTTTTTTTTTGTTTTGGGGTTGTTTTTTTTTTTTTTTTGCTTTTTGGAGAAGAGGAGGGCAAATAGGGTTAGACTTGCCCAAGGTAACACAGCTAGTTTTTATGTTGTGTCTGAGGTCAAATTTGAACTCAGGTCCTCCTGACTCCAGGGCTGATGGTCTATTCACTGTACCACCTAGCCGCCCCATACCTTTTATTTTAACTCCATTAAGGTCTATTATTTTTGAGGATATGTGTTCAATCAACACACACAAAAGTCATTAGCTGTGGGGGCCTTTGGTTAACTAAAATGGTTAAAATAATGTTAATGTTTTATATGCCTTAAATATTAAGAGCTATTATATAACCTGATGGAGTGAAGTATGAATAAAGTTAATGATTCTACCACTGATCAATCTATCACTGGGGTTTCATGATCAATCAAAAAATAAACAGAGGATTTGTAAAATACCAGACAAATGTCCCACACGTTGGCTTAAAAAGCGTATTGATAAAGACCTTAACCTAGCAATAGATATGGAAATATACTGATATAGAGTCAGGAAGATTCTAGTTCAAATTTGATCTTAAACACTAGCTGTGTGATGCAAGTTAAGTTATTTAACCTCTGTCTGCTTCAGTTTCCTAATCTGTAAAATGGGAATAATAATTGTGTCTACCTTCCAGGTTTATTGTGAGGATAAAAATGAGTTAGATAATATTTGTAAAACACTTTGCAAGTCTTAAACCACTAACCCACTTGAACCACTAGCTATTATTATTATTTGTTTTGTTTTTACAAACATATTAATATGATTGCATTCTAATATGCCTCTCACAGGTATTTTATATTATGTTATGTTATATGATATTTTATTAATTGTTATATATAAAGATTAGAGCAAAATAATTTATTTGCCTAAATAAAGCAGGAAACTCTGAGGCCCTGTATTGCAGAGCAGATGTCAATCTACAGTGGTAGGAGTTTCCTTGCTGGGAATTACCTATACTAGTGAAATTACAGGACTGATCACTTTGCCCACCTCATCTACTTTCCAAAATGGCAGTAAATACATCTCAGTGCAGGCTGTTCCAAAGGGTTTTATTTTTACAGAGTAGGTTCTCAGGTCAGTCAACAAAAATTTAAAAAATAATTGACTCAAAGCAAATCTAATAGTAGTAAAGAGTCTGTCATCTATAACAATTTTTCTATAGGAAGATATATTTATAGTCCCAATTTCAAATGCTAGAAATGCATCTTCCTTGGCAGCCAATCTGGCAGCCTTCCTTTTCTTCTTCTTCCTCCTCCTCCTACACATACACACACACACACACACACACACACACACACACCTGCCAGAGACTAACTCAGTTCCAAGCCCTCTGTGAGGGTTCATGGCAAACCCCCTGTTGCAGATATGCTGGCCCTGACTCTGAGGGATGATGCTGTTCATCCTTCATTTTCAAAATCATAGGGTGATGTCTTGACTTGGGCATGAATTGTATTTAAGTGAGACAGAGTTGCACAAAGTCATCAGCCTCACTCTCTTCCAGAGTCATCAAAGTGCAGTGGCAAGACAAAGTCAGTGTGATTGGCAATGGCCCAGGATTCAGTGGATGACCTTGGTATCTCTGATGTCTGACCGAGCTCTAAGCATACCACAGTGTCTGCTTCTGCTGCTTTCATGATCATTGGAACAAACTGTTCTCATCCAACCATCCAGCCAAGAGAAGTCTTCACATGCTTGGCGTAGACATCATCCTAACTCACCAACAGGTTTGAGGCCTGTTGGCTACCCTCAACCTGGTTTAGCTCCTTTAATGAGACAGTTTGCCAGAATGTGGCTGCTGTGTATGCTACAGTTTCTTGGAACACAGGTGAGATATGGGAGACAGGTGGACACCAAGTAGGATGAGAAGCTTGAAAAGGACCATGAGAGGCCCTCACACCAAAGGTGCTCGTCCTCCCTGAACACCTGGACATCACCGATACCCAAAGACTCAGTATTCTATCTCTATCTAGGACCCTTGGGAATTGCTCATCCACCTTAAGGACACTGTCTCCTCCAAACAAACATGGAGAATTCTTAAATAGAAGAAATCAAACCACTGTCTATGAGAATACAGCTGTCCCTGAAAAAAGTGGTTTTTTAAAACTAGGGCAACCTACCCTAGGAGAGGCTGCTGAGGTAACTCCATATTCCTTAGTCTTAAACTACTTCATCTCAGTGTTTAGATGTAATACTCATGCACCCCTAAACCAGATAAGCTGAACATCTAACCCTGGCCAAGATCATCCAACTCACCAAGCAATTACACCCTGTCAGACCTAAAACCTTTACAGTAACTCAGTCCAGACTAGACCTCATGTCTTTCATCTGAACAGAAACAACAGGGCATAGATTACAGATTAGAAAACATACATGAATATATCCTGACACACTCCATTTGATTTCTCCCACCAACAACAAAAGGAAATTCCTTAACAGATATGATAGATTTCTATGCCTACGGTCCCAATGTTGTACATCTTTGCCACAACAATGCTAAGCCATGTCAATGCATTGACTTTTTTTTTTAAGCAATTGGGGTTAAGTAACTTGCTCAAGGTTACACAGCCAGGTGTTTCTGGGTGGGTGCTAAGTGTCTGAGCCCAGATTCGATCCCCATGTCATCCCGACACTGGGGCCAGTGCTCTTGTATGCTACCTGGCTGCCCCAATGCATTGACTTTTGATGGAACTTTTAATGGTCATGTGTCTAGGAAGACATGAACATGAACCAGTATGCAAAGAGTAATGAAATATGGCCATGAGGAATCACTATGATGAATTCAAAGACCATCATCTTGTCTGACCAGTATCTTACTAAGAATTCCTGATAAAACATCTCCAAGTGACCATAAAGTCTCTGGCCAAAGACTTCTAGTGATAAGGAACTCACTACCTCCCAAGGCAGTCCATTCCACTCTTGAATAGCACTAATTATTAGGAAGTCTTTCCTTACATCTTATCATGGCTGTTCAGTCGTTTCCGTGGGGTTCAATTCATCACCTCACTTGATGCTTAATCCACTGAGCCACCTAGCTGCCCTAAAAGGTCAACTTTACAATTCATTCTGCTTTTTCTTAGTCCAAAAATAATGACTGTAACACCCTTTCCACATGACAGTCCCTTAAATACTTGAAGACTATCATGAAGCAATCATGACCTAACCCTCCCCACCCAAGTCTTTTCTTCTCAAGGCTAACCAACCCCATTTTCTTTAAACTATATTCCTATGGAATAGTCTCCAGTATTCTCACCATCCTGCTCATCTTTTTTTGAATATTCCAAAACTTGTCAATATCTTCCTAAAATATGGCATTTAACATTAAATAAAATATTCCAGATCTGGAAACTGATGCCTGATTTGGAAACTGAAACCCAGGATGGCTGCTAGCACAAGTTCTTTGACCTGCTTTTCTAAAGGAAAGCAACTCAAAAGGGGTTAACAACCTTACTTTAATCAAACATATATATCATTCACTTAGTTCAGGGGAAAAAGTCAGCACCTTGAACTTCAGAAATTATAAGCAGACTAAAAATACAGACAGACAAATAATGCAATTCAACCAGTTACCAGAGAGAGAAGCACCAATATCTGGGTTCCTTTTGTCAGACAAGTGATATGAAAATTGATAAATATCTCTGACCAAGATTTGGGTTATCCAAGACAGATATCCAACTAAGTTTTCCTCATCTATAGCCTCCTTACCAGGGACTGCCTATGCAGTTCTGTCCTTACTGTACTATAGCTCACCCTCTCATTGTAATATTCATTCTCTCACTAATTGTTAACTGATCAGAGTTGACTGCCACCCACAGAAACACCTACTCTTCCAAGAGCATATAAACTGTAAGCCCACCACCAACAGGAGAAAGACAGCCAAATTACCATCCCTTTATAATAAACATGCTGAAAGGGTAAATAAAAAAATGATTAAATTACCCATAATTTATGTCTCTCGAACTTTTTAAACATCACAGGGCAGTGGATAGAGTGCCAGGCCTGAAGTCAGGAAGGCTCCTCTTCCTGAGTTCAAATCTGGCCTCCGACAGTTAGTAGCTATGTGAACTTGGGCAAGTCACTTAACCCTGTTTGCCTCATTTTTCTCACCTGTAAAATGAGCTGGAGCAGGAAATGGCAAACAACTGCAGTATCTTTGCCAATAAAACCCCAAATAGGGTAATGAAGAGTTGGACACAACTGAAAAAGAACAAATACAAAATCACCAGGAACCCATCTAAACCTGTGTCCCAACAAGTTGGTCAGGGTTTCTGAGGGGTGAGAATGGAACTGCCAAGATGTTGGGCAAATGCCCTGTTGCTGCCAAATCCTAACAACAAAGCATTGCCTCCTCCCCAGACTCAGAAGACTCCTGGGATGAAAGAGATGAAATGAGTCCCCACAAAATTCATAAACCCCAAATACAGTGGTCCTATCTGACTGATGCAGATTATGCCACAGCAGGCCTGCCTAAAAGAAGCTGCTTTGTTAAGGAGGTGGCACTTGGCAGAAAGCCTCTGTTGGCACAATAAGAATAGTGGAGAGCAATCCCAGCTGCTGTTCTGGCCTCAGCCCAATGATTGCCTCACTTGGCATTTCAACTTTTCTGCTCCTAAGCCCAGCTCTTCAACCAGACACCTGCCTGTCCAACTAAGTTTCCCTTATCTATAGCCTCCCTTACCAGGGACTGTATATGCAGTTCTGTCCTTCCCTGCCCTCAGTTCAAATATCACAGAGTCGGAGATTGTCAAGTAAATGGGACTTCATTTTACACTTCACAAATGAGGAAGCTGAGAACCAAGGAGGTGAGATTTGCCCAAGTTCATACCACTTTATAATCATAGAAATAAGACCACGAATTCTGATTTCATCACTCCCTCATTCCATTGTACCACACTGCTTAAGATTCTCACTTTCAGTATAGCCCATCTGACAAAAGCCCTAGCCCAGTCTTCTCTAGAATCTGATCATTTCATACATTCTGCCTGTATTTTAGAATCTAGAATGTCCTGGATTATTCAGTCAGAGTGTTGTTGCCCTATTTCAGAAGCCTGAATATCCAACTGCCCATGTCAGTCCATGCTCACTCCGTCATTTACTTTCCTTTCTTCTGTAGACTCAAGATACTGATCCCTCTATTTCACATTTCACAGTCACCCCATGTTACTTCCTGACAGATTTCTCTCATTCCCAGCTTAACTGTGGAAAAAAAATGTGCTTAGCATCTCTCCATCCTCTTAAACCATAAGCAAGCATGTAGCCCTTTTAGGGTTCTCTAAAGATTTTACTGCTAACCAAGAAAAGTAAACAGTTTACGAGGTTTCCTCCTATAATGTCCCCTCCTCCTTACACAGACATATAGTCTTTCTTCTGTCTTCTTGAAACTAGGCAGGAAGAAGAAAAGGGCATATAGATGATAATGCAAAGTAAGTCTTTAGCTATTTTAGAGACTGACTATATGAATCATTTATATTTTAGAAGAAAACCCAAACTTGAGTACTCTGGCAACTTGAGAGTCTCTATAGTAAAGTCAAAGGACAGGAGACATAGTGCCTATTAGAACAACAAAAAGTCTAAGGGGGTGGGGGTGGGGGGCGCAGCAGCTAGGTGGCACAGTGAGTAAAGCACCGGCCCAGGAGTCAGGAGGACCTGAGTTCAGTTCCAGCCTCAGACACTTAACACACACACAGAAAAAAAACAACTAGCCTCATACACTTAACACACTAAAAAACAACTACCCGTGTAACCTTGGGCAAGTTACTTAACCCCAATTGCCCTCCAAAAGGCAGAAAAAAAAAAGTCTAAGCAAACAATAAGGTTAGAGATGATTCTGGGAAGGCTTTTGTTCTCTACCACAATCTTTCCTCCCTTATCATAATCAGTCATAATACTGCAGGCTCCATCCCCAAGATCAGCAGAGAGGCTATCCATCAAGGCCTCCTTCATTTGCACTCCACACTTCAACACTTTCCTGTTTCTCAGAAAGGTTCTCTTTTTCCCTTCTGTCAGTGTACAGTAACCCTCCTTGCCAAGAATAACCTCTCTCCTCTTGAAACTTTTACCTCACTCACTTCTCCTGCAGGAATCCCCTGTCCTGACTCAACTTTTCTGGATGCTTTCCAGCTTGTTAAAACCTATCTTAAAATGAGGCAATGAGAATGGAATATAATAGGCTCGATGTGATAATACCAGAGCAGAGAATAGTAGGTCTATCATTCTCCTCATTCTGGATACTAGGCCTCTCTTAATGTAGCCTAAGATATCATTAGTTTTTGAGGGAGTTGCTGTGAGATCACTTTGAGAAGGATGTCCACTAAAGACCCATCTTCCAGGTCTGCCTATGCATTTCTGTCCTTATTGTAATATAGCCCACCCTCTCATTGTAATATTCATTCCCTCACTAATTGTTAACTGATCAGAGTTGATTGCCACCCACAGGAACACCTACTCTTCCAACCTCTTGGAATGTTTAGCTATCTTCATTACTCAGTTCCAGTATTGACTCCTATATAAACATTTTCTAACCAACAACCAAGTTATTCTTGTCCCCACAAAAGAATTTTTAAAATATTTGCATTGTCTTTCTTGTGGTTTATTCTATTAATTATAATTCTGCTTTACAACATGACTAATGTGAAAACAGGTTTAATATGAATGTTTATGTAGAACCTATATCAGAGTGCACACCGTCCTAGGGAGGGAAAAGGAGAAGGAGGGGGAGAAAACTAAAAAGCTTGTGGAACTGAATACTGTAAATTAAAAATAAATAAATAAATTTTAAAAATGTTTGCATTGTATCTATTTTGTATCTGTGCATCTTTTCACATGTTGGAAACTACCAGTAAAATTTGTTTCTTGGGGTCAGGGACTATTTTGTTTGTGTCTTAGTGCACAACTTAGAATAGTTCTTAGAACTTAGCACAATGCCCAGGAACAGAGAAGGCATATATATATATAATAAATGCTTACCCAATTGAAGATCCCACAATATCAGTGATGAAGATGAATGCTACCCCACTCCTGACACAGAGGTGATTGGCTAAATATGCAGAATGAGACACATATTTTTGGTTATGGTCAATGTGGGAATTTGTTCTGTTTAGCTACATATATTTGTTACATAGGTTTTTATTTTATTTTATTTCATTTGCAGTTGATAGGAGAGGTAGGGAAAGAAATGCTTATTAATTTTTTTTAAGTTAAAAAAAGAAATTCATTTGGTTTGGTATGCCTCTTAATGTTAACTGTTTCCCACTTTAAATGCTTGCAAACAATCCCTTTAATAATTTGTTCTAGAATTTTATTAAAATTAAAATCAAGCTGCCTATAATCTACAGATTGCATCCTCTTACCTCTTAGGAAAATCAGGGCAACATTTCTCCTTCAGTCCTACAGCATCTTTCCTATTCTCCACTATCTTTCAAAAATCCCAGACTCAGCAATTACATCATTTTTTTCTGTACCCTCACGTAGGGTACTATCTGTTGAGATACAGTATTTCTATGAGAAGACATCTTGGAGTCAATCAAAACTGGTTTTCTTTGTTGCAGAACCATCTCTCTCTGTCCTCTGATCTCTGCTTTAAAAACTTCACATTCTTATGCCCAAAGGGCTATAAATACTTTCATACCCTTTGATCCAGCAATACCACTTCTAGGGTTATATCCCAAAGAGATCATAGAAGTGGGAGAAAGACCCATATGTACAAAAATGTTTATAGCAGCTCTTTTTGTGGTAGCAAAGAATTGGAAATTAAGGGGGTGCCCATCAATTGAGGAATGGCTGAACAAGTTGTGGTATATGCATGCTATGGAATAGTATTGTGCTATAAGAAATGAGGAGCAGATGGTCTTCATATTTACCTGGTGAGGCTTAAAAGAACTGATGCTGAGTGGGAAGAGTAGAACCAGGAGAAATTTGTACACAATTACAGACACATCGTATGTGTGATGACCAAGTTTGATAGACTGGACTCCTCTCAGCAATGCAGTGATATAAGTCAATCCCAAAAGACTCATGATGGAGAGAAATATGTGCATCCAGAGAAAGAACTAGAAAGAACTGAGTTTATATCCAGGTGGAAGCAAAATACCTGATTTTTTTCCTTCTCTTATTTGGTTTTATGTCCTCTTTACCATTTTTCATTCCAGCTGGTAAAATCCGTCTTTATAACCTGACTAATGTATAATGTGAAAGTATTTACAGATCCTATACTTGACTATATGCCACCATGGGAGGAGGGGAGGGAGGGGGACAAAATGTGAAACTCAAGGAATTGTGTAATTGAATCCTGTAAACTAAAAGGAAACAAACAAATTAATTTTTTTTAAAATCCTCTCCCTTCTATCAAAAAAATTAAAAGATCAGTAGAAGGAAAGACCATAAAGATTATGTTTTATTGAAACATTATCATTATCATCAAGGGCTTTAACTTCACAACTCCTCTCCCTCCACAGAACACCCCATTTTTCTCTGTTCTTTGACATCTGGAGCCCAATCAGGAAGATAGTCTGTGAGGAGTGTGTCCTTAGGGTGTTAACGTTTGTGGGATAGGACATTTATCAAGGATGGGAAAGCAAAAAAAAATAAAAATATGTGAGGATTGGCATGATATGGTGGAAAAGCACACCAGAATAGAAGTAAGAGACTTGAGTTCTAATGCTGATTCTATTATGACCTTGGACAAAACATTAACAATAGATGAACAGTAGTCCCTCTAAGTCTCACCTTATTCATTTGCAAAATGGGGCTAACAATACCTACCTTAGACTAATTCGTGGGGTTGTTATGAAGAAAGTGCTCTATAAACTTTAGAATACTACCTCATTGTCACAAATATGTATGCATATGTATGTATAATGTGTGTGTATATGTATGTGTATATGTAAATGTGTATTTTGCCTCTCTCCAATCCTGCCAAATGTGTGTTTTTCCTTCTTTTTTTTTTCCTTTCAAACTCTATGTACTGTCTTTACTCCTTGCCTCAGGTCTTCAGTTCAACAAATACTGACCAGTCACCAAGGAGTTCTTAAATACCTTACCATGTGCCAGATACTGTGCTAAGAACAAGAAATCCAAAGCAACAAAAAATGAAACCACTCCCTGAACTTAAGGAGTTTGGGGTTTTGTTTTTTTTTTTTTTGGAGAAAACAAAATGGACATATTAAATTAGATCAAAATATTCTCAAATTTTCCAATGGGTCTGTGATCTCAGGTGTGAACTCATTGATTTGAAGGTTCTCTTCAATGAGGCAGGTAACAATCCATCCCTGTCTGTCCATCCTATATAACCCGTGTTCATATCCTCCCATAAACTAGCCACAAAGGATCGCCCAGCATCCTGAAGGCTGCCCTCACTTTTTCCAGGCATTGAAATAATAGCCATGGAACTCTCTGGAGGCTGTGTGTCACTCCTCACCCTTGCCATCTGAGCAGCTCATCTTCTTTTCCTATAGTACACTTCCCTGATGACATATTTTACTCCTGATCTTTTTAAAAATTCCTCATTGATATGACTGTTTACACTCATCAAACACCTCTTTGTTTCTCTCTGTCAAATATTCCTTTTCAATTCTTCAGAGACTATAGCGTTCCAGGTCATGTGCTCATAAAACAGCGAGAGAATATTGGCATTAAAAAGATGGGCCTTTGTTTCCAAGAAAATCTTGGGCTCATTAAAGCAAGGTAACCAGCATTAATTAGGCACTTAGTATGTGCCAGCACTGTACTAAGTGGCTGGACACTCAAATACAAGCAAAAAGAAAAACCGTCCCTGCCCTCAAAGAACTTACAATCTAATGGAGGAAGACAATACACAAAAAGAATCTGAAAATGGGGGTGAGGATGGGCAGGGTGAAGGTACCACGCATTTGAGCATGATGTTGATTGAAGTCCAGAAAGTCAGAAGCACAGCTGGGAGAGGAATGAAGGTTGCCAAGCCTCTGTACCTGCACAAAATGGAGGCCCCAGGAGGAGCTTACTAATGGGAGAAGGGAATCAGCAGATTTCAAGTATGGTGTTGAAGGCCAGAAACTAAGACCCCTTTGCAATTTCCTGGATGCAATTCAGCTCATTCTCATCATTCTGATTAAGTCTAGACACAATTTATTTGCACTATCTATCCCATACATACACATCAATGGACAAACTCTAAAGATTGTTTGTCTAATTATATGTAATAATCGTGGCAATCAACATTCATCATCCACTTGGCCTTTCCTATGTGGATGGTCAGGCCAATATCCTTTGGTGGGAGATCTTTTCCAGGAAGCTTTGCAGTGTTGAAGGGCTTGATGCAACTAGAACAATGCCATCTGCAAGCCGAAGTTTCTGGAGGGCCTCACCATCTATAAAGAATCCCTCTTCAACTTGGAGTCTATCCTGGATCTCCTCTATGACATCAGTGAACACCTTTGCTGAACATAAATTTCCCTCTTTGATAATTAAAGGGTCACTGAACAAGGTTATTTCTACTGCTATCTTCCAAATACTTGTGAATAACTTTGATTTATGGGTGGAGGACACCTTCTTAGAAAATATAAAGTAAATACAAGCGAATTGGGAGGCAATAAACATTTCAGGGCACATCAGAACAGATCTCATGTAGCAGGTGGGACTTCAGCTGAGCTTTGAAGGAAAGTGTCATTAAATCACTGCAGAAATACCATGGCCCCATGCAAACTTCTTACACTCATGTTAAGGTTGGGACTCCCAAGGGGAAGGCAGATCATGGAGTGTGGGCAGCATAGGATGAGGTCGGCTACCTCAAAAATAAATACCCAGTCTATAAAACAAATTCCAATGCTCTGTTGATCACTGGTTAGAAGGACTAGAATGGTAATGGCAAAAGGTATCTTCAAAGACTAATCTATGTTGGGCAGATTAAAGTGGGTTCCACCTGAACCAGGAAAAATATTTCCTATTTCAAGTACTGCCAGAGAAAGAGCAGATATGAACCTTGAGTTTCAGTGATTGATTGATCTCAGCATTTTAGAGAACTGTGATGTTAAGATCTGACAGTAAGTTCTAAGTGTCTTATAATTTCTACAGACAATAAGAATGGCTAGGGAGGAGCCAAAGTACCCCAAGCAAGTGGAATGTGTAGGTGATTTAAGCTAGGCTTTCTCCCCTCACTGGATAGTCAAATTCCTCCTCCATGCCTTCTCCAATGAAAGTCCTAATGTCCTGAGAGCATTTCCATGAGTTGTCTCCAGGGAGAATCTCAACCCAGGGGCAGGCCAGAGGTATGTTGGTGGAAGTAATCAAGTTTCCAGGAATCAAGCAAACATATTTACTATCCACAGAGTTCATGTCTCAAGTTTGAATCCTGGGAGAATAAGAGACTCAAAGTTTCTTCTGCCTTCTTTAAAAACCTCACAAAGAATTATGACCCTTTGGGAAAGTACCTATTCGTACAAAAATATTTATAGCAGTTCTTTTTATGCTGGCTAAGAATTGGAAATCAAGAGGATGATCACCAATTGGGGAATGGCTAAGCAAGCTGTGGTATATGATTGTAATGGGATACTATTACGATATAAGAAATGACAAGCAGGATGATTTCGGAAAAACCTAGAAAGACTTACATGAACTGATGCAAAGTGAAGTGAACAGAACCAAGAGAATGTTATACACAGCAATAGCAATATTATTTGATAAAGGGTTGCAAATGACAGCTCTTCTCAGAAATACAATGATTCAAGACAAACTCAAAGGATTAATGAAGCAGAAAAAGAACTGATACTATTTGAATACAGACTGAAACATGCTATTTTTCAGTTTCTTTCATTCAAGTCTTCATGTACAAAATGACTAATCAGGAAATGTTTTACATGAGTGCACATGTATAACCTATATCTGATTGTTTACCATCTCAGGAAAGGAGGAAGAGAGGGAGGGATAGAATTTAGAACTCAAAAAAAATCTTAAAAATTGTTTTAACATGTAATTGGGGTGGGAACAAAATATGTGTTCAAAAAATAAAAGATAAAGTTTAAAAAAAAGAATGATGATCTTTAACAACTCTGGTAAACTATTTTTTTTACATTAATCCAGAACAATTACATTCCCATTTCTACATTTCTTTAACCCTAACAGAAAATCCAGGAGAAAACAAGAGGTATGTGTAGCTCAGAAGAAGACTGCCACAGAAAATGCTACATAAATGAGACTTGATCTTTGTTTTTACTGGGTTTTTTTTTTTCCAATTTAACACTGGATGTGGGACAGAAATAATAGTAATCTAAGAGAGCTAGTTCTATCTATGTCCATTTATTTTATGTTGTTTGTCTCCTAATGAAATAGCCTCCAAGCATAAACAATGTTTGAGAGGGCAATTACAGCTGAGAAACAAGAATCAAGAGGTTATATTCATTTTATTTATTTGCAAACTTGGTTTATTATCATTCTAAATTACATTATTTTAACCCTAAAAAAAGAATGCAAATGGTAAATGTTACCAAAATTCCCCAAATCCACAGAATTCAATGTAATTTAATTAACATTAATTAAGTATCTACAGTGTGCACTTTACTGTGTTGATCACAGGGCACAGTCCAAACCCTGCTAATTAACGAGGAAACATGGTCTCTGGCAATGCTACAAAGACAACTACCTAGAGACTAGGAAATCTCCAACTCTGCCCAGCTGTCCTAAGAATAACACATAGAAACAGGGCTAAAGGCAATAACTTTGGACCAAGACAAATGAACTTCTGTGTCACAAAGGTGACTCTGCACTCAGTTAAGAGGCAAATTTGGAGAGGAGTCTTAGTGCTCTGAGAAATACTTTTAAAATCTAAAAGTTTTCAAGTAATGTCCCAAATTTGATTGCCTTCTGAATTTTCCAAAGTGATTTATTTTGGAAACCATATCCCCCAGCTAAAAGCAAAAGAAATCGATGAGAAAATTTACATATTTGTCCTGTACATTCCACTGTACTAAACTCCAAGCAATGAAGGTAGCAGAAGTTGAAGGAGTAATGCTTCATGCCCCCAGGTAAGTTCACAGTATACTTCTATCAACCCTCTCCATGCTTTTGCAAAAACTGTGCCTCTCTCCTCTCCCTCCCCCCTCCCCTGCCAACCCTGGAATGCACTCTCTCTTCAACTAACTTTGTGGTATCCCATGTTTCTTTTAGGGCTCAGCTCAGTATCACCTACTACACAAGGACTATCCTGATCTCCCCCAGTTGTTTATGTATTTATTCCCATGATATTGTTTTGTATTAAATTTGTATATATTTTATATTTTCTAATCTGTTTCTTGAGGGCAGAAATTATTTCATTTTTGTTTTTGTATCTCCAGTACGTGATACATAGTAGGCACTTTTTAATAAACATTAATTGAGAGCATGGTCCCAAAAAAGATATATGAGAAGACACCTATCCCTACTCATTTACAGTGGTGGGAAATGTATGAGTTTGGAGCATCACATAGATTTTCAATTTTTTTTTTGATGCATTGATTGTTCTTGCTAATTTTTTATCTTCCTTTTCTTTTAAAAAAAAGTATTTGTTACAAAGGATGGCTCTCTCTGAGGAATACAGGGGAAATTTTAGGTGATAGGAAAACAAATAAAACAATTAAAATTCATTTTAAAAAATAAATGCTTACTGAATGAAAGAAGAATATTAGACCTTGACTTGACTTGGTTCAGTGGGGAAAGGCACAGATCTGGAAGCAGATCCCACTTCTAATACTTACTACCTATTGACATTAGACAAGTCCTTTAACCTCCCTAGGTCTCAGTCTCCCCATCTGTTAAATAAGTAGTTTGGCCTAGATGGTTGCTTTTGATCTCTAGATTTATGATCCTATGAAATCCTGGTTCTAATACTTTCTAGTGTGTGAGCAGGTACAAGTCATTTCATATCTCTTTTCCTCAACTAAAAAATGGGATAAGAACATTTACACTATTGATGTTCACATGGGCTCCTATGAGTCCTTTGTGTTTTGTTCATTTTTTGAAAGGATAAAGTAAAGACTGTCCCAAACCTGATTCCTATATTGTACAGTGAGTGCCTGTGTTAGAGTTAGGGACCATATTATTCACATTTGAGGAAACTCAGACATAAGTTCTATTTCAGCTTTATTTGGGACATTTCACTAGAGAGAAATTAGAGGGTAGGGGCATAATGAGCCAAAAGAAAAACTGATTTTGGTGGGGTTAGAGCTCCAGAACCGAACCCAGTCTATGTGAGCCCAGAATCCTTAATCCAAATCCTTGACTCAGGTTATTTCAATAAATCATATAGATAATAACTGAATCATTCACTTTTCAAATAGATATTTCAAAATACATGATAGCCAGGTTACAACACATCCCTCCGGTTGTTTCTGATGTTTACAAAGAATGCAGGTTGAGCCATGTTCTACAGTGCTACCCAATAATTAAATGATTTCCTCAAGGGCAAGATTAAAAGGAATCCTGGTTTTACTGAGATTAATAATATTCTGCACTGAGAACTACCTTCTTTCCACTTTACCACTTCCCCCATCTTCCACCTTCTACAAACTCCTCTTTTGTTTATATTGTATCTCCCAAAAGGGGTGGAGGTGAAGGACAGGATTAATACCAAGCTGTAATAGTAACAGCTAGCATTTATACAGCACTTTAAAGTTTGCAAAAGGCTTTACCAATATTACTTAATTTTATCCTCACAAAAACTGGAAGATAGGTGCTATTATTATCCCTATTTTGCAGATAGATTAAGTGACTTGCCCAGGATAACACAGCTATTAAATGTCTGAGGCTGGATTTGAATTCAGGGCTTCTTACCTCCGGATCCATTACTCTATCTCTGTACCACCTAGTTGCCTATCTTCAAATTATAAATCAGAGGTAATATTTTCATGCCATGACTTACTCTACTAATATAAGCCAAGTGATGAGTATAGCACTCACTTTTTCTCTTCCGCCCTAGCCTTCAGCAATCAAGACACCAAAAAAACTGCTCTGTGCTGGAGAGAGGCCATCAAGATTCAACCAAAATCTAATAGAGAGATACATTATAATTATGGTACTAAAACTCAGTTACATATTAGCAGGCAGATGTTTCTTTGCATTATGGAATTTATGACCTAGCTTTTGATGTGAAATTTTTGAAGTGCTAATGGATCTATCTGCCAGAAAATTATTTAAAATATCTATTTAGCTATTAGAGTAGTAATGTGGTATGGAATATTATAGAGAGTTTGGCTCAGAGTCAGGGAGATTTGAATTCAAGTTCCACTTCTGACACATGCTGGATATGTGACCCTAATTAAGTCACCTAATCTCTCAGTGTTTCCATGTAAATCTGCAAGACTATCAATTATATAACAGTTGTAAATCAGCACTGGTAGAGGGCACTTCCTCACCTGAAATTCCCAATATTAATGAAATAACAGCTCTGATTTTAAAAATCAATTTATCAGGGTGGCTAGGTTGCTCAGTGAATAGAGCGCCAGCCCTGGAGTTAGGAGGCCCTAAATTCAAATCCACCCTCAGACACTTAACGCATACTAGCCATGTGACCTTGGGCAAGTCACTTAACCCCAATTGTCCTGCCCTCCAAAAAGCAAAAAGAAAATCTATTTAGTTTATTTTATTTGCTCTTAGAATTTACCTCTTAATCTTCTTTAGTTAGAAAAATATCTTCTTATACAGGCACTGGGGCATAGAGATCCAAGTCAGAGATATAGGAGAGAGAAGTTTGGGGGAGGGGTTATTCAGTGGGATCGCTGTTTTGGAATGGTGGGTAGGGGAAAAATGGGGAGAAAATTTGTAACTCAAAATCTTGTGGAAATGAATGATGTAAACTAAAAAAATTATATTAAAAAAGAAAATTTAAAAAAAGAAAAATATCTTCTAGGGGTGGCTAGATGGCACAGTCAATAGAGCACAGGCCCTAGAGTCAGGAGGACCCGAGTTCAAATTCAGCCTCAGACATTTAACACAAAAACTAGCCGTGTGACCTTGGGCAAGTCATTTAACCTCAATTGCTCTACCCTCCAAAAAGAAAAAAAAAGAAAGAAAGAAAGAAAAGGAAATAAAAAGAAGAAAAATATCTTCTGATCAATGCACAATGAAGATAATTTAAATTTGGGGTTCTATATAGAATATTCAATATATTATAGAAGCTCAAAATTCATTCATTGTTCTCCATAGGTTGTAGGTGCTTCCTATTAAATCAGTAATATATAAACCAAAGGAAAATCTTCACTGAAGTGGAAAATCAAGGGAATCCTTTGAATATAATAGCAGCAATTTATCCCAGTGGGATCAGCTTGCACTTTGTCAGGAAAAAAAAAAAGATGTGGCATGTTTCATGATCTCCTTCCAAAGACTCTTTGAAAAAGTATTTTGAAAATTACTAATAACAGATAATATCAGTAAATTCAGTCACCATCACAAAATCCTTTGTCCGAGAGAAATGCATAAACCCATATCTGTGGGTCAATTGCAGAGTTCTAAGGTTGCTATTTGGGAACCTCAGCCATTATTCAGCAGATATTTATTGCATTGCTATAGGTTCACTCTTAAAAAAAAAAAAAAGGTAGGGGCAGCTAGGTGGCACAGTGAATAGAGCACTGGTCCTGGAGTCAGGAGGACCTGAGTTCAATTCCAGTCTCAGATACTTGAGACACTTACTGGCTGTGTGACCTTGGGCAAGTCACTTAACCCCAATTGCCTTGCCTCTCCCACATCCCCCCCCAAAAAAAGGATAAGATAATTTTGTTGCATTGATAATGATCACTGATCTGAATAAGCAAGATGCACAACTACTATGCTTTGTATATTATTGTTATTAATAATGCTGACAGTGTTATCACCCTAGGCTGTACAGGCTAACTCCTTATAATTCCATACAAGAACTTTTCAGTGTGACCACCACAAAGAAACAGTTACAGATTCAATTCACCTCCAGGCCGTCACTACCTCCTCAACTGGAACACAGAACATGGCAAGGTTCTGGTTCTTAACTGTTTCACTGTTCTCAACTCCAACACTCACTACACAGCACTGGCCTGAAAGAAGACAGGTCCTCATTTTGAAGAAAAGAATTCCTTCCAGATCCAAGGCTGATTGCCTCTGTGATAAAAATGTAACCCCTGCCTTTGCCTTGATCAGGGAGGGATGCTATTGTTCAGCTCTTTCAGTTGTGTCTGACTCTTTGTGACCTCATTTAGGGTTTTCTTGGTAAGGATGCTGGAGTGGTTTGTCATTTCCTTTGCAAATGAGGAAACTGAGGCAAACAAGACTTTCCCAAGGTCACACAGCTACTCTGAGGCCAAATTTGAATTTAGGAAGATGAGTCTTCTTGACTCCAGGCCCAGCACTCTAGCCACTGCACTACTTGGTTGCCCTGGGGAAAGGTGACTTAAAAATTTAACTGAGACCATACACTGCACATTTGAGAAGCTGGTGACTTGCAAATACAGGTCACAGAGCACTACCCCATTCTCTTATTAGTTCAATGATGTTCCCTAAAGATATCTTGTATTATTTATTTTGCTAAATATTTCCCAATTACATTTAAATCTTGTTGGGGTGGCACTTGTACCAACATAGTGTGGCATTCAACAGCATTTGACATCTCTGCTCTAAGATACATGATATTCAAAGACTGTAAAAGTCCTTCTACTGTAGGTTATATCACAGGCTTGTTTCCAGACTTTAATTCTCAATTCCTTCAATAAGTTCAGTAGGCCATTGTATTAATTGATTCCCAAGTACCCAAAATACTTTAAAATGGCATGTACTTAATGCAGGATCAATAGAATTTAGTATTAGAAGAGCCCACAGAACTCCAACTCCCTTATTTTAGGAAAGACACTGAAGCCCAGAGAGGGTGACTTGCACAGTCATATACAATCAGTCATTCTCTGAGCTGAGAATTGAGCCCAGATCCTCTGTCTCCAAATCCATGACTCTTTCCTTTACATGATGCTATTTACTATAATCTCAAGTCATTTCTGGGCCTAATTTTCCACAGTTATAAAATGAGGGTTATAGACTACATTATTTCTAGAATCTTTTCAAACTCAAAAATTCCCTAAGACTGTGAAAGTTATATAAAATTCAACTCCCAACAAAAATGTTTCAGAGATGGGATAATCTCACCTCTTGGAACCTAAAGGTCACATCTGCATTTCTAATGACTGCCCTCCACATTCTGACAAAAGAGAAAACAGTAAAATCTGTCGCTAAAAAATTTCAATTCATTTACAATGACTAATAAATTATGATTTTCAAAGTTTAATTCAGAGGCATCATCCCATACCATGTGCTAGAGAATGTCTCCCTGTTTTGTAAAAGTAAACAGTGAGGCAAAGTGTCACTAAAGGGTTTGAAATTCCAAGCAAGATGGCACAATTATTTATATTCACTGGCTTGGTTTAATGACCTTTATTCTTTAAAGCAAGTTCAGTAGCTTTTGAATTCTGTTTGATTTGAAGCTTTGGCTAAAAGATGGGACCTTAGCAAAAACTAAATAAAACCTTTTTTACACAGCATCAAATGAGTTATTGTCATGCCCATGGGTGGTGAAAAGCAATATAATAATTACAACACAAATAAGTAAAAAATGAAAACAGAAGCTCACATATTAAGGAGTACTATTATTTATTATCTTTCCTAAAATAATATACAAACATATCTCCTTAAACAAAGTAAAATATGACAGTTCAAAAAAACGAGGTTATTTATGGGTCTGTGAGGCCCATTACACTTTGCTTATACTAGGGCTAACTATGCTCTGGACATGGATGATGGTCCTTTTCCTGCCTAAAGCTATCTGTTTTATATCTCTACTGTGAGTACAGAGGGAGCAAACTGTAATGAATGTGGATTGTGCATTAAAGGAAGATGCCAAGACAATTAATGCTGTAAAATATACATATTCAATCCCACAAATAAATTTTTTTGCTTCTTTTTTTTGAGGGGGTAGGGCAGGACAGTCAAGGTTAAGTGACTTACCCAAGGTCACACAGCTAGTAAGTGTTAAGTGTCTGAGGCCGGATTTGAACTCAGGTCCTCCTGACTCCAAGGCTGGTACTCTATTCACTGTGCCACCTAGCTGCCCCTCCCACAAGTATTTTTTAAGTGGCTACCATATATAAGTGCTAAGGAGACACCAAAGTTGAGTTTTTCTAAAATAGTCCTTCCCTTCAAGGAACTCACCCAGTAAGGCAGCTTAAATTGTAAGGAAGATAACAAAAATACAAGTATATCATACCTAATATTATAATATATTCCCTCCAGAACTGAACTTCAGATGAAATAAACGATGAGGTTGTTAAAGAGGCTGCCCAGTGGTACAGTGGATATAGTGGAGGCAGGATATAGGCAGGAAGACTCCTCTCCCTGAATTCAAATCTAGCCTCAGACACTTACCAGCTGTGTGACCATGGGAAGATCATTTAACCCTCTTTGCCTCAGTTTCTTCATCTTTAAAATTAGCTGGAAAAGGAAATGGTAAACCACTCCAGTATCTTTGCCAAGAAATCCCAAATGGAATCACAGAGTCGGACATGACCGAAGTAACTAAACACAAATTAGACACTTCGATATAAGATGACCTTTCATCTACTCTGTATGTGTCTTGTATGTACCTAGATATTTATATGATGTCATTGGAATATGAGTTTCTTGAGCAAAAAGACTTTTTGTCTTTGTTTCTATTGTCTTTCCCAGCATTTATCACAGAACTTAGAATATAATAAACAATAAAATACTTGTTGATCGGCTCACTGACCATCAGTTTTACATCATGACAGAACAATGTTGCCTATTCAATAAAAATTATAAACAAAGTCTTCTGATGGTATAGTGGTATTTTGTTATAATGTATTAATAGCATTACTGCTAAACTATATCAGCGGGAACATTTTCACAATGTAGCAGAATATGAAAGATACCATGACAACAGTACAAACTGTTCAATCAGGAAGAAGAGTTCAATCAGGAAAACTCCACGGTGGAGGTGACATTTGAACATGGGAAAGATGGATAGGACTTTATCTATCAGTCAATAAACATTTACTGAGTGCCTAAATATGCCAGGCACTGTGCCAAGTGCTGAGAATACAAAAAGAGGCAAAAGATAGCTCCTGCCCTCAAGGAGTTCACAATCTAATTGGGGTGGGGGGTGAAGACAACAAGCAAACAAATATGTACAAACATGCTATATATAGGATAAATAGGAAATAATTAAGAGAGAGAGAAGCATTAAAATTAGAAGGAGTTGGGAAAGACCCAGGGATATCAAAAGGCAGAACAGAGGTGACAGAGCATTGCAGAGATGGAGTACAGCCAGAGAAAATGTTCACAACAAGACAGTCTTGTTCATGCAACAGTAAGGGAGCCAGTGTTGATGGACTGAAGAGTATATATGGTGAGGAGTAAGGCATAAGAAGCCTGGAAAGGTGGGAAGGGGTTAGGTTATGAAGGGCTTTGAATGTCATTTTGTATTTGATCCTACAGAAAATAGGACTGGAGGTGATAAACTAGAGTTTATTGAGTAGGGGGGGGGGTGACATGATCAGACTTGTGTTGCAGGAAAGTCATTTTGGTGACTGAATGGAGAATGGATTGGAGTGGGAAGAAACTTGAGGCAGGCTATTGCAATAATCCAAGTGTCAGGTGATAGGGGCCTGCATGATAGTGGTACCAATAGTTATAATCTAAGGCTTTAAAAATTAAACATTCTGGGGGCGGAGTCAAGATGGCGAAGTAGAAACAGGACATCTGCACAGCTCTGGCTCCCACCACCTCCAATCCATGGAAAAGAGGACTCCGAACAAACTTTGGAGCTACAGAACCCACAAAATGACACAGAGAAGCCAACCTCCTGCTGAGGAAACCCAGGCAGGCTGGCAGGAATCGGCCAGCACTCTGGGAGCCGAGCCCAGCCCCACACCAAGGTTTTATCCCCAGCCTGCTGGAGGGACTCCAGATCACCAGCAGCTGTGGTGGTCCAGAATTATCAACACACAGATGCTAAGGACAAAGTGAGAGGTCAGTGCAGGGTGGACTCTGAGACCCAGTTGTTGGGAGTGCATTGGGTTTAGCCCTTGGGGGGCAGCCGCTGCCATGTGGCAGCTTCAATTCCTGGCCTGCAGAGAGTAGGCGGACCAAGCGACCAGTCTGAGGGGTAATTGCTCTTGCTTTAACCTGCTTGGATCTGGATTGTGGTCTAGGGTGGAGGTTCTGGGGAGTGTGACCAGCTTGCCAGAGCGTGTGAAGGCCTCAGAGAGGGCACCCAACTAATACCTCTGGCAGCTGAGAAAACCCCAGCCTTTGGTACAAAGCTCCCCCATCTGGTGGCAGAGTCCAACAGTGGGAAAAAGCCCGAAAGTCAAGCAATTGAGTGGCAAAATGAGCAGGCAAAGGAAGCAAACCAAGCAAAGCAATCCAACATTAGGCTCCTATTTTGGGGACAAAAAGGATCAAAGCATGGAACAGGAGGAAGACAGTGAAGTCAGAACTCCTGCACCAAAAGCTTCCAAGAAAAATACGAGCTGGTTACAGGCCATAGAGAACCTTAAGAAGCAGATAAGAGAAGTGGAGGAAAAATTGGTAAGAGAAATGAGAATGATGCAAGAAAATTATGAAATGAGAGTCAACAGCCTGACTGAGGAAAATAACACCTTAAAAAATAGACTAACTCAAATGGCAAAAGAGGCTCAAAAAGGCAATGAGGAGAAGAATGCCTTAAAAAGCCGAATTTGCCAGATGGAAAAAGAATCTCAAAAGCTCACTGACAAGAATCATGGCTTCAGAATTAGACTGGAGGAAATGGAAGCTAATGACTTTATGAGAAATCAAGATGCTGTTAAACAGATCCAAACAAATGAAAGAATAGAAGGCAATGTGAAATATCTCATGGGAAAAACCACAGACCTGGAAAATAGATCCAGGAGAGATAATTTAAAAATTATTGGACTACCTGAAAGCCATGATCAAAGAAAGAACCTAGAAATCATCCTCCAAGAAATTCTCAAGGAAAACTGCCCTGATGTTTTAGAACCAGAAGGCAAAACAGAGGTTGAAAGAATCCACCGATCACCTCCTGAAAAAGATCCCAAAAAGAAAACTCCTAGGAATATTATAGCCAGGTCCTGAAATTCCCAGATCAAGGAGAGAATTTTACAAGCAGCCAGGAGGAAACAATTTGAATATTGTGGAAACACAATCAGGATAACACAGGATCTGGCAGCTTTTACATTGAGGGATCAAAGGGCTTAGAATATGATATTCCAGAGGTCAAAGGAGCTGGGATTAAAACAAAGAATCACCTACCCAGCAAAACTGAGCATCATCTTTCAGGGGAAAATATGGTCATTCAGTGGAACAGAGGACTTTCAAGCATTCTTGCTGAAAAAACCAGAGGTGAATAAAAAATTTGACATTCAGATACAAGAAGCAAGAGAAGCATGAGAAGCTAAACAGGGAAAAGAAATCATAAGGAACTTATCAAAGTTGAACTATTAACATTCCTACATGGAAAAATGATCATTGTAACTGATGAAACTTTTCTCAGTATGAAAATAGTTGAAGGGAATAGAAATATATATGTTTATATTGGAGGGTATACGGGCATATGAATACATATGTGAATGTGTGTATATATGTTTACAGGTATACATAGAGGGCACAGGACCAATTTAATAGGAAGGGATGATACTTAAAAGGTGAAATTAAGAGGTGAGAGAGAAATATAATGAGAGGAGATGGGGAGAGACAGAATGGGGTAAACTATCTCATACAGAAAAGGCAAGGGAAAATGGTTACAATGGAGGGGAAGAATAGGAAGGCAAAAGGGAACGGGTCAACTTTATTCTCATTGAATTTGGCTCAGGGAGGGAATGATATACACACTAAATAGGGTATCACCCTACAGGAGAGTAGGGGAGAAGGGGAGGAGAGGGGGGAGATAGAAGGGAGGGCAGGCTGGGGGGGAGGGAAGTTGGAAGCACACACTTTTGAAAAGGTATGGGATCAAAGTAGAGAATAGAACAAGTGGGAGGTGAGGTAGGAGGGAGGGAAATATAGCCAGTGTTTTACAATATATCTACTATGGTAATGTTTTGCACAGCTACACATGTACAACCTATACTGAATTGCTTATCTTCCCAGTAAGGGTGGGTGACAAGGAAGAAAGGGAATGAATCTGGAATTCAAAGTTTTAAAATCAAATGTTTAAATATATATATTAATTAAACATTCTTAATTAACTTCTCGCAATGATGCACCCCTACCATATTGCTCAGGGTCCCTTCAAGACCCACATCCTCCCTATGTGGGTTTTTTTTTATTGCTTTTCTTGATTGCTTAAATCCACAAATGTTCTTTCCTTCCTCTCAGCTCCTATAGCAATTAATGAATATATCATTAATTTGATATTCATCTATATTTATTTTCCATGTTGGCTATTTATCAATCAAACTATCTATAGATACAGACACAGATATTTATTTTTCAGTTGTTCAGCAGTGACTGACTTTTCCTTACCCCGTTTTCTTCGTAAAGATACTGGAGTAGTTTGCCATTTCCTTCTCCAATGGATTAAGGCAAACAGAGGTCAAGTGACTTGTCCAGAGTCACACACCTAGGTGAATGTCAGAGGCTGGATTTTAACGTAGGTCTTTCTGACTCCTGGCCCAGCACTCTATCCACTGAGTCACCTAGCTACCTCAGACATAGATAAAATATACACTTAGATATCGATTATCTCTAGAAAGACAAATAGATGATGGAAAGAAAGAGAAGGGAGGCAGGAAGGAAAGAAGGAAGGAAGGAAATTACCCACCAACTAGTATCTCACTAGTTATAACAATGTGTCTTTATTCAATAAATACTTGCTGGTTTGTTGGTATGACCAGTTTAGTTTAACTGTATTCTTTTTTTGTTTTGTTTTGTTTTTGGAGGGCAGTTGGGGTTAAGTGACTTGCCCAAGGTCACACGGCTAGTAATTGTTAAGTGTCTGAGGCCGGATTTGAATTCAGGTCCTCTGACTCCAGGGCTAGTGCTCCATTCACTGTGCCACCTAGCCGCCCCAGTTTAACTGTATTCTTAAAGGAAAAGAAAGGGACCATACTGTACCTAAGGTCCTATATGCATTATGTACGAGGCACCATGAGTTATGCTTTGAAAAGTCAAAGAGAGATATAGCTCTCAAGGATTTCAAAATCTAAAGAAAGGACACATACACAAGTGACTATGATAGAAGGAGAGTAAAACTGGGACAAAAGAGACATTCAAGCAACAGCTATGAGAAAGTTGAGGAAGGGAAGAAAAAGTTCACCTACAGGATGGGAAGACTTCTCACAGGATGCGTCATCAGAGTTAGAAAGGCAAGATTTTGTTATTTTCTCCAATTCTTTATGTTCATCTTTTCATTCTGCCCTAGTGTTATTTCCTTTTTCCTTTAACTAGCATAACTAATTTTCATCTCTGTGTTACCCTCCCATATTAGACTAGCATCCTAATCTCTCATGATTTTTAGCCACTTACTACTCCTCTGTGGAACCTTCTCAAAAGATAGCACCTTGGAAACTTTTCCATAATAATTGCCTTTTAAGAGTTCTCTCCTCAACCCACATAAATCATCTGCATTTTTTTTTACATTACTAACAAAGCCCAACAGCAAGAGATAGGAAGAGAAATTCCATTTAAAGTTACTGTAGACATTATAAAATATTTGGGAGTCTACTTCCAAAACAAACCCAGGGACTATATGAACACAGTTACAAAATACTTTTCACACAAATCTAAATAATTGGAAAAACATCAGTTGCTTGTGGGTAGCTCAAGCTAATATCATAAAAATGACAATTCTACCTAAATTAATTTACTTATTCAGTGCCACTCCAATCAAACTACCAAAAAATTATTTTTAGAACTAGAAAAATAATATAAAAATTCATCTGGAAGAATAAAAAGTCCAGAATATCCAGGGAATTAATTAAAAGAAATACTAGGGAAGGTGGCCTAGCCATACCAGATCTTAAAATTGTATTATAAAGCAGCAATCATCAAAGCAATCACTTGATACCTGCTAAGAAATAGAGGGGGTAGATCAGTGGAATAGGTTAGGTACACAAGACACAGTAGTCAATTATTATAGTAATCCACTGTGTGATAAACCCAAAGACTCCAACTTCTGGAATAAGAACTTACTGTTTGACAAAAACTGCTGGGAAAAATGGAAAATAATATGGCAGAAACTGGGCATAGACCAACATCTGATACCATATGCCAGAATAAAGTCCAAATGGGTACACGATCTAGGTATGGTACTATAAACAAATTAGGGGAGCAAGGAATAGTTTATCTGTCAGATTTGTGGAGAATAGAGGAATTTATGATCAAAGAGATAGAGAACATTATGAAATGCAAAATGGGTAATTTTGATTACATTAAATTGATAAGTTTTTGCACAAAGCCAATATAACCAAACTTAGGAGGGAAGCAGAAAACTGAGAAAGCATTTTTACAACCAGTGTCTCTGATAAAGGCCTCATTTCTAAGATATACAGAGAACAGTGTCAAATCTATAAGAATACAAGTCATTCCCCAATTGATAAATGAACAGGCAGTTTTCGGAGGAAGAAATTAAAGATATCTATAATCATATGATAAAATGCTCTAAATCACTACTGATTAGAGAAATGCAAATCAAAACAACTCTTAAGGTACCACATCTCACCAGTCAGATTGGCTAAGTTGACAAAACAGAAAAATGAGAAATGCTGGAGAGGATGTGGAAAAATTGGAACATTAATGCATTGTTGGTGGAGTTGTGAACTGATTCAACCATTCTGGAGAGCAATCTGGAACTATGCCCAAAGGGCTATAAATAAGTGCATACCCTTTGGCCCAGCAATACCATTTCTAGGGTTGTATCCCAAAGAGATCATAGAAGTGGGAGGAGGACCCATATGTACAAAAATATTTATAGTAGCTCTTTTTGTGGTGGCAAAGAATTGGAAATCAAGGGGATGCCCATCAATTGGGAAATGGCTAAACAAGTTGTAGTATATAAATGTAATGGAATACTATTGCGCTATCAGAAATGAGGAGCAGACGGACTTCATAATAACCTGGAGAGACATATATAAACTGATGTTAAATGAGAAGAGCAGAACTAGGAGAAATTTGTATACAATTATAGACACAACGTATGTGTGACAACTAACTCTGATAGACTGGGCTCCTCTCAGCAATGCAAGGTTAGAAGACAACTCCAAAAGATTCATTATGGACAGAGATATCCACATCCAGAGAAAGAACTACGTAGTCTGAATGCAGACTGAAGCAAACTATTTGCTCTCCCTCTCTTTTTTGGTTTTGTTTTGTTTCTTCTCTCATTGTTCACTCCATTGGCTATCATCCTTCTTTACAACCTGACTAATGTTTAATGTGAAGGTATTTGTAGATCCTATATTTGATTGCATGCTGCCATTGGGGGTGGGGGGAAGGAGGGAGGAGAAGGAGTGGGAGAAAATTTGAAACTCAAGGGATTGTGGAACTGAATGTTGTAAACTAAAAATAAATAAATAAATTTTTTAAAAATAAAATAAAATATATAAAGAGCTGAATCAAATTTACAAGACTACAAGTCATTCCCCAATTGATAAATGGTCAAAGGATATGAACAGGCAGTTTTCAGAGGAAGAAATTAAAGTTATCTATAGTTATATGAAAAAAAAATGCTCTAACTCACTATAGATTAGAGAGATGCAAATCAAAACAGCTCTGAGGTACCACATCACACCTATCACATTGGCTAACATGGCAAAACAGGAAAATGATAAACGGAGAAGATGTGGGAAAATCGGAACACTAATTCATTGTTGGTGGAGCTATGAGCTGATCCAGCCATTCTGCAGAGCAATTTGGAACTATGTCCAAAGGGCCACAAAAGTGTGCATACCTTTTGACCCACTTCTAGGGCTGTATCCCAAAAAGATCATAAAAATGGGAAAAGGACCCATATGTAGAAAAATATTTATAGCAGATGTCCAAGAACTGAAAATCAAGGAGATGCCCATCAATTGGGGAATGACTAAACAAGTTGTGGTATATGAATGTAATCGAATACTATTGTGCTATAAGAAATGATGAACTGGTAGACTTTAGAGAAACCTGGAAAGACTTATATGAACTGATGCTGAGTGAGGGAAGCAGAACCAGGAGAACACTGTACTCAGTAACAGTCACAATGTGCAAGGACTGTTTTTGGTAGACTGAGCCCTTCTCAGCAATGCAAGGACCTAAAACAATTCCAAAGGACACATGATGGAAAATGCTAGCTACATCCAGCAAAGAACTATGGGGTCAGAATGCAGAACAAAGCAGACTATTTTCTGTTTTTATTTTTTATTTTGTTTTATTTATTTTATATTTAAATAATTTATAATTTATTTTATTTTTTTATTTTGTTTTTTTTCTTTCTCATGGCTTTTCCCATTCATTATAATTCTTCTATGTAACATGGCGAACACGAAAATGTGTTTAACGGGAATGTATGTGTAGAGCCCGTATTAGGTTACAAGTCATCTTGGGGAGGGATGGGGAGAAAATTTAAAATTTATGGAAGTAAACGTTGAAAACTAAAAATAAATAATTTATTTTTAAAAAGGAGGGGGGAGAGTTCTTTCCTCCTTTCCAGAAAACATTAAGAAAATCAGAATATGGAAGAGTAAGGAAGGGGTTTTTAAATATTCAGTCCCTCTGAGTTTTTAAGTTTTCTCTGGTTGCACTTTCTGATTAATTAGCTTTTTAAAAAGTCATACAACTTAATAAGGTAGTAACCCTGCCCACAGTCAACAAATTGTAATGGCAACTCATTATGTAAATTACATAATTCCCTACTACTCTCAGAGATATGTGATCTAGACCTACTTACTGTTGAAAAATACAGTACTTAATAATATGATAAGAGAATCAAAGTTTTCTATGATATTGAATTCTTATACCACATTTTCATATTTTACTTTATGATATTTGTTTGATTCCTGCTAAAAAGCACCCTACATCTCTACTGTGATCATTCTCGTCAGTAACAGATTCCAATGGTTTAAAATAATTTCAAACACAATCTGAATGTTTTGTATAAAGTAAGCACTCAATTCAATTAATATTTACTAACCACCAGATACTTTAAAAGTGCTATACTAAGCTAAGAATCAGTAGCTGCCCCCAAGGAGCTTACATTCCATAAATGATTGTTGACTTGCTGAATAAATGAATGAATGAACATCAACATAGAAATGACACTTAAGCTGACAGTCCCAAACATTATCAATCATTCCCTAAAAATTCTACAAAATGTAACTTTTTTTATTCAGTGAGTTCAGATAACTATTCCCATAACTTAAGTAGAAACTATATCACATCTATTGAGTTTTGCAAAAAAAGTCAAGAACACCTACATAAATCTGTAAAGCGTTTACATTGATGATGAAAAGGCATTCAAATGCCATTTATTTGGTCGTGACCGTGTGTGTATGTATCAGAAACACCTTCTGCTGAAATGAAATACACTATTTTCCCCCCAACATCCGTAATTCTCCAAAGATGATAAAGCTATACGGTTTTGTAAAAGTTTAAAAAATAACTTTCAGAACACTAATATTCCCTTAAGTAATTCAAAGTTTGCACCTGTGGAAGTTCTTAAGCACACCCTCACTCATCCTCTCCCACAGATGTGTGTGTATAGAGTTATAGAGATATAAAATCACTAACATCTCTCCAATAGGAAAGCAATGCCTGGAATTTAGGTAGGGGGGCAGGGTGGGGGAGGGGCAGAGCTGTAGAACCCTAGACTCTCGGCTCCAGATTTCTCACCTCCTGAACCCCTTCCTTCAGCCTGCCCTAGCAGGCCTCGTCCTAAGCACTCAAATACTGCTTGCTTGGATTTTCGGGGAAGTCATGACCCAGCTCTACTACCTTTCCTTACTCAACGAACCCCGCTACAGCACCATCAAAGCCAAGGGCACAGACGACCGAGGGCGGCGCCCAGCCGAGGAACCCGCAGGATAGTAGTGGCCCTGGCATCTCTGAACCCCGATCCAGAGAAAAACAATACAATCTTGGTATGGCTTCCTTTCCCACCCCCCACCTCCCGCATCCACTCCAGCCTCTCCCTGCGTGGAGGTGGAAAGGAGAATTGCTCCCTGGGTGCATCCCTTCCCGCTCGTGCGTGATCAGAGGAAAGAAACTCGGAGCAATCTCACGCCGTGTGCCTCCTCTCAAACCATAGCCTGGAGGGAGGGAGCTCCCACGTCCTCCGACCCCAACCGTGGATCTCCAGGTGGAGGGAATCTCCCGTCTGAGATGAGAGCGAGAGGGAAAGGAAACTTTTCAGCTCCGTAGGTTCCATAGCCTATCGCCCATTGACAACGGCGACAGCAACAGTGCTATCATCGCCAGAAGGAAAAGCAGCCCAGAAACAGGCAGGAAAGCTGTGGCGCCTGGACACAGAGGGCGAGGATCTCTCTCTCTCTCTCTCTCTCTCTCTCTCTCTCTCTCTCTCTCTCTCTCTCTCTCTCTCTCTCTCTCTCTCTCTCTCTCTCTCTCTCTCTGTGTCTCTGTATGTGTGTGTGTCTCTCGCTCTCTTTCACACACACACACACACATGCACACCCCTACACACACGCGCGTGCGCCCGCGCGCGTGCACACATCCTTACATCCGCACGAATGGGCTGGTTACCCCGCCAGCCTAGGGCAAGGGGGGTGGAGGGGATTCTCCAAGCCCGCAAGACACATGGAAAGAACTGGCTCGCCGCTTCTCTACCTGGTATTGGTCGAAGCCGGCCAACTGTTCCTCCGTGACATACCGCAACTGCAACATGTTGAAGCCCAGCCTTCAGCGCCTCGAGCTCGGGCTGTCCCCAGAGCAGCCGCGCGCCGCCAGCCGCCTCCGAGCCAGCAGGAGCACTGAGAACGCAGAGGGAGTGAATGAGGAGAGAGGAGACAGAACGGAGGGGGGAGGAGGAGGAGGAGGAGGAGATGGAGGAGGAGGAGGAGGTGGCGTGACAAGTTCAGCCCTCTCCGCGCCTCCCTCGCGCTCCTCCGGTGGAAAGGCAGGAGCAGCAGCATCCGCGCTGGGAGCTAGCTCCACACCATTCACTTCTTCCTCTGGAAAGAAAGAACTGAGGCTGCTATTGGATGGCAACCGAGATGACCGGCGACTACCGTCCCTTGATCACAACTAAGGAAGGCATTTTGTCATATACACTGTAGGTTGAACTCCATGTGGCCATTACCCGTGTCTAAGGAAAAGAGGGTCTTACCAATGGATCCACTGACAAGGTTTTAAGGGCTCCCTATGTACCAAGCGCTGTGCTAGATGCTAGAGATAGGAAGACAAAAATGAAACAGGCCCTGTCCTCAAGGAGTTTCCATTCTACTAGGGAGACAACTTGTACCTGTGCTGGCACATGGCAGGCGCTTAATAAAAGTTTACTGAATTAAAATGTTTAGGATGCTAGTTCCGTCCCTCTGAGTTTACCTTCACATGTACCGTATATATTTTATACCTACAGTTATTCGCACGTTGTCTCCCCCATTAGAATATGAGCTCTCTGAGGGAACGGGCGGTGGTTTCGCTTTTCTTTGAAGCCGAAGAGCTTAGTAGAATTCTTGGCACATAGTGTTTGTTAACTGACATGTATATAACAAAAAGTATTTGTCATGTATTTTATTAAATTTGTCCTTACAGTGAAATGTCATTGATATAATTGACACTTTGGGGAATAATAATTATAATACTTCACATTCATATAGACCTTTTTTTAGTTTGTTTCACTTATTTCTTTTGAGCCTCCTAATAACCTTGTGAATTAGTTACTATTATTATTTTCCAGATGAGAAAACTGAGACTTAAAAGAGATTCAGTGACTTGTCCAGGGTCACACAGCTAGTAAATGTTGGAGACAGGTCTGGTCCTCACATACATGGGAAAGATCTATGATTTATTCAATAAGCCATCCTCTGGGTATGGGAACTTCCTCTACCAACACAGGAGCTATAACTTAAAGGTTAGTCTTGGGGAATTGCCTAAGGCACATAGAAGTTAAGCAACTTACCTGGGGTCACATTAGTTTGTGTCAATCAGAATTTGAATCCAAATCTTCCTGTATGAAAGCCCACCCACCACTTCAGCCACCATTCCTATTTCCTCTCTCTCTCTCTCTCTCTCTCTCTCTCTCTCTCTCTCTCTCTCTCTCACACACACACACACACACACACACACACACACACACACACAAAGACCACCATGCTGTTCTATAGTATGCTTCAGAAGTCTATCTTCTGAAGATACTGTGATTATGTAAATTATTGCACTAACATAATTTATTATGTATTTGTAATATTCCTTTTCAATAAATGTATACACACATGCACACACATACACACACATGCACACACATATTTAAGATGTATTCCAAAAAAAAAAAAGAAGAAAATAATTGTTTTATGTAATTGGTAAGTAAGGTATGGAGACAAGGCAAATCTGTGATGTTTTTGTGCCAGAGTAATGAGGCCATGGATGAGACTTCTAACCCTATAACCCTTAGTTACAGTCTTCAGCTCTGAGAATATAGCTCTGTGCTGGGAAATGGGATTGTCAAGTATATAGAGTTTGTTATCTGGCCCTCCTGATCTCCCCCACCACTTTCAGCTCTTCTCCTGACCCTCTCTCACAAATCCTGATTGCATTAGCTAGTATCATTTTAAAGCATTACACTTGCATATATTATTTTCATCTTAATTAGGAACTCAACCACCAAAACAAAAAACTTCTAAACACAAAAGAACAAATCTCCACACATAAGCCATAAGGTTCATAAAATCACTGATCTAGACCCAGGAGGTCTTGCGGTGGCCACTTAATCCCGCCCACTCATTTTTTAGTTGAAGAAACTGGGACCCTAGAAAGTTAAAGAATTGCTCCTATCCGTGTTTCCCCGATAATAAGACACTGTCTTATTAATTTTTTTGGACAGAAAAACACCACAGGGCTTATTTTCAGGGGAGGGCTTATTTTAATGAACATTGACAGCAATTTTAATAAACAGGTAAATGTGAACAAAAAAAATGTACCTTTATTCAATAATGAATTCAATAAAGAACAGGATGACGCGCTCACTGCTACAGCTCTGATTGGATGCAGCTTCACGGGGGGAGGGGGGGCAGGGGGAGGGGATGGTGCATACAGAGGGTACCGTAATGTAGCGTGTAGCGCAGGGGATCACCTTCACTACAGTAGCAATCTCAATAGGGCTTATTTTCGGGGGAGGGCTTATCTTAGAGGAATCTTACACAGTAAGGGGAGGGCTTATTTTGGGGATAGGTCTTATTATCGGGGAAACACAGTATCTAAGGCTCTGTCAAAAGGATGCATCAGAGAATGAAAGCAGAAACAGGGTTATGGCTAAGTATGAGAAGTATGGCTATGAAAGAGAAAGGACAAGGGGAAAGAAAGCAAAGAAGGAAGGGAGGAAAGGGAGAGGTAGGGGAGAATCTGAATCAGAACAAGAATTGTGGAAATTCCTCTGTTAAAGACTTATACTGAAAACATGACAATTGAGAACCTCTTGTTCATTGTTCTAATGATTTTTACCATTGGGTTAAAATGTACTTGGGCAAATGGACATGTGGAACTTGAACTAATTACAGGTGCTCTTTAACATATGGTTACTGGAGAACAGATAACTGATCAATTAGAGCAATGGTAGAAAAACAAGAGCCACAGGTGATATATGACTAGGGAGTCTGAGGCTTTAAAAAAAAATCAACAGAAATCTGAGTGACTAGGTAAACAATGATTAAAATTGGAGGTGTGCCACACTTTAAAAAAAAGGCATTCCTAAACCTTTTTATAAGTGCTATTATATTCTGAATGCACTAGATAATTTACTCTTAAAAGAATACTATGGGGAAAAAACATTTGTAAGGTGGGGAATCCTTACACAATGGGAATAACAACTCCCTAATATATGTGTTTCATAAGTTTATATTCTCACATGTGGGCTTAAACTTAAAGAAAGAAATATCTGTATCATAAAAACAAGTCTCAAGGACCCAGACCTACCACCAGCACTCAGTGAATGAATGAATAAATGAATGAAAAAGCATTTAAGTACTTCCTATGTGGGAGACAGTTAAGGAGAATTAATTGGTCTTTAATCTCAACATGGTTCATACTTAAAGATTTTGGATCCTGTGAAATCAATAAGGCCATTGTCATAGCTTCTAGATAGAAGTTGTAAAGATTTATACATACACACAACTGAAGTATAACCTTGTTTAAAACCTAAATTCACAACAACAGTAACAAATCCATGTTAAATACCAAAAAAAAAGGAGGTAAGGAAAAAGCAGGGCAATTTTGTTAACACTGGACAAATATCAATATACATTTTTTTTGCTTTTTGCTGGATAAAATGGCAAATAAGTTTAGAAATATGTATAATCACAATCTGTTTTGAAATATGCTTTAATTTATTTTCTTTTGTTTCTACGAACATATTTGAATTCTAATGCTTGTCAATACGAGTGAAACAAAAATTAATTTAAAAAATTAGTTGGGAATTTAAAATGTAACCAAAAAATTTAATTTTTTAAAAAATAATTAATTTTCTCAACCCAACATCCTAAACACTGTTATTATGCTGAAAATTGTGAAGTCATCAAAATTTGTCCCTACTTTCAAGTCCTGTGTCCTTCCTTGGCAGACCCCTACTCATACATATCATTGTCTTAATTTGTTCTCAGCTATCTGTCAACTAACTACAATATTTTCACAGAAAAAGCACAGAATATATTGGAGCTTGAAGGGACCTTGAAGATTTCATTTGATCCTTATTGGTAAAACTTAAGCCTAGAAAACTGAACTGATTTGTCCATGTTCTGAATCTTTCTAATAGTGGAATTTCAAACACTCTGAATGGAAAGTCCAGAGGCTTGCCACTGCCTCAAATCAACCATGCAGGCCCC
The DNA here is from genome assembly GCF_028583685.1 of Petaurus breviceps papuanus. Classification (NCBI taxonomy): domain Eukaryota; kingdom Metazoa; phylum Chordata; class Mammalia; order Diprotodontia; family Petauridae; genus Petaurus; species Petaurus breviceps. The sequence goes on from NW_027186304.1 coordinate 53,556,473, forward strand.
TGTATAATCTGCTTATTCAAATGCTGATTTCACCCATCTCCTGCCAATTTTTCATTTTTTATTCTCTCCCTTTCTATAGTCTCTCTTCTCCTCCAACCCTTTTCCACCTACTGCTTGTATTGCTATAAGTTTTTCTTTTTTTTTTTTTTTTACTTTTTGGAGGGGGGAAGGGAGGGCAATTGGGGTTAAGTGACTTGCCCAAGATCACACAGCTAGTTTTTGTGTTAAATGTCAAATTTGAACTCAGGTCCTCCTGACTCCAGGGCTGGTACTCTATTCACTGGGCCACCTAGCCACCCCATACTAGAGATTTCTTGATGGTTTCCCTACATGTACTCAGTCTATTTTACACATGCTGCTAGAATATTCTTCCTCTTAAACTATTTTCTGCATTTCCTGCTCATGCTCAAGAAGTTTTCCTTTAAATAGCGCTTTATTGTTTGTAAAACACTTCATATGCATTATCTCAATAGACCCTCAAAATTCTGAGGGAGATAATGCACATATTAATACTTTCATCATATACATAAATATAGCATACACATATACACATTCATGTATACAAACACATGTGAATACATATACACGTGAGGGAAATGAGGTGAAAAGAGATTGGCTTTTTTCTATTTATCCGGTCTTATCTTCTAGTCCAGGGGTGGGGAACTTGTGACCTCAAGGCCACACTTGGCCCTCTAGGTCCTCAAGGAAGGCACTTTGAATGAATTCAAACTTCACAGAACAAATCCTCTTAATGAAAGGATTTCATAGATATGTTTATGTCACTTCTCTGATCAAAAATATTCAGCAATCTCCTATTGCCTACTTACTGATACTAATATTTTTTATTTTGGCCTGGCATTCAAAGATCTCTATAGTCAGACATCACTCTACCTTTCTCCCTGATATCACATTATGTTTTTCCCATGTGTTCCCTGATGCAGCCCAACTATATTACTCCCTGTTCTTTGAACTTTCCAACCTTCATATCTTGGTTCATGTTATTTCCTATGTCTGGCATTTCTTCTCTCCCTTTTTGCCTGCTCAATGCCTACTCATCCTTCAAAGTTCATTTTAAATTCCTTCTCTTCCAAGAAGTTTTTCTAATTTTTCATCTTGGTAACAACCTGCCCCTAAGAGCACTTTTCTGTATTCCTTTATAATGCACTTATGTAGTATTTTGTGTTACAGTTGTTTGCATTCGGATTCTTATCTCTAGTTGACTATAAGCTCTATGAGGGTAGAGAGACTTTATATAAACTTTGCATCTCCCCCAGTGACTAATATAGTGTTCTATATACTGTAGTTGCTTAATGGTTTGTTAATTGCCAAAAGGTTCCAGGAGAGTGTGTTCCATGTTCCTATTTGTCTATAGTCCATTGATCAAGAAATTTGGGACAGAAAGCATAGAGAACACTAAAGGAAAATGATTGTGATGAATCTGTGGCCCAGAATAGCAAAAATAGCATACTTGATACTATCTTCTGAGTCAATATTTTCCCCTTTCAGGTACACTGATAGAAGCTAATAACACAGCAGGAAAGATTATTTTTCAATTTTCTTCCAACTCTGAGATTCTGTGGTCTCCTTTGATCTAAGTTCAACATGCCATATAATCGATAAATTTTCATGAAATAAGATATGAAAGGCTAAAAAGAAACTTTTTGCCTGGGAAACCTTTTCGGAAGCTTGTATCATTCTGAGAACAATTGATCTTTTTGTGCTGTCTAATGTTTCCCCAACATGTGATAGAACCATAAACTGAGCCCTTTAGGGTTTCTCTGGAGAGATTATTTGTCCAGGACTTTTGATTCTGGATGCCCTAGACCGCAAGATCCTGGAGAAATTTGGCAAAGGTTTTTAGGCTGTAAATGTACAGGTGATTTTTTTTTTTCAGTTTTGCTGTTTTTCATTTTGTGATTGCTTGACTTTCTAAATACGAATACCTTTTATATTATTGAAATCTGTATAAATATTGATATACTGTTTCCTGACACCCCCATTCCACCACTTTGCAGAGAGGTGAGAGGTCCACAAGTTTACATTGCACAAATTTTTAGACGTTTCATTGAATTTCTCAGTTATGTAAATTTTTTCTTCTTTTTTTCTTTAAAAAATACTCATTAGGGGCGGCCAGGTAGCACAGCGAGTAAGAGCACCAGCTCCAGTGTCAGGATGACCTGGAGATCAAATCCCGGGCTCAGACACTTAGCACCCACCCAAAAACACCTGGACGTGTAACTTTGAGCAAGTTATTTAACCCCAATTGCTTTAAAACAAAAACAAAAACAAAACATTATATGGAATGGTTCTCTGAGAGAGAAGGAAATGAATACTGAAGAAAATTATGATAATATTTAAAAACAAAAGAGGGGGAAGCTAAGTGGCACAGCTACTATAGCACCCTCCTTGGAGTCAGGAGGACCTGAGTTAAAATGCCACTTCACACTTGTACTAGCTGGGTGACCCTGACCAAGTCACTTAACCCTGCTTGCCTCCAAAACAAACCAAAAATAAATTAAAAACAAAAGATGCCAATACTTTAAAAAAAAGAAAGCTGTATTACTATTTCAGAAAGATCCATATAGAGTTTCCCTGACCATGTTGTGCATTCCCCAAAGGGATTCAGAGTCTAGAGTTGATTGACTCCTTAGGAGAGAAACCAAACTAACTTGGTTTGGTACCTGCTACCAATCCTAGACCCTGGAGAGACGTGATATTTCACCTTTTTTCCACTACCACTGCCCCACCTACCCAACTGAAATGGTTGGACAGTTTGGAAATATGTCTACTTGATCTGTTTCTGTCTTGATAATTCTATCTGTATATTCTGAAGTTCAGGTGCTGACCTTTTTCCCCTGAACTAGGAAAATGATACATATTTGACTCATTAAAGTAAGCTTGTTAACCCATTTTGAGTTGTTTTCCTTTAACAAAGCAGATCTAAGAACCTGTGTTGGCAGCGACCCTGGGGACGCTGGGGTGCTTGCCGCTACACCAACTCTTACACATATATGGAAGAGAAGACTAATGGGAGTATAGTATAACTTGGGTGTGCCAAGTGTGGAAAATAATTTCTCAAAGAATCAGGGACCCAGTGATCTCCTGCAGTCTCTAAAAGATCATGGCACCAGAGGTCCAGCAGTACCTCTCAAATAACTGAGACCTGTGTATATTCTTTTCCTTAAATCTCTCTTCCCTTGTTTCCTTATGTCTTCGGATATCTGAGCATAGGCCTTATGCCTAACCTTGTTTGAAAATATTCCCACAACTGAGTCCGTTGCTTTTATAGTGGAGGTCCTGATCAACCTGATGAACCTAAAGGGTGGGGAAACTTGTTTTGACTTTATCTTATGGATTAGAGATGAATTTATAGACTTGGGCTGTGGTTAATCAATTGAAAATGAATTGGTTAGCTCTAACACTTATGGGTCAGAACAGCTTTATTTGCATTTCCTTATAAAAATGAGGATCAGTTGAAAAATTGCACTTTTTAAAAAGAGCTCCAGAAGAGTTAAAAACAAATTTAGATGCTGGGAAGTTTTCCTCTCTGGGAATTGCCGTTGGTTGCTATAGGGCAAATTTTTGTATTTATATTTACATATACATATATACACACTATATACACACACATATATATATATAGTATGTGTATATATAGAGATAGATAGATAGATAGATAGATAGATAGATAGATAGATAGATAGACAGATAGATAGATAAATATAGTGTGTGTGTGTGTTGCATTTACTCTTATATACACACACCAAGAAGAGAATTCCTGGAATCCAAATTTTTGGTTCAAGCCTTGAAAAGGGAAGTGGTATAAGCTCTGTGACAAAAGGATTTCTGGCTGCAACAATGATAAGAAAACGATTGTGATGGGAAAGAAACTCTGACTCAAAGTTCTTGTCGCCACCATGATAAGAAGAGGACACTGCCCCAGCCTCTATTTTAAGCTTCCAAACGTCATTCCTGAGAGTCAGAGCATCATAGCACCTGCAAGAATCAGGGTTGGGAAAAAAGTCACAGTTCCAGTTTTGACTGGCTGACAAGGATCCTTATTTGGCCCTTTTGGTTTCTTATTTCCAGGCATATAAACCCCTATCTTCCTTTCTTGCTTTCTATAAGATTCTGTTTTCCTATATTGTTTATGTATGTAGAATGTGAATACATTCAATATAAGGTTTCTGAGCCTGATGCTCTAGGCTCCCTGACTTTTGTATACAGTTGAGCCTGAACTCTGAGAATAATCATTTTTTAAAATAGCAGTTGACAGCAGCAAAGAGTGGCCCAGCATGGCAAGGCAGCAAGTTGATCCATCAACCACGAGGGCCATTCCCAGGACTATCACTGCAGGGCTGGGATCTGTCACAGCTGGGAAAGAGACAAATGCAGGGCCTGTGGCAGTGGCAGCAGCTACTCCTGGGACTATCAACCCACAGCCTGGAAATTTAAAAAGCACCTATCTGAACTTCCAGGGACCAGGATGGCAGAGTGAAATCCAGCTGCTCCAATCCCCGCCTCCCCGACCCTGAAAACACAGAAATTATCACCCCAGAGGAAAATTTTAAAACAGTGAAGGTTTGGGAGTCCTAGAGTAAGGGCATGACTAAGGCCCTGGGTCAAAATGGGTAAAAGACAGATTGCAAAGAAAAAGACTCTAAAATCCTATTATTGCAAGTGGGAGGAACCAAATTCAGAAGGAGACAACATTGACCCCACATCCACAGCTGAAGCCTCAACAGGGAATATGAACTGATCTCAAGCACAGAAAGTGTTCTTAGAAGAGTCAAGAAGGATTTTGGAAACCAAATTAGAGAGGTAGAAGATAAAATTACTAACTCTTTTAAAATCAAAATTGTGAAAATAGAAAAGTTTTTCAATGAAGAAAGTAGCTCCTTAAAAAGAAAAATGTAGGGGTGGCCCGCTGGCTCAGTGAGTAAGAGCACTGGCTCCAGTGTCAGGATGACCTGGAGATCAAATCCCGGCTCAGATACTCAGCACCACACCCAGAAATAACTGACCGTGTAACCTTGAGCGAGTTACTTAACCCCTATTGCTTACAAAAAAAAAAAAAGAAAAATGTGTGAACTAAAAATGAAATCTGAACATATGGAAAAGGAGCTTCAAAAACTAACCAAGAAAAATAATTTGCTAAAAGTTAGAATCAACCAAATTGAAGCTAATAATTCTATGAGGCAGCAAGAATCAGTCAAACAAAACATCAAAAATGAAAAATTAGAAAAAGAGGTAAAATATATCAATAGAAAAATAACTGTCCTGGAAAACAGATCTAGGAGAGATAATCTAAGAATTATTGGTTCACTGGAAAATCATGATAAAAAAAGAGCCTGGACAACATCTTCCAAGAGCTCATCAAGGAAAACTGCCCTGAGATTCTAGAACTGGAGGGTAAAATAGAAATTGAGAGAATTCACCAGACAGCTCCTGAAAGAGATCCCAAATTGAAAACTCCACAAAATTCCAGCACTCAGTAAATAAAGGTTGAGACTGTAAGCAGTCTCCTAAAACAAGTAATAGTTTACCTATCAGACTTGCGGAGAGGGAAAGACTTTATGACTAAACAAGAATTAGAGAACATTATAGAATGTAAAATGGATAATTTTGACTACATGAAATTGAAAAGTTTCTGTACAAACAAAGTCAATGTAACCAAGATTAAGAGGGAGGTGGGAAATTAGGAAAGAATCTTTACAACCTATGTCTCTGAAAAAGGACTCATTTCTAAAATATACAGAGAATTGAGTCAAATTTATAAGAATACAAGTCATTCCCCAATTGATAAATGGTCAAAGGATATGAACAGGCAGTTTTCAGAGAAAAAAATTAAAGATATCTATAAGCACACAAAGAAATGCTCTAATTCACTATTGATTAGAGAAATGCAAATCAAAACAACTCTGAGGTACCACATTTCACCAGTCAGATTGTATAAAATGACAAAACAGGAAAATGACAAATGCTGGAGAGGATGTGGACAAATTGGAACACTAATGCATTGCTGGTGGAGTTGTGAACTGATCCAGCCTTTCTGGAGAGCAATCTGGAATTATGCCCAAAGGGCTATAAATACTTTCATACCCTTTGATCCAGCAATACCACTCCTAGGTTTATATCCCAAAGAGATCATAGAAATGGGAGAAAGACCCATATGTACAAAAATGTTTATAGCAGCTCTTTTTGTGGTAGCAAAGAATTGGAAATTAAGGGGGTGCCCATCAATTGGGGAATGGCTGAACAAGTTGTGGTATATGCATGTTATGGAATACTATTGTTCTATAAGAAACGAGGAGCAGACGGTCTTCATATTTACCTGGAGAGGCTTAAAAGAACTGATGCTGAGTGAGAAGAGTAGAACCAGGAGAAATTTGTACACAATTATAGACACAACGTATGTGTGATGACCAACTTTGATAGACTGGACTCTTCTCAGCAATGCAGGGATCTAAGTCAATCCCAAAAGACTCATGATGGAGAGAAATATGTGCATCCAGAGAGAGAACGAAAAAGAACTAAGATTATATCCAGGTGGAAGCAAAATACCTGATCTTTTTCCCTCTCTTATTTAGTTTTATGTCCTCTTTACCATTTTTCATTCCAGCTGCTACAATCTGTCTTTATAACTTGACTAATGTATAATGTGAAAGTATTTACAGATCCTATACTTGACTATAAGCCGTCATGGTGGGGGGGGGAGGGAAGGGAGGGGGACAAAATGTGAAACTCAAGGAATTGTGGAATTGAACCTGTAAACTAAAAGGAAATAAACAAATTAATAATAAAAAAAAGAATGTTTGAAATTCCTCTATTCCACTGAATGACCATATTTTCCCCTGAAACATCACACTCAGTTTTTCTGGGTAGGTGATTCTTGGTTTTAATCCCAGATCCTCTGCCCTCTGGAATATCCTATTCCAGGCTCTTCGATCCCTCAGTGTAGAAGCTGCCAGATCCTGTGTTATCCTGATTGTGTTTCCACAATGTTCAAATTGTTTCTTCCTGGCTGCTCATAATATTCTCTCCTTGATCTGAGAATTTCTGGACCTGGCTATAATATTCCTAGGAGTTTTCTTTTTGGGATTTTTTTCAGGAGGTGATCAGAGGATTCTTTCAACCTTTATTTTGCCTTCTGGTTCTAAAATATCTGGGCAATTTTCCTTCAGAATTTCTTGCAGGATGATTTCTAGGTTCTTTTCCTGATCATGGTTTTCAGGTAGTCCAATAATTTTTAAATTATCTCTCAGGAATCTATTTTCCAGGTCAGTGGTTTTTCCCATGAGATATTTCACATTGCCTTCTACTTCCATTGGTGTGGATCTGTTTAACATCATCTTGATTTCTCTTAAAGTCACTAGCTTCCCTTTGCTCCAATCTAAATCTGAGGGAACTATTCTCCTCATTGAGCTTTTGAGATTCTTTTTCCATCTGGCAAATTTGGCTTTTTAAGGCATTCCTATCCTCATTGCCTTTTTGAGCTTCTTTTGCCAATTGAGTCAGTCTATTTTTTAAGGTGTGATTTTTCTCAGTCAGGCTGTTGACTTTCATTTTGTAATTTTCTTGCATTGTTCTCATTTCTTTTCTAATTTCTCCTCCACTTCTCTTATCTGCTTCTTTTTTTTTTTAAAGCAATAGGGGTTAAGTAACTTGCTCAAGGTTACATGGCCAGTTATTTCTGGGTGTGGTGCTGAGTATCTGAGCCCAGATTTGATCCAGGTCATCCCAACACTGGAGCCGGTGCTCTTACTCGCTGAGCCACCTGGCCACCCCTAAGCAATTGGAGTTAAGTAACTTGCTCAAGGTTATACGGCCAGGTGTTTCTGGGTGGGTGCCAAGTGTCTGAGCCTGGGATTCGATCTCCAGGTCTTCTTAACACTGGAGCCAGTGCTCTTACTCGCCTTGCTACCTAGCCGCCCCCTCTTATCTGCTTCTTAAGGTCCTCTATGGCGTGTAACCAGCTCGTATTTTTCTTGGAAGCTTTTGGTGCAGGAGTTCTGACTTCACTGTCTTCCTCGTGTTCCATGCTCTGCTCCTTTTTGTCCCCAAAATAGAAGTCTAATGTTGGAGTCTTCTGTTTGTTTTGCTTCCTTTGTCTGGTCATGTCACCCCTCAGTCACTTGACCCCTGGGCTTTTTGTCACAGTAGGTCTCTGCCACCAGACAGGGGAGCTTTCATCCCAAATGCTGGGGTTTTCTCAGCTGCCCCAGGTTTTAGTTGGGTGCCCTCTCTGACTCCTCCACATGCTCTGGCAAGCTGGTCGTGTACCCCAGGACCTCCACCCAGATTGGTTCATGTGGACCACAATCCAGTTTCAAGCAGGTTAAAGCAAGAGCAATTACCCCTCAGACTGGTCACTTGTTCCCCCTACTCTCTGCAGGATAGGAGCTGAACCTGCCATGTGGTGCTGGCTGGCTGTGCAGTCTCAATGGCTTCTCGCCCTGGGGGCAAAAGCCGAAGCACTCCCAACTACTGGTGCCAAAACCACACTGCACTGACATCTCACTATCCTTCGCATCTATGTGGTGATAAATCTGGAAACAGCCACAGCTGCTGGTGATCTGGAGTTCTTCCAGCTGGAGGCTGGTCAGGCCCACCCTGAGGCTAAAACCTCGGCTCATGAGTGCCTGGGCTCAGCTCCCAGAGTGCTGTGCTGGCCTCTTGCTCCCAGCTGGGCTGTCCTCAGCAGGAGGTTAGCTTCTCTGTGTCATTTTGTGGGTTCTGCAGCTCTAAAGTTTGTTTAGAGTCCCCTTTTTACATGGATTGGGGAAGGTGGAAGCTGGAGCCCCAGGGAGGTCCTGCTTCTACTCCACCATCTTGACTCTGCCCTAAAATTTTACTTTAAAAAATAGCAGTTGACTATCTCTGCATCATTGATTTACTGATTGATAGCAGTATCTAATCAATGGACCCACAAATAATTTTTATCTCAGCTCTCAGCCCAAGTTTTGGCAGTCCTACAGAGGGTAACCACACAGCCAAATAGTGATAGTCTCTGAACCTCAAACTTCAGCCATCTAGAGAGAGGGGGATACTTCCTGAGCTACCACCAGTCTTGCATAGAGTCCCATATCCTTTTCTAGGGTGAAAGAAGGATTCTTTAGAATGTTTAGGGGCTCCTTATCTAATGTTTTTCTTATGGAAGAGTCCAAGCCCTCAGGGTAGTACTATAAAGCTAGAGGCTTTAGTATACTTAGTATAGTAAGTACCCTGAGGACAAAAATGGTACAATCTACAATGTTGGAGGGGTTATCATTCTAAGCATCCACAAGTTTATTTCCCTGTTGAGGATAGTCCAAACCACAAGTTGGTTCTCTGACTCTAAGAAACTGTATAAGGCCTTGGAGAGAAGCAGGATTATAGAGGGAGGAGAATTATCTTGATTATTTTAAGCTACTGTGAGTGTTTTTAATATTTTCTGAATTTGCTGTGAGGTAAAATAAAGATTGCCATGTACCTGATATTCCTTGTAGCCCTGAGTGCTTTAACAGAAGCTAGGGACTCTTTGACCCACAACTGTAGAGATATAGATAAGAGCTATGTATTTTTCAGAGATAACTCTCAGACCAGTTGAAGAGTTTTGATTTGGAGGCTTTCCTGGAAGATAAGTCTGGTGTGTGCCCATAGCTTTGCATATAGGGTCACACAATATTCAGTTTGACTCTTTTGTGAAGTCCATTTAGTCTTGAAGCATCTAAAACAGATCAGGAAGCTTACATTTGTATAGTGCTTTACAGGTTTCGGGGAGGGAGAGGTTCAGTTGTTTTTCAATCATGTCAAACTCTTTGGGATGCCATTTGGGGTTCTCTTGGCAAAGATACTGAAAACTTTGCTTTTTCCTTCTACAGCTCATTTTACCTATGAGGAAATAGAGGCAAATAGAGTTAAGTGACTTGCCCAGGATCACACAGCTAGTATCTGAAGCCAGGTTTGAACTCAGAAAGTCTTTCTGACTCCAGGCATGGCAATCTACCTATTGTGCCACTTAACTGTTCCACTTTAGAGTTTAAAAAGTATCAAATCTTGATGTCTGCAAGTAGGCACAGTCTAGGGACAGGCAACTGAGCTCAGTTAGAGAGGATCAGGTTATAAGACCATTGGACTGCAGATCACAAGATTACATATTAGAACTAGCAGGGACCTATTGAATCCAAACTCTTCCTTTTACAGATGAGGAAACTGAGACCCAAAGAGGTTAAATAACTTGTCAAAGGCCACACTAACTGTTTGAGACAGGATTTGAACTCAGTATTTATTCAGTTCTTACTACATGTAAGGCACTGTACTAAATGATGGAAATATAATGAATGCAAAAAACAACAAAACAAAACAAAAACAAAAAATCCAAGATACTTACCCTCAAGGAGTTCACATCCTAACTGAAGAGAAAGACATGCAAACAACTATCAACATAAAGGATATATACAGTATAAATAGGAGACAAACTCAGCAGGAAGGCAGTGGAAGAAACAGGAAAAGACCTCTTATGCAAAGTGTTATTTGAGCTGAGTCTTAAAGGAATTCAGAGAAACCAAGAGGGGGTGGCTAGGTGGCACAGTGAATAGAGCACCTGCCCTGGAGTCAGGAAGACCTGAGTTCAAATCTGGACTCACACACTTAACACTTCCTAGCTGTGTGACCTTGGGCAAGTCACTTAAGCCCAATTGCCCTCCCAAAAAAAAGAGCAAAAAAAAAGTTGAAGTGCTAGAGTAGAATTTATTATGTAAAAAGAAAGCAGGCATTCTTCTCCTCATTGGCTTTTTGAGACTCTTTTGCCATTTAAGTAAGTCTATTTTTAAGGTGATATTTTTTTCAGTCATGTTGTTGACTTGCTTTTCATGATTTTCTTGTGTCATTCTCATTTCTTTTCCCAATTTTTCCTCCACTTCTCTTATCTGGTTTTCAAAATCCTTCTTAAGCTCCTCTATGGCCTGTAACCAATTCATATTTTTCTTGGAAGCTTTTGGTGCAGGAGTTCTGACTTTGTTGTCTTCCTGCCATCCCATGCTTTGATCCTTTTTGCCCCCCGAAAAGGAATCCAAAGTTGGATTGCTATGTTTGCTTTGCTTCCTTTGCTTGCTCATGTTGCAAAGTCAATTACTTGACTTTTGAACTTTTTGCCACAGTAGAACTCTGCTTCCAGAGAGGAGAGCTTTGTCCCAAATTGCTGGGGGTTTTGCAGCTGCCGGAACTATTAGTTGGCTGCCCTCTCTGAAGCCTCCACGTGCTCTGGCTCACTGGTCACACAGGACCTCTACCCTAGACAGTGATCCAGATCCAAGGAGGTTAAAGTAAGAGCAATTACCCCTCAGACTGGTTGCTTGATTCTCCTACAACCTGTAGTCCAGGAGCTCTGAAGCAGCCATGTGGCTGCGGCTGCGGCAACTCAGCCACTTCTCCCTCCAGGGGTAGAGGCCGGACCACATTCCCAGACTCCCTGTTCCCAAATTCTACACTGACCTCTCACTTTGTCTTTGGCATTTATGGGTTGATAATTCTGGAAACTGCCACAGCTGCTGGTGATCTACTCTCCCAATGTTCCTCTGGCTGCAGCTGGTCAGGCCGCCCTGAGGCTAAAACCATGAGCTCATGCAGGGCTGGGCTCTGCTCCCAGCAGACTGCGATGAACCCTTCCTGTCTGCCTGCCAGGCTGTTTTCAGCTGGAGATTTGTTTCTTTCTCTCTGTCACTTTGTGGGTTCTGTAGCCCTAAAGTTTGTTTAGAGTCATTTTTATAGATATTTGAGATGGTTATGGGGGAAGCTCATCAAGTTTTCCTCCTTCTATGCTGCCATCTTGGCTCCACCCCCAATTTTTTTTTTAAGATTGGGGAGACATGGATTTGTTTGTAGGCATCAAGGAAGCTGCTAGTAGGATAAAATTGAAGATTAGTGGAAAAGTAAGTATAATAGAGGGAGGAGCAATTTGTTGGAGAGTACAGGATGGAATGGAATGATGTACAATATGGGAAGGCATAAGAATGATGTGAAATGAAGGGGTGTAAAGTCAAGCACAAGCAGCTTTCCAGAGGACTGCTGCTGTGAACAGCTTTCAAGATTCTGATTACCTAGTATAGTGAACTGTCTATTTATTCAGTAACAAATCAGAGCAAAACATTCACAGAAAATCAAGGTACAGCATTCACCATGTAACAGCTCAACAACTTATCACTAAAATGGCCACATAGTTTTCACCAAAGTGGTCATATAGTTCTGAACAAAGTTCAGTCATTTAGTAACTCAATCATTCAATCATCCTTAAGGAGGCTTGCCTCCCTAAGGGACACAAAGTACAGAAGTCAAAGTACTCCACCCCTGGGTACAATTAAATTACAATTTCATCAGTCACTACTCAGTACCCATGGAGAGGTCTTTTCATCTTGACTTGGGGCAGGCTTTCAGCTTCCATGGCTCCTCTTCCATGGTTCAACTCCCACCTTAATCTAACCAACTGCCACCTGAGTTCAAATGCAGACAGCTCTCCATGAAGTTCCTGCTCCATATTGAAGCTCACAGTATCCAGTCCACCTCAAGTCCTTCACAGTTTCTGTTCCTGGGAATAGAAAACTTAATAGAGCCACAGACAAAGTACCGACACCATAGTCATGCTTCCTCTGGCAGCTCCAGCTGACCCTCAGAAGTCTTTAGCAGCTCCATTCTCAAAATCAAAATCACTTTCTCCCATTCTCAAAATCAAAATCACTTGGGGTGACTAGGTGGCACAGTAAGTAAAACACCAGCCCCAGAGTCAGGAGGACCCGAGTTCGGTTCTGGCCTTAGACAATTAACACCCACACAAAAAAACTAGCCGTGTAACCTTGGGCAAGTTACTTAACCCCAATTGCCCTCCAAAAAAAAGCAAGAAAAAAAAAAGCAAAATCACTTTCTCCCATTCTCAAAAACAAAACCACTTTTTCCATGGAAGTTCCAGTTCAGCAGCAGCAGCCCAGCCTTCAGATGATTGCTGAGAGAAAGTCTCTCTCTCTCTCTCTCTCTCTCTCTCTCTCTCTCTCTCTCTCTCTCCAGCAGCAGCTACTCTACCTCCGTGAAGCTTATCCTAAGAACTTCTGACTGTCCAGCTTGTGCTCTTCCTTAAATACAGTATAGCTCCTCCATATTCATCCCCTTCCTGTTAATGTCAGCAACAGAGGTTCCCTGTTCAGTCCCTTCCTGTTACATCAGCAACAGGGGTTCATACTTCTGTTTCTTTAACAGAGGCTTAATTTGAAACTAGGTGCTAAGTACCTCTTAGCTTGCCAATACAAAGGGATCTTCAAATTTCATTACTATTACAAGGGGAAGGGTAAAAAGAAGCTCTTGTAGAAAGCCTTATTTTTTTCTGTGGCAAACAGGCTAACATCTTCAAGTGAGTCAGTGAGGGGAAGGGTACCATGGAAGGCTTAAAGAGGAATGAAAAGATTTGAAATGACTATGGAAAGTGGGATAGCCAATCAATTAGGGAGGTGAAATTAAAGTGTAATAAGTGTGCTGGAGTCAATTGGCTCGTAAGATCCAATTGTTAAATTTTCAGTGTGAGCATTTAGATATCAGATATCAGCAAATCCTACAAATTAGGGTTTGACTTATTGTTTTGTTGATTTATAGAATTAAGAAAGTGATGGGGGTGGTGGCACAGTGAATAGAGCACCGGCCCTGGAGTCAGGATGACCTGAGTTCAAATCTGGCCTCAGACACTTAACACAAAAAAAATTTAGCCATGTGACCTTAGGCAAGTCACTTAACCCCAATTGTCCTATGTTCTCCCCTTCCCCAAAAAAATAAATAAATAAAAGGGAAAAAACAATTATAAAAATAGAAAGTGATGGAGAAAAATGTTAATTTAGATTAAATTTAAAAGTACACACTGTGTGTGTGTATACTTTTTCTTTTGAGAGGAAGATGTTAAATAGTTGCCAGCATATTGATGGCTATAGGACAAGTCTTTTGGACACATTGTTTAGATATCTTCTTTGTTATATTCTGGGTCTAGACTCTGGAACACAGGACTGTCCGATGAAACCAACTGGCCATATTGGTATTCCCCTAGAGACACAATTCTTGATTGACTGAGAGAATGCTAAACTCAAAGCTGTATCTTATTCTTACCTGAGTAAGGAACTTCAGTTTGTGGTAGAATATTGGGAGAGGAACTTTGGAGATATGTGGAAAGAGGAGTTTCAGGAAGGTGGTCAAGAGAGACTCTGAATGTTGGACTAGAGTACTTGGAGACATGTACATGTATGGGGACCAGCCTCATCATGTTTCTTTACTTGTAAGTCTTGAAATTCTGGTGGCTGCTAAGAAGAAATCTCTAGTTGAGAACATTCCTTCATCTTGTTTTGAGTTAAAATTTTACTGCTTTTCCACCTGAAGAGCTGATTTATTTTTGGCATATTTTAATCTAATCTTCCATTTCTGTTTGCTGCTTTGCTTCAGTAGATGAATTAACTATTCACTGCTTTTTTTCTTATGGTCTTTTGTATAAGGAGTCACGTACCCTCCCCTCCCCCTTAAAGAAGATCAGAGAAGTAATTTTCCTTTCAAATACAGCCTAATAACCCTAGACTATACATTTTTGAGGGGTTACAAATGGATATATTTTAGCCTGATACTTCTTCTAGATATAGTAGAGATTATCCTTCTTCTAATGGCACCAGATCCTGCCTCTTCATCTCTCTAAGATGCCAGTTCTGCTCCCACTCTCTGCAGAAGGTGAGCTAGACCTTAGATCATACAGTCCCACACACATATTTCACATATGTGTGCCATACATTTACCAAAAATAATGTTATTTACTATTTATTTTACTTGATGTATGTAGCAGCAAGCACCCCAAGTGTCCTCAGGGTTTGCAGCTACCACAGGTTCTTGGATCTGCTTTGTTAAAGGAAAGCAACTCAAAATGGGTTAACAAGCTTACTTTAATCAGTCAGACATATATCGTTTACCTTGTTCAGGGGAAAAAGGTCAGGACCCCAAACTTCAAAATATACAGACAGAATTATCAAGACATTAACAGATCAAGTAGACAGCTTTCCAAACTGTCCAACCATTACATCCATACCCAGTCAACATCTGAGTTTCCACATTCTGGGTTTTTCAAAGCCGGGGGACTCTCAACAACGGCTTCCCAGAATTCAGATCAAATCACAGAACACTTCTCAAAGTGAGTCCCAAAACAAAGCTACACATCAGGGCTTATATAGCCTTCTTCTGGCTCAGAGAATGTAACAACCTTTTGGACCCACTGGCCAATCAAAAAGTATCTACTGAAAAACAAGCCTCCCACCCCAGGCTTCAGGTGCACTTTAGCCTAGGGGCAGGGAAGATCTTCCAAATTTGCATTCCCATTACAATGTATCATACTTGACTTTAAATGACTTTTGGCTAGTCCCAACAAAAAAAAATAATCTTCAGAAGACAAAGATTTGTCACTGCTGAGGACAGCAAAAGAAGAAAGATACTACAGGTTCTGTGGGCATTTTGGGGAACCCCCAAAAAAAGAGTTCCAAATACATTCTGAGCTTTTCCAAAATATATGTGATAACCTCCCAAGGTAATTGCTTTCAAAGGAATAACACTCATTTGGAAGTATAAGTTATTTTGTTTATTTGTTTGCTTATTCATCCATTCATTCATTGTTTATTTTAAGATGTATCACTCATGGTACTTGAGACACAAGAGAAATTTAAAAGGCATTTTTTGCCTTTTGGTGGTTGAAAACAATGTATAATCCTATTAATAACAACAAAATATTTTCAGGTTCTGTTCCAGCTTATATAAGAATACTTCTTTCAGTTAGATGATGTTAAGCTAAATAAATGTGCTAAGTTCCATGACCTTCTGAAGAAGATCAATAAGCTGAAGAAGATATTAATAATGCAAGAGAGATTTTGTTGGAGGTGATCTATGCCCTTATTTCTAAAAGCTCAATATAAGACAGTATTTTCAATAGCTTTCATCCACTCCACCAGAAATCAAGACGTTTGGATAATTCCCCAAATTTGTCTTATCACTGTTCCTGCCACGGAGAGGTTGTGACATAATGGAAAGAGTCTCAAACTAGGTGTCAGGAGACCTAACTTCTAGTCTAGGTCCTGCCACCTTGAATAAATCAATTTAACTCTTTGGGTCTCACTTTCCTGGTGTGTAAAACTGCAACCCTAAAATCCTATGAAAGCAAAATAGCAAAGAAAGAATAAAATAATGTCAATCATTAAGTGACTAAAAACATTTCCACCAAAATGTTACTTTTTGAATATAAGTAATGCTTTTCTTCATTTTTTATCAGTAGTAATTATTGGAGTTGTGATACTATAACAC
This sequence comes from Petaurus breviceps papuanus, assembly GCF_028583685.1. Classification (NCBI taxonomy): domain Eukaryota; kingdom Metazoa; phylum Chordata; class Mammalia; order Diprotodontia; family Petauridae; genus Petaurus; species Petaurus breviceps. The sequence goes on from NW_027186304.1 coordinate 53,572,808, forward strand.
TTCAGAATTAGTAAGTAACTCAATTGTTTACCTACAGAAAAGTCTACTAGGGCATTACGGGAATATTAGTATTTCCTATGCCTGGAATTCCCTTCTTCCTTACCTTTACTTCAGGGTCCTTGTCTTTCTGAAAGATGCTACTCAAATGCCACCCTTTGTGTGAATCTATTCCTGATCCCTCAACCCCTAGGGCCTTCCTTCCTGTTACATCTTGTATTTAACTACTTTGTGTATGTATATATTTACTAACTTTATATACATATACATATATATTTATACATACTCGTTGTCTCGGGAATTATTTTATTCTTTTCATTTGTATCTCCAGTGCCTAGTAAGGAGGTCAGTACATGGTAAATATTTGACACTTAACAAATGCTTGATGAATTTATTTTATAGTTAAAATATTCCCAGGGCAGCCAGGTAGCACAGCGAGTAAGAGCACTGGCTCCAGTGTCGGGATGACCTGGGGATCATCTTTCAGAGCGCTTTATGTATGTAATGGGTGAGGGCCCAGACCTAAGAACCTGCTCTGATTTGGCCCTCCAGGTGGGTTAAACAGAGAATTTACCTTTATAACCTGATGCCTGCTTGCCACCTAACATGTGAAACTTTGAATTAGTATCTAACCATGAGTGACTAGGCCCTAGTCACTAGGGGTGGGGAACCTGTGGCCTCAAGGCCATGTATGGCCCTCTAGGTCCTCAATTATGGCCCTTTGACTGAATCCAAACTTCACAGAATAAATCTCCTTGATAAAAGGATTTGTTCATAAAACTTGGACTCAGTCAAAAGGCTTCACCCAACGACCTAGAAGACCACATGTGGCCTTGAGGCCACAGGTTCCTCACCCCTGAGGGACATAAGTGAGAGACTATGTGATTATGAAATGTCTTCTATTTGACTGAGAAGCTGGAAGGACTAATAATTCAGCAGAGGCTGAACCAAAATTTAGTATACATACAAGAGGTACCATCTCTCACTCTCTCCCATGGCCACTTTTGAGTAAAGAAGAAGTCCTGTGAGTCACCCATTGAGGGAACCCCTTCCCTATTTGGCCCCCATGTATCTCTGTGCCTATGGTATTTCTGTTGTGTTTCATCATTCCTTATCCTAGGTGAATGAATATCCTAAGATAGGAGAAAAATGAATCCTGAGATACGAGAAGGCTGAGTTTCTTGAAATGGGAGTACCCAGGTTCCCCAGATCAGGAAATCCATCAAAGAGATATTGCTGACAACTGGAGCCAGTAGCAGCTGAGTAAAACCGAGGAGCTTAGCAAAGCCTAGCAAGAAACCTTCCCAGCTGAGCAAGAGAGCAATATGTCCATTGGCTACACGACACCCAGAAGCTGTGTAACTGGTGGGAATTCTGAGAAAGCAATTAAAGAACTTTCAGAGACAAGAGGAACCTCTTTACCAAATGTATTCTCTTTCTTATCATTTAAAACCTTACTTTCTCCATATATCTAAATGTAAAAACCTTCTAAAAATGAACCATGAATGATATACTCATGGATGCACATGATTTGATTTCTTTGCTTGATGTACCTTAATCTTCACAGTTTGCAATATGAAGCCTGAAAGCACTGAATAGCAATGCCCTTTAGCCCACTCTTCAAATTTGGACTCTGTTGTATATGCACATTCCAGAGTCACCAAGGAAGAGTCACATCAGGAATTAACACAGATCCCCGAAGTTTGTAGTTAGCACAAGGGTGTGTTCCTTGAAACTTGGCTGAATTCAGATACAGAAAACTCATGGAAGAATGGATAGGTTCTGGGGCTACCTGAGGGACCTAAACTGATCTCAAGGAGTCAAGAAAAACAGGTAGGAATGCAGAAAGGGAGAGTTAGGCAAAAAAGAAAACTGTAGTGCTATAGTAGCATGTTTTGATACAGAGATTGAAAATCTTGAATCCAAATCAATTCCATGTAAGTCAATTAATTTAACAAACATTCACCAAAAAACGCAGAAAAGTATAATTCAAGGTAGAGTATGATAGGAGTAATGTAGGGATCCAGATTATGTGCTTTAGCAATATTCGAGGAGAGAGAAAACCTTTAAAGTTGGGAGAAATCAGGAAGCACTTAATGTAGGAGATAGTACCTCAGGTTATCCTACAAGGAAATGGAGGATGCCAAAGGTAGATATGAAAAAGGAGAACATTAGCGGTATAGAGGACTTTTGTGAATGCATATATAATACCACAAATGGTATAGTCTTTTCTGACGTCCTCAAAGTTTAACAAGAATGTTATAGTAGGACCTACAAAATATAAACACCCCCACTGTTTCTTGGATTTGTCTAAATCACCCCAACCTGCTTACACTATTAGGTCTAATTTCCTAGAGCTAGACCACCACCACATGGTTACATTCACATTTTTCTCAGTGTGCTAGGGGTAACCTTGCTGAAAGAAAATGCACTTCCCATACTCACCATGATGGCTCTTTTGGAGCCATTGGATGGAAAATGTCTAGTGTGTTTTCTTTCCAAAATATAGCCAGCTGCTGACAATAATGACACTTTGGGATCTTAAAAATAACCATTTACTTAATAATAATCCAGAAGAAGTAATAATATTATGGATAGTGCTACATTAAAGCAAATAAATGAAGGAAAGAAACAAGTATTGATTAAGTGCTTACTGTGTACTATGCTGAGCACAAGCAAAAAGAAAGATAGTCTTTACCCTCAAGGAACTTACATCTAATGGGAGAGGACAACATACAAATGAGAGCTGAAAGGGGGGGTGGAATACCTAGTGCAGGGCATGGTTTTGAAGTCTGGAAGCCAAGAACAGGATTGGGAAGATAATGAAGACCAGCCTGGGACCCTCCACAAAATGGAAACTCCAGAAGGAACTTATCAGTGTGAGAAGGGAGCCTTACAGAGGGATATTCCAGGTTGAGAGGGCCTCACAGTAGGTTGGGTGTTTGAGGACAAGTAAAAGGATCTCTCTCTCTCTCTCTCTGTATATATGTGTGTGTGTATATATATACATATATATACACACACATACACACATATATACAGAATACATGACACACACATACCATGTTTCCCCAATAATAAGACACTGTCTTATTATTTTTTTGGACAGAAAAACACCAGAGGACTTATTTTCAGGGGAGGGCTTATTTTAATGAACATTGACAGCAATTTTAATAAACAGGTAAATGTGAACAAAAAAAATGTACCTTTATTCAATAAGCAAATCACTGGGGAAGAACAGGATGATGCGCTCACTGCTACAGCTCTGATTGGATGCAGCTCGGAGCGCGGCGTGCGTTTCACCCGGGGGGGGGGGGACAGTGCATACAGAGGGTACCGTAATGTAGCGTGTAGCGCAGGGGATCACCTTCACTACAGCAGCAATCTCAATAGGGCTTATTATCACAATACATACAGAAACCTAGAGCACACTCTTTCATTAATGCACTCAATAAACATAGCAAAGAGTGGGCACATATTTATAGGAACCTGGCAGAAAAAAACATGAGGGAAGAAATTACTTGCTTAAGGTATCTCACAGTTCTAGACTTCAGACCTCAATGTTATTGGTCCATTCAGGAACATTTGCACCACATGAAATTACTTCTCTACTCAAAGTTTGACTATTGATCCTCACTACTCAACTAGAGAAATTTTCTTTTCCTCTCCACTTGAGTTTAGCTATTATAAGCTCTTTTTATCAAATAACCATCACCTTATAAAGGACCTGTAGAAAGTGTCAGCAATTAACACAGGAATATGTTTTGCATGACTTCACATGTCATGTGAAAGGCTTCTTGCTGGGGTGGCCAGGTAGCACAGCGAGTAAGAGCACCAGTCCCAGAGTCGGGATGACCTGGGATCGAATCCGGGCTCAAACACTTAGTACCCACCCAGAAACACCTGACTGTGTAACTTTGAGCAAGTTACTGTAGTGGCAAGCACCCTAAGCGTCCTCAGGGTTTGCTGCCAACACAGGTTCTTAGATCTGCTTTGTTAAAAGAAAGCAACTCAAAATGGGTTAACAAGCTTACTTTAATCAGTCAAACATATGTCATTTACCTCGTTCAGGGGAAAAAGGTCAGCACCCTGAACTTCAAAGTATATAGGCAGAATTATCAAGACAGAAACAGATCAAGTAGACAGCTTTCCAAACTGTCCAACCATTACATCCATAACAAATCAACATCTGGGTTTCAACATCTGGGTTTTTCAAAGCCGGGGGGCTCTGGACAACGGCTTCCCATAATCCAGATCAAATCACAGAACACTTCTAAAAGTGAGCCCCCAAAACAAAACTACACATCAGGGCTTACATAGCCTTCTCCTGGCTCAGAGAATGTAACAACCTTTTGGACCCACTGGCCAATCAAAAAGTATCAACTGAAAAACAAGCCTCCCACCCCAGGCTCCAGGTGTACTTTAGCCTAGGGGTAGGGAAGATCTTTAAAATTTACATTCCCATTACAGTTACTTAACCCCAATTGCTTAGGGGTGGCCAGGTGGCTCAGCAAGTAAGAGCACCGGCCCCAGAGTCGGGATGACCTGGGATCGAATCCGGGCTCAGACACTTAGCACCACACCCAGAAATAACTGGCCATGTAACCTTAAGCAAGTTACTTAACCCCAATTGCTTTAAAAAAAAAAAGGCTACTCAGTGTCAAGATGAGCATCTTCCTTCTGTACAGGGAATATACAAGTCCTTGCTGTTGCCTCATAGTCAGTATCCTCAGGTAAGACCTCAGACTGCAGGTGTACTAGCACTGTGAGCCTTCTAGTACCTGCTTGGCTCAGCATGTTCCATAAGGAAAGGCTGCTAAGGATCAGGCTGGGTATCTTCCATCTGCCCCAAAGCAACCACTTCCATCTGTGTGAGCACAAGGCACCTTCCATTTCCTGCTGCTAGCCCAGTCTCCCAAATGGGACTCAGAGAACTTCTGGAGGAAAAAAGAACAACCTTCCCTTCAACTTCAGGCCTCCCATCTCCTGCTGTACCTGTCCTTTGTGGGTAGAGGAGTGGTAATCTCTACTCAGTGATGAACATTCTCACACCTGGTCATACCCTTCACATCCGAGTAATTGTCTGAGTAACTTCATGTCTGAACTCCTATAGATCTTCATTCAAACTCCACTCAAAACCATTTACCATTCAATTTCTCATTCCCAGCATCCTCAACCCTCCTACCCCAAAGTTTCATCCTAACTTCATCCAGCCTTTCACTTAGCTATCTGGAATGCTGGTTTCATAGGCAACAGCTCCTCCACACCCCCTTCATCTATACCTTTCCCACTCCTTCTACCTACTAGCCCTTACTGAAACCTGATGACACTGCCTCCCTGGCTACCTTCCTAGTATTAGTTGTACCTGCACTCATTCTCCTTGGCTTACTGTTTGAGGTGAAGGAATTGGAATATTCCCTTCTCCCTATTGTGGCTTTCAGGTTCTCTCCCTCCTTCACTCAGTAACCTCTCTTCCTTTGAGATTCATGCTATTCATATCTCCTGCCCAATAAAAATCCTGATAGCTATTGTCTACAGACCCCCAGGTCACTGTTGCAGCAAGCACTCCAGCATCCCCAGGGTGGCTGCCAACACAAGTTCTTAGATCTGCTTTGCTAAAGGAAAGCAACTCAAAATGGGTTAACAAGCTTACTTTAATCAGTCAAATATATATCGTTTACCTAGTTCAGGGTAAAAAGGTCAGCACCCCGGACTTCAGAGTATACATACAGAATTATCAAAACAGAGAAACAGATCAAGTAGACAGGTTTCCAAACTGTCCAACCATTACATCCATACCAAATCAACATCTGGGTTTTTCAAAGCCGGGGGGCTCTCAATGGCTTCCCAGAGTCTCATCTGATCAAATCACAGAACACTTCTCAAAGTGAGCCCCAAAACAAAGCCTCACATCAGGGATTATGTAGCTTTCTCCTGGGTCAGAGAATGTAACCACCCTCTTGACCCACTGTCCAATCACACAGCATCAAGGTGTGGGCATTCCTGAAAACCAAGCCTCCGGCCACAGGCTCCATGTGACCACATTCAGCCCATTAGGAGGCAGAGTATATTTTCAAATCAAGGAGGTTCTCAGAGTCTCTTAAGCCTATCAAAGGGCCTAGGGGCAGGAAAGATCTTTAAATTTGCATTTCCATTACAGTCACTCACCTTCCTTTCTCAATGAGTTCAATGCTTGGTTTACAATATTGCCCCTCCCCAATTCCTGCCCTTATAATAAGAGACTTCAGTGTATGTATTAATTCTCCCTCAAATGGCCTAATCACTCAGTTCTTCCATCTGCTCTCCTCCCATGAGTTACTTCTCTATACCACCTCAGCCACACACAAAGATGTCCATACCTTTGATCTTCCTATCACCCACAAATGTACTACCTCCATGTTCAAGAATTCTGAAATTCATTTATCTGACCATAATCTATTGGTTTTTCACTCTGCATTCCCTTATATGACCCTCTTCATCCTACTGTGACTTCCAATCCCTTGACCTCTCAATTGCCACTCTCCTCTTCTCCCCTTCTTAATTCTTTAGTGAACCAATTCAGCTCTACATTGTCTTCCTCTCTTGAATTCCTACTTACCTTATCATATTGCCAGTTATGCCCAGACAAATCTCAGCCTTGGATCACTCCCTCCATTTATCATCTTTGCATCTACACATATGCTGCTGAGCAAAGATGAAGAAAATAACATAATCATTCTGTCTGGGTTCACTATACATTTATGTTACATAAGCTCAACTAGCCCTTACTATACCTACTATACCTCCCATATCAACTCATTATTCCACTGTCCATAGTGGCTCTCCTAAACCTTTTCATCCCTCCTCAAACTTCCCGTGACTCCATTTCTTCCTCTTAGCTGAGAATCTTGCCTCATATTTTACAGAAAAAATAAGGCAATTCACTCTCTCTTCTCTCTTCCTCATCTCTTATCATTCAGGTGTCTTCTGCCACTTTTTTCTTCATCTTTGTTTCACATGATTAAGTGGCCTTATTCCTTACCAAGGCTTACCCCTTTACATGTTCAAGCAATCCCATTCTATCCTGTTTCATCTAATATATTGCTCCTTCTGTCATCCCCACTCTTTCACTTATTTTCAATCTACAAATATGTCCATGTCTCCTCTATCCTGAAAAAAAAACAAACCATCTCACTTGATCCTTCCATCACTGCTATATCTTATATATCTTCTACCCTTTGTAGCTAAACTCCTCAAAAAACCTTTCTACAATAAATAGGTGTACAATACAATACCCTACTTTATCACTGTTCACTCTTTCTTAACCCCTTACAATGTAACTTCCAACCTTTTCGTTCTACTGAAACTGCTCTCTCTGAAGTACAAATGGTCCCATGTAGACAAGGCAGGGTTTTCCTTAGGATGGGGAGATCTGTATGTTTGGAAGCAGTGAGAAATAAAGAGAAAGGGGAAAATTGAAGATGAGAGACCAAAAGAGAGAATGAATGATTAGTGGGGCAAGCTGTCCTAGAGAAGACAATAGGGTACAAGTGGAGGTCTTGGTTTGGATATATGGTAGGGTCACTTTACTCTGAAGCTAGAGGTAAGGAGGAAAGAAAAGGTGAGGATCTTGAGGGGTTCTGAGGAGGGGAAGTGAGAGATAGTCTCAATCTCAGTAAAGTAGGCAATGAGGTCATCTTTTGAGAAAGGAATGGAGGAGGGAATATCGGGGAATTGCAAAAAGACAAGAAGGGTTGATAGAGTTACTGAGGGGAGTGTGGTAAAAAGCCAAATACTAAAACTGTGTAGCCCAGTTCTGGTTAGATAGCATGAATTTATAGGGGCCTGAGTAAGCACAGTTTTGTGATTTCCTTCAGCTGTTTTCAGCACTTTAGTAGTAGAAAACTAAACTCTCCAGGATAAAAATGGAAGTAATACCAGAGAGGTATTGCTGTAAAGAGGAAAAACACTAGATCTGGAGTCAAAGGACCTTGGTTCAAATCCCACTTTAGCCATTTAGTGACTAGACTCTTGGTAAGTCACTTATTCTTTTTAGGCCTCCATTTCTTGATCTGTAAAATGATGGGGTTGGACTAGATGACCTCTGAGGTCACTTCTAATTCAAAATTTGTGATACTATGATGTGATTGATGTACTTAGAGAATAAGGAGATATCAAAAGGCTTGTTCATAATAATAAGAAAAAAGGAAGGTTAGGAAGGAATGAAGCAGTGAAAAATATAGAATGACAGAATGTTATGATTAGAGAGCGACATTTTAGATCCACAACAATATTTTAAAAATTATTTAAAATAATAGACATTTAGGATTTCCATTGTGGGTTTATATAGCTTGTTTGTTTGTTTCTATAGTTTTTTTTTTAATTTAAGCAAACATTTCAGTAGTTTGTATATTGTTAATATTTATTTGTTATTTAAACAGGTAAAATTCTAAGAGCTACAAATTGTCTTATTTTTTAATATGTTGTGCTTTAAATTACTTTTTTTTTAACCTGCTTTAATTCCAGGACAGATAAAATTAGTCCTAGACCTATATTAATTGTGTCATTTATAACATGCTTTGAAAATGAGTAAGTCTGTGAAAGAGATTAGCAACCCCATTATTTTGGAACAGAATTTGGTTCCATTGCATATTAAAAGCAAGTCAAACCAGTCTAACCTGATTTCCTTTTTTGGGAGGATTGTTAGATAAAGGGAATACTATAGCCACAGTATACCCAGTTTTCAGCAAGGCATTTGTCATAGTTTCTCATAATATTCTTGTGGGCAAGAGAGAGGGTGTTGGCAGGACTTGAGGTAGTTTAGAACTAGTTAAGTTTTCAGATCCAAAGAGCAGTCATTAATGGACTGATGTCCTAGAGGAAGGTCTTTGATGTAAAGCCATGGGTTCTGCTTAATATTTTTATAAGTGATTTGGATGAAGAAAAATCCGGGGATTGACAATATTGAATAACAGAACTTTCAGAAAGATTCAAAAGGATTCAAAAAGATTTTAATGTAACAGTAGACCTAATGTAATAAGATAAAATGTATATGTATTATAATTTAATAAAGATGAATATAAGAGGTGGCCTGGTCATGTAAAGACAGTAAGGATTAAGATACAGAAACAGAAGTCTAGTTTTCAGAATGAGGAAGGAGACAGTTGACTGTGTTCTGGCAGATTCAAGCTGTCTGGAGTGATGTATTCAATTCTAAGCATCATATTTTGGGAAATAACACTGATAAACTGGAACTCATTCAAAGAAGAATGACCAGGATAATGAGGACTTCAAATCATGCAATAGGAGAAATGGTTGAAGGAATTGCTTACATTTAGCCTGGAGAAGAGAGGACTCAGGAATGTCAGGACAGCTGCCTTTTGAAATTTGAAGGTCTATCAGATAGAAGAGGGATCATTATTTCTGGTTCCAGATAGAACTAAGAGAAATTGGTGATAGCTTTAGGGCTAGTTTTCAGGACTAATTTGAGAAAAACTCCCCAGTGATTACAACTGTACAAAATCAGAATGGACTACGAATGTTTTCAAGCAAAGGTCATATGAGTTTGTCTAGGATTTTGTAGAAGAGATTCTTGTTAAAATGTGGTCTACATAGGGATCCCTTCTAACTTCCTGATTGTATCATTAAAAAAAAAAACATTTTAAGTCTAACCAAGCTTTTTGGAGTGCCTCAGAAAAGGGAATACAAACAGTGCGAGGGGTGAGAACTACTTTTTCTTGTTCAGTTGTGTCTGACTCTTCATGATCCCATTTAGGTTTTCTTGGCAAAGATACTGGAGTGGTTTGCCATTTCTTTCTCCAGCTCATTTTACAGATGTGGAATTGAGGCAAAGCAGTTAAATGACTTGTCCAGGGTCATAGCTAATAAGTGTCTGAAGCCAGATTTTTGGAAAATTTAATATTTTTTAATCAACAAAAATTTGTTTTCTCTCTGTCCCACACCTCCCTTTCCCCAAAAACATAAGAAAGAAAAATATAATCCATGTTACAAACATATATTCAAACAAAACAAATTCCTGTATTATTGAGGGTAGATGGGGAGGCACTCTATCCACTCTACCACTTACCCCTAAGAACTATTTATAGGCAAATCCTAAGCACTGAAGGGTTTCAAGAATTTACCTGTGGCCAATTAGCTTATTTTTTTGTTTGTTTGACCCTGATCTTGTAGGGGACCGGTGGAAAATGAAACAAGAAAGTCAAGCCAAGCAAGTGAGAGATGGTGAATCAAGGAGAGAGGAAGAAAAGATACTGCAACCTGGAAAACTGGTGGAGGGTGAGAGGTTTAGAATCAAAGCTGCTTTCCATTGGGAGCCTTGAAGCAGAACTCTACCACAAGGAAGGAGGGTGGAGTTGAGTGACATTAGAATGGCTTCAAGCCAGCAACAGAAACTCAGAATTAGCCAGTCAGCATCTGAGATACCTGAAAGAAGCTGTGGTGAAGTTACCAGCATTAAATTTCCTCTCTGCTTTTCCAGGACAGAAATCCTTTCACCTGTTTGTTAACAAGCTTTTACTTTATTTTGAGCCAGCTCAAACTGGATTGAGAAATTTCCATCAAGGATTTTTCTGAAATCAGGAAAGCTATAAACAAGGCTTGACTTTATTTTTTAGTTGTCTAGATGGAGAAAGTGTTGATAATCCTGATTAAACTTAAAAGTGTAGCTTGCAGTCTTCAGCCCACCCCCCACCCTCACCCCCACCCTCACCCCCACCCTCACCCCCACCCCCACCCCCGCCCCCGCCCCACCAGCTGTTAAACATTTCCTGGTACACCTCAGCCTCTGCCTCCACCCTTAGACACATGCCCTAAAGGAGAATTGGATGAAAGTGCACTACTTCCATTCACTCCCTTTACATCAGCAGACCTTGGCTACTTTTAAAACTGCCATTTCTGTAAACCAAATGGTTTTAAAATATTTTCTCAGTACAAATATGTCCATGTATTAAAATTTGGGTTGACATTCAAATCTGTGCTGTTTCTGCTTACCTGAATTTTGGTAATGAGAGTAGCAAGGGAGGAAGGACAAAGTTCTGAGAGGGAGTAGATTCATAGTAGTGAGTTGCCAGAAGTTCAAAGAACCAGATATTAAGGGAGACTATAGTTTATTTAAAGGAGAAAGGAAAAATCCTTGGGACTTTATATCCCTATGAACCTGATAGACTAGGAGGGATGAATAATACACTAGGCAGACATATTCTCTTACTTTTGCTCAGGAAGTCATTGGGGTTTGAAGAGACTGTAGAGTTGGGGACACCATTTATGTAGACATTCCTAGGTGGCTGGTGGAGGAGATGACTAGTTAAGCTGGTTGTGCTCCTGGGTGCCACCTTCTGGTTACATAGGAATTAACTTTCCCTAAGTACCTGATCCTGATTACTACTACTATACTACACTGATGAAATATATGTGATCTGGTATGTTAATTCCCTCGACTATTTTACATGAGAAGTTAATAGAGGCAGAAGAGAATGAATGAGGTTAAAACACTGAGTCAGGGCAACAACTTTGGTGCGATGGCTATCTCATGACAAAATTGTTGTTTGTCCTTTGTTCTCAAAGAGGACCATGACATCTGAAAGGTGACGTGACATGCAAGTGAATTGGATTTAAGTGAGGGAGGGCTGTGCAAAGTCACCAGCCACACTTTCTCCTCCAGAGCCATCTGGGTCCTGTGACGACATATAGATCAGAAAGACTGGAGCTGGCCCTGGATTCAGTGGGAGACCTTAGCCTTTGGAAGCTAAGGTCTTTAACAGGTCTCAGTTTGAGGCAACACCCTTTCCTGTGATTAAAGCTAGGTAAGAAATGAGGCAGAGAAAGGCCTCTTTACATAGTCAAAAAAAAAAAAATCAATTTGGAAGGGGAAAGACCCTCGAGGGTTTCTGGCCAAGACAGAAACAATTGCTATTTCCATTCACTCCGAGACAATCAGGGCCTAAACAATGACCAAGTAGGGCTTGGCCTGGGAGCTGTTGTTGGCCAAATCAATGACAAAATTTCTTTAAATATGAGTGAAAAAGAAACATTTGTATTAGTTCTATAAACCATTTATTAAGGTTTAATTTAGCATATACATGTATGTTTTAAACAAAATCTATACCTATTAAGATAATTTCATTGTGAAGCCAACAAAAAAAGACACAATTTCGTTAGGATGAATTCCAAGGGCCTATCCAAATTATTGTTTCTAAGAGCAATGTGAATGGTGGTCATTAGCAGGCTGTTGAGTGTTCCAATCATGGAAAGCTCAAGTGTGGATTGGGTGACCTCTAAGGTCCTTTTTAACTCTAATTTTATGAGTTTATTTTTTTTAGGTTGGGAAGTATGTTTGTTTTTTTAAGACACGTTGCAATGATTGTAACTATAGTCCATGTGGTAAGTACTCAAATGGATCTGTAATCTCTTCAGTTCAAGTGTTCTCTCTAATGAGGGAGATCATATCATATCTATATTGGACTAGTCTGTAGTTTGTCCATGTTCTTCCAAAAGTTTATCATTACTGAAGAGTTTTACCCATAAAGAGGTTTAGGGTTGCTCTGGAGACCCCAAAATAACCAACACACCAGTGACTGCCACTGCATTCTACTCAAGTCTTCTCTCAGCCAAAGAAAAGTAAAGTTTATTAGAAGGTCACTTGTTTTGGACACAGAGTAAGCCTGTGCTAGGTCATTCTATGGCGCTCTCACACATGGAGGGAAGATGAGATCTTATATACAGGAAGGTTGTGGGAGTAATCTAGGGGTGGTCTTCAGGAGAAGTCAAATGAGGTCAATGAGTGATTAAGGGTGGGAAGTTGCTGGAGGCTAACAGAGGTTTGGGCTTATGGCCTCATGCAAATGCTTCATCAAATGGGACAATTTAATCAGAGTCCAAGGGGGGTTTCCAGAGCCTGTACCTCAAGGAGATGTCAAGGGAGCTCCCAGAGCTCATACCTCATCATTTGCTCCTCAAATAAATGTAACCCAAATTCCTTTGGGGTAAAGGGCGAAGGTCTCAGCTTCTGAAAGTGCTTCCTGCTGGCAAGGGGCATAGAACTGTTCCTGCCTCATTGGGTCCCATTCAAGGGTGCCAGACTTTACATTCAAGGGATCAGACTCTGGACTCCTGATCATGGCCGGTCCTGTGGGCTGGAGAACTTGGATTCAGTTGGAGATTTGCATAGTCTTAGCGGTCATCCAGAGGTTGATGGCTTGAACCCTGGAGGAGACAAACCTTGCAAGGAGGTTAAGCAAACAAAGACCAGACAGGCACCAAAAAAAAAAAAAGAATAGAGGAAAGACATTTTCCCTGGTTGGAATTAAAGATAACTATGGCAAGGCCAAAACACTGTCAGATATCCCTTTCCTTTCTAAATTGCTCCATGGACATTTAGCACATGGAAAGCAATAACAGCCACAAAATCTAATAGTTTTCAAAAACAGGCAATAACTCCCAAATCCTGTTCTTTCCTTCCATCATCATAGAGAGCGAAAGGTTTTTTCTAGATTGAGTAAAGCTGGAGTGTTGGTCAATTTAGTTTTCAAAGTCTCAAAAGCTTTCACCTGGTGGTCTGGTCCTTGAGTTGCAAATAATGATTGCAGTCCCTCCCAGGCCTTGAGTTTAATTGGATATAGACTATGATGGGGGGACACTTTAGAATCTAGAAGTCAGACAAATACTGGCGTGGCACAAGTAGCTTGCCCAGGAGTGTGGGAGATAGTTGAATCAATATGGGGAGATGCGGGAAGCTTAACTAGAGAAAATTGGCTTCCCAATTTCACCAACAAGGGGACATCATAAGAGGAGAGCATAAGGAAGGAGTGTTCAAACAGCAGATCCTCAAGTAGGCAGGGGACTGGGTATTTCTGGAGACATCCCTTAAGTTTCCCCATCCATGCCCCTGACCTGACTGGTCAAGGAGAGGGTAGAAACAATTGGTTAGAGCAGAGAACTTAGCCATAATAAAGTGGATTAACCTTACCTTCAGCCTTGATGCTTGCCCAGAGTTCAGGAAGGGAAATGGAGAATGTGGGAGCACTGCCAAGCCCCAGGCTTCCCTGTCATTCTGAGTCTTGAGAATACTGGAGGACAGGGTACTGGGAGGTGACTCTACCATTTTTACCTCGGTGACCATCCTTCCTCCAATGTCCCTCCTGGTCAGATGGGCATGGTTCTAAATGTGTTGGTTCCTGGGGCTCTGTAATGGTAATATAATTTTGAATTTGAAGATCCCTTTGTGTTGGCAAAAGTAGCAGGTACTTAGCACTTAGTAACTGATCAAACCTCTGTGGGGGAATAGAAGGTATAAACTCCTGTCACTGATGTAACAGGAAGGGGTTGGCTGAAACAGGAAGCTAATGCTGTGTATATATAAAGAAAAGCCCCAGAGAGGCACAGTCAGAATTTCTTGAGACCAAGATCTGGTGGAGAACTAAGTCAGAATTTCCTGAGAACTTTTGGTGGTGAAGCTTCTTCTGAACAGAAGCCAGGAGCCAGGAGCCCAGGTGACTGAGGAAGCATGACTGGGATGCTGAGACTTTGTTTTTTTGTGGCTTGGTTGAACCTTGAATTCCCTGAAGCAGAAATGGTGAAGGATCTGACATGGACCAGACCCTGTGAACTTCAGTGTGGAACAGGACCTACCCAGAGAGCTGGTCAAGGAACTGGGAGCTGTCTGCCATTGAATCCAGGTGACAGTCTGGTGAATCCAGGCAGAATCTGGGACCTTGGAAGGGGATCCAGGGAATCTGAGAACAGGCCCCAAGTCAAGATAAAAAGACCTCTCCTTGGGTACTGAGTAATTAAGGAATTATAGTTTACTAGTGACCTAAGGGGTGGAGGGTTTTGTGTATGATACTTAGTAATTGATTGCTGAATAAGTGACTGATTAAGTTAATCAAGACTTTGCCCCAAGAGTGGAAGACTTTGACTATTGTACTTTGAGACTATGTTGTGAATATTATAATGTGATTTTCTGTGATAAGCTGTAATATTGTGAACACTTTACCTTGATTTTCTGTGAAAGTTTTGCTTTGATTTGTTGTGAAATAAATAGAGTGATCACTATACTGTGTAATCAGAACCTTAAAAACTGTTCACAGTAGCATTCTTCTGAAAAGCTGCTTGTACATGGCATTAAAGGCTCCCTCTGGGGGGGTACCCTGGAGTGGCACTCCTTGAACCAGTGACCCTCCTTGTAGCATCAAAAGTAGATTTCCCCCCTGCCCAAGCGACTGGGCTTCCTCCAAGGGGGTCCCCTAGAGGGGCTTTTCCTGGCCATGGCAATAGCCAAGAATCCAGCAGAATCTCTGATATAACAAACACTATGGTTGTAATTATTTGTGATGAGAGATTAAGGGTGGGAGGTAGCTGGAAGCTACCTAGAGATGAGACAATGGAGGGTTTGGGAGGATCAAGGGTGGGAGCTGCCTGTGATGGGGTGCTTGGGATCTATGTTTGTAATATCAGTTTGTAAAACCAGTCTGTAAAATCACACTTCCCCCTCCCCAGCCTCAGAGCATTAACTCTGCCCCTTCCCCCTGCTGTACTCTGCCCAGCAACAACTCATGAACTGTTTATCTCTGCTTAGAACAATAACAAGCTACACCTATGAATCCTTCACTACACCATCTATAAACATTTTAGCTTAGGCAAATGTGATCTCCCCTTAGTAAAGTGGGCAGCTGGATCAATGAATCCTTTAATGCCTTATCTATAGATTAACTCCTTAGCCAATTATACACATACTGAGGCTCCGTTAGCCTTGGTTCCCAACATCCATCTTGTCAAATATGACACTGATGGGTGGCAGACTAGGCACTTCTTAGTCAGCCCTTTACTGCTAGCTGACTTAGTGATGTTTCAGGCCTAAAACCACACCTCCAGGTAGGCCCCCCCCCTTGGGCTATTTCCCAGTGAATTATGGGGCCATACACCTGCACAGTTGACATTAAAAGTGTATGTCCCTTAAAGAACTGACCACTCCTTAACTCCTCCCTAATCCCACCCTCACTCACCTAGTTAGCATAATTGATATCTGATTTATTGTCTTGACTCCTTAAAACTATTCCCTTGACTTCTTTAAGTTTGTAGGTTCCGTAAGAACTCTTACCTGCTGGACAGGGTAACAAAAAACTTGCAGGTTCCCTAAGGACCCTTGCCCACTGTAAAGTGTAACAATAAACTTTTACAATCCTGACTTCAAGACTGCTTGGGCCTACTGAATTCTTTCCAGACTGAATCAAAGGGATTCTGGTCATTGATAAGGATCAGAGTTCCTGTATAACCTATTGCCATCCCCCCCATCAGCTGGACAAAGGAGGGCTAGGCCAGTAACAGAGTTTTGGGCCAAGCCACAATGAAAGGCTTATGGCCTCAGGCAAATGTCACATCAAATAGGAAGATTCAATCAGAGTTCAAGGGGGTTCCCAGAGCCTGTACCTTATCACATATGTATCAGTAAATAGACATTAATCATTTGCTCTGTCGGTATTTATCTTCAAACAATTGTAGAATAAGGTACTCTTTCTCTTATGGCACAGATAATTCAATCTAAATACTTTAAAGACTCAGGGTCAGAAATTTACGGATTCTATTCTTGGCCTTCTTACTGGATCACATTTTGTTTTCTTGATAGTATTTTTTCCCCATTATACAGCAAGATGATTTTTAGCATTCATTTTTACTAGATTTTGAATTCCAAATTTTTTTCTCTTCCTCCCCTCTCCTCTTCCAAAAATGGTAGGCAATTTGATATAGGTTATACATGTACTATTATATAAAACATTTCCATATTAGTCACAGTTCGTGAAAGAAGAAACAGATCAAAAGGGGAAAAAACATGAAAAATAATAAAGTGAAAAAAGTATCCTTCAATCTACATTCAGAGCCTATCAGTTCTTTATCTAGATGTGGATAGCATTTTTCTTCATAGGTCCTTTGTACTTGTCTCCTGCTTCATATTTCTTACAAATAAATCATTTCATTTCACAGTATATATTTCTTGAACTGCAAATAATACCTTGTAATTACATTACAAATTATCTAAACAATTTACATAGGTACCTTATAAGTTGTTTCTCTTTACCGCCATTAAACAGATGATGAGTAAATTGAGGCAAGAGAGTAAGTTAAAAAGGTCACAAAGTAGACACAGAGCCTAGAGAGCATTTTTTTCTCTTACATTCATAATACTAACCTTAGCAATAATGTTGACTTAAGCTGCTCAGTCATGCTAAGCCTCCTTCTACTTTTACTTCCATTGTTAAGTTTGAAGGTAGAATATACATGATTTCGAGTTGTTCAATTATATATTTGATTATACTTGTTTTCTTTTTCATGTTTATGTTAGTCTTCCGTTTTTGAAGCTGATTAAATTTTAAATGTTCTTGAGATGAAAAATCCAAAAATGTTATTGCCCTCATTATAACATGGAAATGACCCTGGCTTTTTGGGAGGCTATCCCACTATATCGCACATTTAGTGTATAGACTATTTTCTATATACTTTTTATAAACAATATTCTGTACCGGACCACATTTTAGTCGTATAGTTTACTAAAAAAGTGTAAAGATTTTTTTTTTAATTTTGGTAGAGAAAATGCAGGCTTTAAGGTTCTCCAAAAAGGTTTTCATCTTGTAAATGAAACAATGCCTTCTAGGTTCCCATGGCCTGAGAACCAGATGTGTCACATTTCACCCCTTCCCTAGGATTATCTAGGGATTGAGGGAACTCTTCTCTGGCAGTGGCTCAAACCACACCAGCTCCTTCCCTTCCCCTTCTTTAGGGGATCACCACTTTAATTTAACCACTTAATAGCCAAATTAACTTTTACAAAGGAACATTCACTTCAAAGGTGTAGCAAAAAAAACATACAAACATTTCTTCTAGTACCTCCCTATATACCACCTGTATCTCTGGGGAGGGAAGGTCAAGGTTATCAGATGAACTCAATTTCTACATAGTATTATTCCTACCAAGTGCCAAGTTCCAAGTCTCCCTTGGACTTGCTTCCCAGGGAAGCTTCCTTGCTGGGCTAGTGGCAACATCCAGTATGAAATCATTAGTTTCAAGTTCCCCAAAAGCTATGATGGGAATAAGGATGTTATGGCATGAACAAATCCATTTTATTTTAAGTATATATTTTATAATTAAATATTTGTCATGTAAATTGTTCCTGTGTAATAAGATAAGTACTTGTGAAATTTGGTAATGATGTGTGTGTCCCAATCTGGCAAACAACTATTAATGAATGTCTTCCTACCAAATCTAGTAACCAAATGACATACATCTGCTAATGGGGTGTATCCCCCCTGCCAAATTGGGTAAACAACTTATAAATACTTGCTAGATATATTAGCTTTGGTTGGTAGTTTCCTTTTATTATTAGATTAGGTAATCAGTTGCTAATCAAAATTTAAATGTAACTTGTAAATACCCTTAACCAGAACCATATAATCCCTACCTACCAGTCTACTTCTAGGTGGCCAGAAGAACTGATTTCTGAATTTCCCATCTTAGAGAGGAGAATATCCTATATTCGCTCCATAGGAGTGTTATTGACTGAGATTTGCCAAAACAAAGAGATTTGCCACTTTAGAAAGAGACAGAGATAGACCTCCAGCTGCACAATAAGGGAGTCTTGTTGTGAACCCCAATACAAGACATATTTTGTTATTCAGTCATTTTTTCAGTCGTATCCAGCTCTTTGTGACCCCATTTGGGGTTTTCTTGGCAAAGATACTGGAGTAGTTTGCCATTTCCTTCTCCAACTCATTTTACCAATGAGGAAATTGAGGTAAATGGGGTTAAATGAATTATTCAAGGTCACATAGCTAGTAAGTGTGTGAGGCCAGATTTGAACTCAGGAAGATTAATCTTCCTAACTCTAAGCCAGACACCAACTAGCTGCCCCCACATGCTTACTAGGACCTTTAGGAATCAGGTTGGTGGTTTGTTTTTAGAGAGGCTAATATTTGTATTTTTAATAGTCATTACATTAAATGCATTGGTGAGTGTAAGTCTTACTAATGTACCGTTAGCTCCAGTAAGTATATGGAGTGGTAAATCAGTTTTATATGTGCACCATGATTTACAGTGGCTCAGGCTCTGTAATAATAATGTTAATGGGATTTAAGATCTTCCTGCCCATTAATAGCACTCTTGTGGAGCCCATTAAGGGAGGCTTGCTTGTAGGAAGGAAAGTTTTCATACCTTTTGCTAATTTCTAACTAGGCACTGAATTGGATGGGTTGTGATGCCTTCTGGCTCTGAAGTGTCTATATATTCTGAGTTGGTATTTTGCTTTGGGGGCTTGCTTATGAGAAGGATCTTGTGATTCCCTGGTCGAGATGCTGAGTGGCCATGTGTTCAGAGCTCCCTGACTGCTCAGATGTAAAGGCTCTCTTGATCCAAGGATGTATGTAAAGTATATAGCAATATTGTATTGATTTAGGCAGTCAGAACCCTGTCTTTTGGTCTTTTTTTCTCTGCTTGTATTTTCTCTTTCTGTATTTTCTTTGAAGTTCAGGGTGCCGACTTTTCCCCTGAATCAGTAAATGTAATTTAAAAAGATTGTTGACCCCTTAAACAACTCCTTTCCTAGTAAAGATCTAAGAACCTGTGCTAGCAGCCATCCTGGGTATGCCAGTGTAGTTGCTGCTATAGGTTTCCAGGTCTGAAACTCTACTCCCAGAACTAGACCTCAAAAGGGCAAAGGAAAGACAATTATAACCCCAAGCCCAATACTCAGAGCCACGTGACTTGGCGGGAGGGGAAGGCTTTCTTTCCCAACCTGGCTTGCTACCTAGTGTCTCTTCTATGATTGAGTGAATGACTCCTTCACCACCAGACTTCACTTGAAAGAGAGCCACTGTACCTCAGTCAGGCAGATTTAAAGATACAGCCAATTCCTGCTACACAACCAATGGAAAAAGGTTATTTCCACCCATGTGGTAGGCCAGTGCAGGAAGCCTTCCCCTAGAAGCAGGTTTCTAGCATCTCCCATGGGAGGGATCTGGGTATCTGCCAAAGTCTGTACATCTATACACACACACACACATATGATCACAAAAGTTTCCTTCATAGTTGTAGTCTCCAAAAACATTTTAAAAGGTAATTATAGTTCCTACTTGCTATCCCAAAATTAAGAAGAAATTTTTTAAAAGAAAGGAATTCTCTATCAAATCTATCATAGCCACAACACATCCTTCCTTGCAAGGGCCTTCTAAAAATAAAGCAAAACTATATTTGTAATGAAGGAGTAGCCAAGCCCGGCCCTTATGCTCACATACAGCTTGGATGGCTGATGCAGTCCCCACATAGTCTTTGGAGCATACATGGACATTCTGTAACTGGTTTGCATCTTCTCAGCAGTGAAGAGGTAGTCTTTTGATTGGCTACTTAATTAGAACTGAGGGGCATCCTTTTTCTCCTTCCTGCCTGGCTATGTTTCAATGAGAAGGCCAAGGACCACTGTAAGTTCCCTTCAGGGAGAAGGCCTTAGGTTTTTATTCCCACATCCAGGGCACTGCCTCCAGATGGCCTGTGAGAGCATGGCCCTGATGCTGCTTCCATCTCCATTGCAGTTTATTTTATTCCTGCTGTTTTTAGGGGAAGGAATATTGAAAATGGTCAGAACCTTGTAAGTTTTGAAAGGTTCATGCTGGGATTTGGAAGAGGTGGATCAATGGTGAAGCAGCCACTAAATCACTGAAAAGAAACCTGTTTGACTTAGAACTACTATAGCAGAAATGTGGATTCATCCTTCCCCCGACTAAGCCACATTTGTGAATGCCTTGCAGCAAGTGCTTTAAGTGATTCCCAGGAATTACAAATGGGGCAGTGTGACTGCCTCTTCCATCCCCTTTCCTCCTTTTTAGTATCTTCTGTTCTTCTTGTGTCTTTGCAATAAATATCCCTTTGTGAAAGCTATGTTGATTGATTAAATGAACCTGGGGCATTAATCACAGGCGGTCAACATAGGGAAGAACACACTGGAATGGAAACGAGTTGATAGCATTAGAGATTCACTCCCAAGTCTAGGGGGCAACCTTAGAACCCTGGGGGTGTATGTAGCTGGGCTCTGATATTGATGTCCATTTTTTATATGGGCTGAATACTTCAGAAACTCCATCTTTAAATCAATAAGTTGTGTAGTTACTGGACAATTATTAAAAAACACAAATTACCTGACAGCCATATCATTTCTATATCAAGTGAAACATAAGATATGTTTACCCAAGTATTTGCCGCTGCCATTAAAGATATCCAGTATAGAATACAAATGTAAGTAGATAAAAAATATTTATTTAACAACTACTATATACAGAGCACTGAAGGTATAAAGACAAAAATGTAAAATGATCCATACTTAAGAAGCCTACCTGCCATTACAGGAGGCAACATGTAAACAGATTAATGAATAAGAATAGAGCACTAATAACAAGTCTGAGCAGCAAAAGTTCAAGAAGTAGTACCTGAGCTGAACCTTGAAGATAGAAGTGAGAAAGCAATGCACTACAGAAATGGGGGCCAGCATATTCAAGGGACAGAGGTGAGAAATGGAATGCTGAGCTTGAGAAACAACAACTAGGCCACTTTGGTAGAATATAAAATTCATGAAAGGGAGTAATGTGAAATAAGAGTAGAAATGTCAGCTGTATCTATGTATTGAAGGATAAGTCCCTTCAGGTGGTGTGATCTTCCACAGCTTATATATATATATATATATATATATATATATATATATATATATATATATATATATATATATA
>NW_027186304.1:53594569-53614467 GCF_028583685.1 Petaurus breviceps papuanus
ATATATATATATATATATATATATATATATATATATATATATATATACACATATATTTCGTTCAGTCAGTTTTAGAGTTGAAAGTTGTACAGTTGTAAAGGTGATACCTTTTCTTATTTTTAAACAATGATAATTTTAATGCATGCAGAAACAATTATTGTGATTTCATAAAGATAAAATGTGGGCTGGTAGTAGATAAACCTATTTATAGATGCAGCTGCTCTGTATTAAGCCCCATAAAATTGTAGAGCTCCCCTCCCACCCCCAAATGAGATCTGCAACCACTCAAAATTAGTTGACTCAATAATCCACACAGGAAAAACCAAATGGATAAAGATTGACTATTGTTTATACTATGATATTCTGCTGGATGGACAGCTGATTGTTCTGTCATTAAATTTGTCTTGGATAAACGTTCCAGATGCACAGTGAGCTGGACCCACAATTGAGTAGTGGGGAAAGGGTAGGCTAGATTGCATTTGGGAAATTACATAAAACTTTCAGGAATCCTAAACTACTCCTTCAAATAAAAACCTAGATATATTCCAGAGAGTATTCAAGGAAATCATAGGAGTTAAAGGATAGGAACTAGATCTGTGATTTCATTAGCATAAGGAGCTATTTGATGAAGAAACTACATTTATCAAAAGAGGTCAGCACTCCCTCTGCAAAGGGTGGCCTGGAGGAGAGGTGTCAAACACTGGTCACTACCACACTCCCTATTGCTGTTGAAGCAGATTAAAATGTAATTGGGAAATAATTAACAAAATAAATAAAAACACAGTAGAACATAGATAATGTTAATATGTGGCTTTCCAAGTTAACATACAGCCTGTTGGGATTTTTATGTTCAGGGTTAGTGGAGCCTTTTCTATTTGAGTTTGACACAAGTGGCCTAGTGCTCTGAGGGACTGAGTGACCTGGCTAAAATTAGAGCCAGTGTAATTCAGAGGAAGGATTTTTACTCAGGTTTTCCTGCCCCTTAAGCCAACTGTTTGTCCATTATGATATGCTGTCTCTTAAGAACATCATAAAAATATCAGATTGATTATATTATGGCTTTCTGGAAGCAATAGCTGTAATAAATTCAGAATCAGTTATTTGTGTGCTGCATGACCACTAACTTAATCAGGGCAAGGTCAAAGTCAGGACCAAATGAAAACAAAGGGTAAAGAAGAGAAAGAGACAATGTGAATAGCAATTCTAACCTAGGTGTTAAAAGAAAGTATCAATGGGGGGGGGGGGAGAGAAGAAAAATGGACAAAAGTGAAAATATTGATTATCACCATTTCTTAGAAAATTTGGACAGAAAATAGTCATCACAGCCAATAGGCCAAAAGCCCAGAAACTACTTTAACTCACAGACATTTGATCCCCTTTCCAAGAGGAGAGATATGATCAAACATCACTTCAGATTACAAGCCTATTTTTAAAACATAATTGAATAAGAAGATGGAAGATTATGCTTAGGAGCAGTATTACCTCAAAAAAGGATGGAGGGAGTGAAACTACCTGCTGAGAAGAAAACCAGCCTCAGAGATTCAGCTAAGTGATAGCATTTTATTTAATTTTAGATGAAATAAAAAAAGAGAACAATAATCAGACGTCGAACAGAATACATCTGGTATTTCTCCAGTGAAGTAGGATCATCATCTGGAAGCTTCCATCTCAGTAGCTAATGTATTACTATGTGAAGCAGTGGCAAAAGATGAAATTGAGCTGAGTAGAATGCCTAGATTTAAGTAAATATATAGAGAAAAATATGTACAATTTAAAAGATACTAAGGGACTGATTTTCAGATATGCTTAAGAAGGGAAGAGGCTGAAGGAATGGAAAAGATCTCGTATCATATATTTTCCAAAGAAAAGGCAACCAAGCCCACATTTTATCTTTTTTTTTTTTTTTTTTTTTTTTTTTTTTGGAGTCAATTGGGGTTAAGTGACTTGCCCAATGGCACATGGCTAATAAGTATTAAGTGTCTGAGACTGGATTTGAACTCAGGTCCTCCTGACTCCAGTGATGAGGGACGGAATCCCAATAGGTTCAGCAGGAACTCTGATCTTATCTAAGACCAGAAAACCTGCAATAGTGTCTGGAAAGAATTCAAGGTCTCAGGCTTAATTGGAGTGAGAGTTGTAGAAGTTTATTGTTACGCTTCTATAAGAAGCCAGCAAGAGTCCTTTAGGGGACCTGCGAGTGAGAGAGGTACATGCTTTTACTTTTAAAGGGTAGGGCTGACATTGTCAGGGCTGACCAGATGGAGGGAAGGGACCTCAGTGCATAGATAAAGGTTAGAGCTGACCGAGAGGAACTTGTGACTTTAGTGCATAAATAGTTTAGATGAGATTTGGGCCAGACTGGAGGAGATAGGAGGCTAGGACAAAGGAGTATTTGGGCCAGACTGGAGGAGACATGAAGAGATTAAGTAAGAACAAAGGAGTCACAAGGTGTTGCCTAGGCAGAGTGGGGATAGGGGGAAGGGGCAGAGCCCGAGGCTGGGAAAGGGATTTCAGATTACAATTTTACAATACAAATTGCAGTTACAACTGCACAGACTGGTTATACAAATCGGTTCCACAAATTGACCTAGACCCCAGGTACCCCATCACCAGGACTGGTGCTCTATTCACTGTGCCATCTAGCTGCCCCCCAAATTTTATCTTTATGAAATCTTAGTGAGAATTGTTTCTGCGCTCATTAAAAATATTGTTGATGAAAAAATAAGGCAATATCTTTAAAACTATACAACTTTCAACTCTAACACTGACTGATAATATTGTACTCAAAACACGGGCAAAACCCAACTAACAATTTAGAAGTGAACCCTTTATTGGAGCCATGTTTGACTCCCCAAATCATTCAGCCCCGACCTCCGGCAAAGCCTCAGCTTTTAAAGGCATGCAAAGGGCCAACGGTTAAGTATTACGTAAGCAGGAACTTGCAGAAGCTAAAATCAGTGATTGGTCAGTACACATTTTGAAACTCCCACGCCTGCCAAGTCTCCCTAGACAGGGCTAAACCTGGCAACCCACCCACCTCCCTGAAGAAGAGCTGATTGGGGGAGGGGACCCAGAATGGGGCCAGGTACAACAATATATATATATGTACATATGTAAAGTTCCTTCTCTGCTTATTGATAAAACAACAATATATTTGACTTGGTTGAATACAGTACTATTCTAAAGGCTTTTCTTTTCTTTTTAAATTTAAACTGGAAGGAAGTTTGTTTTAATGTAAATAGTATTTTATTTTTTCCAATTATATGTAAAGACAATTTTCTACAGTCTTTTTTTATAAGATTTTGAGACCCAAATTTTTTTCCCTCCTTCTCTCCCCTCCCCACTGCTCAAGAGACAAGCAATCTGATATAGGTTATACATGTGCAACCATGTAAAACATATTTCCACATTAGTCATGTTGTGAAAGAAGAAATAGAAGAAAAAAACACAACCCTCCCCCAAAAGTAATAATAGTATGCTTTTTGATATGCTTTTAGAATCTATTAGTTCTTTCTCTAGATGTGGATAGCATTTCCACTGTGAAAATTTTGGAATTGTCTTGGATCACTGTATTGCTGAGAAGAACTAAGTCAATCATAGTTGATCATTGCACAATGTTGCTGTTACTGTGTACAATGTTTTACTGGTTCTGCTCACTTCACTCAAAATATCAGTTCATGTAAGTCCAGATTTTTCTGAAAGCAGCCTGCTCATCATTTCTTACAGCACAACAGTATTTCATTACACTCATATACCACAACTTGTTCAGGAATTCCCCAATTGATGAGCATCCCCTCAATTTCCAAATCTTTGCTACCAAAAAAAGAGTTGCTATATTTTTGTACACGTAGATCCTTTTCTCTTTTTTATGATCTTTTTGGGATACAGACTTAGTAATGGTACTGCTGGATCAAAGGGTACAATTTGATCTAAAGGCTTTTGAGAAATAAATGTCTCCCATATTACATATTAAAATAATATAAAATTCTATGATAGATCAAATTACTTTATAAATATGTTTATAATTATTTTTCAATGCTTATAGGTATCAGCATTAAAGTAAAGCCTAAAACAAAGAGAGATATGTTCGTGTAAGGTGTTAGTGTCATGGAGAATATTCTGCACAAAACCCAAAAATGATTCTTTATTAATGATAAAGTTTTCCAAATGTTTCTCTTTGTAGATAATATGTCATGAATTAACCAGGTTTCCAATAATTTCTGTGGCATTTTGCATTCTGTTGCATGTGGATAAGGAGACATGATACCTGACTGATAGAGAGAAAGCTGGCCAGAATGCTGTATGAGAGATCTGGGGAGGGGAGGAAGCGGAGATTAGGAAAGAGACATGTGGTTCCAGAAACACTTGTTGGGACAGACACAAGTGGAGAGAGAAACTATAGATATTCAGAGGAAGATGGCTCCTCAATATGACCCTGATTTTCAGGAACACGTCTCCCCACAGACTACTTGTATGTGTATCTCCTCTGATGAGATCAAGTTCTTTTTTGGTTTGAACTGATACATTAATTTGCTCAAAACAATTCATTCAAATAAAAAAAAATGTTTTACTTGATTTCTTTAAAAAAAAAAATCACTATAATTTTCCCCACCTCCTCTACCCAGAGAGCCATATCCTATAATAAAAATAGTTTTCCTTGTTTTTTTGAGCAGGGAAGGCAGGGCAATTGGGGTTAAGTGACTTGCCTAAGGTCACACAGCTAGTAAGTGTCAAGTGTCTGAGGTTGGATTTGAACTCAGGCCCTCCTGACTCCAGGACCTTAATTAGTTTTGTGACCTTGGGCAAGTTACTTAACCCCATTTGCTGTGCTTTCCCCCCCCCCCAAAAAAAATTCTATTCACTGTGCCACCTACCTGCCCCGAAGCATTTTTTAAAAATAAAGCAAGAAAATAACAAAAGCAGGAAAAAATCAGCATAAGTGATTAAAATATCAATAAAATCTGGAAATTTGTGCAATGTACAACATTTGAGGACTTCTGCAAGGGGGATTGGGAGTGTCTTCTTATACCTTTTCTTTTGAGCCATGCTTGTTCTTTATAACTTTTCAACATTCACTTTTGATTTGTTTTAAAAATCTGGGGTTCTTTTTACCATTTACATAGTTGTAGTCATTGTGTATATTTTTTTTGGCTCTTCTTACTTCAAAGTGTTAGTATGCCTATCTTCTCCTTTCCCTAGTTTTAGAGTTTTGCTTAATTTATTTATTCCTTTTTCTTTCTTTCTTTTAATTAGTTTAGTTATTCCCTTTTTTTCCTTCTGTTAAGTCAAGCAAAATCTTCCTATCCTTTGCTTCAACTTGTATTGTTTATTCATCTTGAAATTTTCATTTCCTGTGCCTTTTCTAAAAATAATTTTTTCCCTTCATTCATTCTCTTCATTATTAATTTTCCCTTTCTGTTTATTTTCATTTATATTCTTCAATTCATGGCCTTATACTTATTTAGTTCTTTTTTAGGCTGTATTTCTCATGGAAATAAAGTTTCTAAGGTCACTTTTGGATTTCTGTTTCTAAACAATTTCTATGCTATTACCTTGTAGATCTTACATATTTGCCCTTCTTCTGTGTCTAATTCTTAGAATAACAGTTCCTGCAAGTGATAGAGAAGATGTTGTTACATGGTAGGAATTTTCTTATATCCTTTATGGTGTAGTTCGTTTGACTTCCTTGTGGTCATTTTCCCCCCTTTTGCCATGGATTCTCCTCCCAGCATCCATGTTCCCCAATCTCCTTCTTCAGGGTTCCATTTGCTCCTGGAAGCCCTGGTTTTTCTTCTCCTAAGGTAGGATAAGTGGTCGTCAAATCCTTGGAGAGTAAACACATTTTAAGCTCCCTATCTCCTTTTATAGAGTATCTTTCTTCCTCATGAGAGCATTCATCATGGTATACCCTCTCACTACTAAAACAAGATTTCCTGTTATTTCAGTTCCTTCCTTTGCCTCATTGCCAATTATCCTGTAGGTTTTCTTTCCTTTCCTTGTTAGTCTTTGACTTGATTAAGGCACATATTTCCTTTTATATTCTTTCTCCCCTCCTGCTTTTTAGGCACCCTCTCATTCTGTGATAAAATCCTTCAAAAACATTGATTCATTGATTCTGTTTTCCTGTGAGATGTTGAGTTTTAATCCATGATGTTTGTGGCCTATTTTCCCACCATCGCTTCTTTCGCTCTAATTTCCTTTTAGAAAGGAACCTTTTAATAGTCTTTCTACCTTTATTTTATTGTTGTCCTTGGTAGCTATATTTGCTAACCTTCCTTGTATTTCTGCTCCTCGGGTGCTTGAAAAGAAAACAATTTGTTCACATCTGGTTTTCTTTCTAGGAGTGCTTTAAATACCTCTTTTAAAAACTGGATATCTATTTTTTCCATCAATATTTAGACTCAAATTTGCAGTGTGTCACCTTGGGTTGCATTTTGAGCTCCTTTGCTTGTTGGCACACATTATTCCATTCCCTACTTAGGTTTCTGGTGTGTACAGAATAGTCTTGTGTTATTTAAATTTCCCTCTCTTTATATTTGAAAGTCTTTCTCCTGGTTGTTCACAAAGTTTGTAATTTTATAATTGAAATTGTTAAATTTGACCATGATATGTCTTGGAGTTTTTTGCACAGGCCCTTTTTTTTTTTTTTCCTGGAGGCAATCTGTGGACTACTTTGATTAATACTTTGTTTTCTATGTTCAAAGTTCTGGGCAGATTTCGTGTGTGTGTGTGTGTGTATGTGTTTTTCTTGCATTACAGTGTTCAGGTTATCCTATTCTAGGAGATTTATAATACTTAAGTTGTCTTTATGCATCCCATCTTTGAGATCAATAATTTTTGGTTATATGGAGATTATGCTTTCACATAACATTATTTTTGTTTCTCCCAGATTGTCTTTTATTTTGGCATATTTCCATTCCCCATCAGTTATTTTCTTTTTTGTTTCTTTGGTTAGCCTTGCAACTATGGATTAAAGTTCTTTTTTGCCAATTATTTTGGCTGTGCGGACCATAAATCCTGCTTTCACAATTCTTTTTTCTTTTTTAAGTCATTCAGGAATATTCTGCTGTGGTTCCATACTCTTTTAGGAATTCACAGGCTTTTTTGCCTCATCATGTATTGATTTTTTTTTTCCTTTGTCTTTTAATATTTATTCATAGATGTCTGGACTCTTATTTTATCTGATATTGAGGCCATATTCACTGCTGTTATTAATATGTTCCCTGATGGTTTATCTGCATATATTCAAAGTATTTGTTTTCTTCCTTCAGAGATCTTTGATAATTTCAGTCTTCTTTTCCCTTATTTTCCCCTATTACTCACTTCCTGATTGCCTACCCTGTGATGACTGGACCTCTAAGTTACCTCAGCCTTTCTCCATGCTGGGCAATTCAATTCACTATAAATTTCTTCCTCAAGTGACTTCTGGGGTGGGGTAGAGTGAGGTATACCTCACCTCAGCTGCATGCTGAGCTCTTTTCTTCCAGCTTAATAGAGCACCACATAGCCACACACACCATTTCCCTGTGGTCTTCAGTTCTTAGGCTAAACTGTTGTATCACTGCTGAGTTGCTGTCCCATATTGAGAGCAAGCTTCTACCCTCTCACTAAAAGCAGTGGGGTAGAGTTGAGTTCTGCTGCAAGGCCTTTTCTTGGTTGTGTGTGTGTGTGTGTGTGTGTGTGTGTGTGTGTGTTCGAGAGTGCGCTCGAGCGCAGGGTTTAGAGTTTAAGGATTGGCCTTCTCTGCTGTTAGTTCATCAAACTGTTACCTCTTTAGGGCTGGTGGTTGTCCTAGACCATGGAGACTATTGAAAGTGATTTATGACTTGCTCCTGAGTCCTCCTTTGGAGAGATTAGAGAAGTTCTGAGAACTGGAGAAATGTCTAGCTGTCTATCTTGTTCAAGTTATATAATCTAATCTGTAGATCTCCAATTTCAGTTTGCTGTTTTGATTAGATAAATGGGTTTGTTTACTATTTGTGATAAGCTTTTATGTAACAAGTATTTAGTGGGAAGAATTAATCTAGTTAAGTAGCTTTGGTAACTCAGGGTTAAACACTCTTAAAAGGGAAGCAACTTTCATTCTTAACTCAGACTAGCACCCCTAGTCTTAGATATTTGATGAGAATAAATAGCTACAATTCTAGTCCAATACAGATATTTGATGAGAATAAATAGCTACAATTCTAGTCCAATACTCCTCTCAGAGACTGGAGGAAGCGAGGCCTATCCATTTTGCTTCAACTAGTGTGCTGGCTAGACAGGCATTTCCACTGGCTATCATATACTCAGCAGCAGTGGGCCAGGTTTCTGATAATACCTACCCTTACTAACTATGTTCCATGTCTATATATTTAGATAACTTATGTGGACATAGTTATCTTACATAAAATTGTAAACTTTGGAATCTTATGAAGCTTCTTTGTTGACACCATGATTATTTGAATGAGATCAGCTTAACAAATCCAAAATGGAAAAATAAACAGGATAGAAAAAAAATCAATATATAAATATAATTATGTAATATAGAATAATAAAAATTCTTTTATTAAGGTGTAGCACCAACACAATATTCACAGTGCTGATGGACACTGTAAATATGCTGGCATGGGCACAACAGAAAAATATAACAGACTCTTCATATATAAGACAGAAGCAAAACATTTATTCAGACACCAGAAAACCAAAACCCAACACCAGGAAACTGAATCCATCATAGCAATAAGTTAATACACCACAATGCAGACAGCCACACCATCCTTTCGCCTTCCCACATACCAACAGTCACAAGCCTAGCTATCTCCCTGGGTACATCCTCTCTCTCCTACTCTCTAGTTGCTCTGACTCTGCTCTACCCTTCAACAAACCTACCTCAGTTCCTCATCTGTAAAATAAGCCGGAGGAGGAAATGGCAAACCCCTCCAGCATCTTTGCCAAGAAAGCCCCAAAGAGAGTTGGTCACTACTGAACAACATTCTCTGCCGAGGGCTTTCCTCAGATTTTGGTTGGTTATCAGGCAATTGGTATTGTCTCTTTTCATATCTCCAGTGCTTAGCACAGTACCTGATACACAGTAGGAGCTTAATAAATGCATAACGAACATATGAACGAATGAGTGGGCAGCAAAAAGCCAAGGGGTAAATGCCACAACGATTTTTCCAAAATTTCCCATGTTTCCCAGAAGCCATCCGGCCTCTCTTTCCAACTAGGTACAGGGCTTCCCTCTAGATGAGGGTCGTTTTGCCTTCAAATTGGATTAAAGACCCTTTTCCATAGGAAATAGGCGCCCCCCCCAGCCCCACCCGATTCTGGGACAGTGACCTTGGCGCATGCGCGGCCCCAGTAGGTCCCTCCGGAAGCCCCGCCCCTTTCCTCTCGGTCGCTAAAGATCTCTAAGGAGAGACTAGCCTGGGAGAGAAGCCCCGCCCCACACCCTCATATGAGCCAATCAGAGGGAGGCGGCGCAGCGCGCCAAGCTAGAAAGGGACCGGCGTGGCTGGGCTGGTTCGTGCTCCGCCTTTTGCCTTTCTGTCTTCCGGGGAGTCCATCTCAAATTCCCTTTCCCCCCCCCCTTCCGTGTCTACCCTGCCCCCATCCCCAACCCCGGCGTGACGGAGGCGCTCGGAGAGATGCCCCGTGGCGGTAGCAGCAGTCGCCTCTGCTGCAGCGGCCGGAAGGTACGGTATGGGGGCTGGAGCAAGCGCGGCGGGCGACCACCCTGCCGGGCCCGCCTCCAGCTAAGTGCTCACTCCCTCCCCCTCCCTCGGCCGCGGAGCCAGGGCTGGCTGCCAGCCGGAGGCGGCCCCCTCCGCGCGGCTTGCTCTCCGCGGCTCCCGTCCTCCCATTGGCTCCGCTGGCGGGGGGCAGCTCCTGCTCCGTGAGCCGCAGGACTGGGCCCAGGCGGGGCGGGGCGGGAGGACGCGCTGTCTTCTCCAGGCTGGAAAGACGGCTGTGTCCCGCGTCCCCGCCTCCGCTGGCATTTCCCCGGCGTTCGGCAGACCTTCCATTCAGCCTTTACTCGTCCTTCACTGTAGCTGCTCTAAAGCTTTTCTGCACTCATAGATCTAGAACTTGAGCGTTTCAAGCCCTTCCAAGGACTTCAGACGTCAATGCAGCCCAACCCCGGAGACCAGCAGTGATCAAAATGTGATCCCGCGGGGCAGGGAGGTGTCCCTGAGGCCCCCTCAGGAGGTCCGCGTGGTCAGAACTCTTTTAGTAATGATGACAGGACATTTTAATTAAGAGCAAAATACCAGTTAATTTAACCTACGGGAGCAAAAGCTCTTTGGCGTCCTCAGGTTTTAAGTAGAGTTGCAGACTTTAGCGTGGCCTCTCCACGTGTACCCCGCACATACGCGTGTTTTTTTAGTTGGGCCACCTGGGTGTCTTCAAAGAGGAATCCAAGTTCTATGTGCTTTTCTCCACACCAGAGGTTTTTCCTCGGGGATCAACAATTAGCTTGTCACTCCCATGGATAGATTCCAGGGGCTCATCGAACTTGGACTGGGAAGAAAAGTGTACATCTTCATTTTTACAGTCCTTTAACTGACATTTAACATTTCCTTCAAATTTTTAAGAAACATTATTCTATGAAGGGATCCCTAGGTCCCATCAGACTGCCAAATAGGCCGTTAAGCAAGAGTGGACGATTAAAATGCTGTTTTAGGATTACCAATTTTGTCATCTCTGTGTAGGCTGCATCCTAATTCTTTCAGCCATCTCATTCTTCCTTCACAGTGGCCATTCTAAAGCTTTTCTGTTCTCATAGTTTTATAGATTTAGAGCTGGAAGGGACTTCAGAGGTCATCTAGTCCTTAAACCCCCCATCTTACGCAGGAAGAGGAAAAGGACATTGAAACCCATAGAGCAGCAGTTTTTGAAATGTGATAGAGGTATGAGATCTTTTCAGGAGGTCTTCAAGATCATGTGAGGTCATAAATTATAATAATATAAACTCCTTGGTGTTGAAAGATCTTCACATTTTAGTTATGCCGCTTATCACCAGGGTGACTGACCTTGGATAAATAATCTCCTTGGGTCTCAGTTACTTTACAGTCAACAAGCATTTATTGTTGTTCAGTTGTGTCATGACTCCATTTGGCCTTTGCTTGGCAAGGATACTAGAGTGGTTTGCCATTTCTTTTAATAACTCATTTTATAGATGAGGAAACTGAGGTCAACAGAGTAAAATGACTTGCCCAGAGTCATACAGGCAATACAGGTCTGAGCCATCTATGTGTCAAGTCGTGTACTTTCCTGCTAGAGATAGAAAAGTGAAAATAGTTCCTGCCCAGAAGAAGCTAACATTCCAAGGTGGGAGACACTGTGCAGACTACTATTTACATATAAGATATAGAGGTTAGGTAATCTTAGGGGATACTAGGGGGTGGAGGAGGTGCAGGAAGGTCTGCTGAAAGGGGGAGTTGATCTGAGCCTTGAAGGACATAGCCTAGAGGTGAAGTTGAGTAAATAGAGCTTTCTAGGCAGGGGGATAGCCAGTGAGAAGGTGCGGAGTTGGGAGGTGGAGGGACCTGTGTACCAGGAACAGGAAGGAGGCCAGTGTTGCTGGATCTTGGATTACATGGAGAGGAGTAAAGTGTAAGAAAATTGGGAAGGTAGAAAAGGGCCTGTAAAATGAACAGAACGGACTAGATGATAGGAGGTCCCTTCCCACTTCATATTTATAATTCTCTGCTTTCCAGCCTCCTGTAGGACAGCTCTACCAGATTTTCCACTAAACTTAAAAATAAACTTGAAGTCATATTGCTTCTGTCCTATCCTTACTCCCTTCCAAGCTCTTCTTGCTAATTTCCCCCCCTTTTTTTGTTGAAGGTGTAATTGCTGTATTCCCAGTCACCCAGGCTTGAAACCTTACCTTTTCACTTTTTTTTTGCTAACTACATCCCCATCCCCCTATCCTAGCAGTCACAAAATGTGTACATTTTTCCATTTTTTCCCCCATTGCTACCACCCAAGTTTCAACTCACATGACATACCTTGATAATAACTTCAAAAGTAATTTTCCCGTCTCCACTCTGTTTTATACTTTGCCATCCTGTTGACATCCTCTGTAACCATTTTGATCTCTTCAAGCCCGTGTGGAACCCAGTTTCCTAGGATATAAAACTCAGACTTTAACTGGGCCCCGCCACAGTTTGGTCTTAACCTGCTTTTCTAACATGTCTCCAGTTATTCCCCTAACCCAACCCCTAACCTATTGCTTTCATTGCATTATTTGTCTTTCCAGACCTTATTCTTTCCATCTAAAATATTCTCCTTTTAGCTTTCAGTGTCGAGATCCTATCCATCCTTTGAGGCTCATATCGAATTTCATTTGTTTCATGCCTTTAGCATGTCAGCCACCTTCTGAATTTCTATAACTTTGTTTATATTTTCATCTCATTTGTCATGTTATAGTTTTATTTGAGTTCTTTATATGTTCTATTATAACTCTGAGGACAAACTATTTAATATATTTTTTTATCTCTCCTGGCTCTTAGCGCAGTACCCTGTACATAATTGGAGCTTAGTAAATAATTTTTGGATGAAAGAAAAGGAAACTTTAAAAAAAAATTATAAGGTGTCATGGAAAAAGTATTTTAGTAAGAATCAGGAGACCCCAATTTGAGTTTTAGTTGCTCTGTGACCTGGGTCAAATCACCTGACATTCCTGGCCTTCTGTGACTCAGTGATAAAGAGGAGAGAGGTAATAGAGGCCTAAAATAAGGTGGTAGAATAGGGAGTACAGAGAATAGGTGTAATCAGGGGGAAATTATGAATGTAAATAATCACATTGTGAATGTGTCCTTTGCTTATGCTCAGCTAATACTTTTGATGGAATGATGGTTATGGAAAAAGCTTTTAAAAATGTCTTTTGTACAGGGCGGCTAGGTGGTGCATCTTCTACAAATGCAAGGGATTATTTGGATGAGAAGGAAACTACATATTTTATTCAGAGATTGAATTTGAGCTTAATTTTGGAATTGTTCATTGATGGCAATGTATTAGGTTGTCATCATCTTAATTGTTTTTATTGTAAACTTTATCAACAAAAGCAAATTAGTACATGAAAGAATAAATTAATGCTTAAATGATAAATTCCATGCTATTTATAATTTTTCTGAAAAGAAAACGGCTTTATAAATTTTAACAAAATAATAATTCTATTTCTTTTCTGTGTCCCCTCCATTCTTTTTTCTCTCCGTATGCTTCTTCGGTTTCCTCGCTGTTGTTTTATATGTAGCTGTAGTCAGTGTTTATTTGTATGTCTTCAGTTTGTATTACTTGTCATAGAATCTAAGCTAGAAGGAACCTTAAAGGTCACTTATTTCAATATCCTCATTTTATAACTAAGGAAACAGATCTAGAGAGGTTCAGTGACTTGTTTCATAGGTAGTAAGTGTCATAGCTGGGATATAAATTTCATTTCTCTGCAGATTCACCCAGGGGGTTTGTGACTCTCCACTGAGGTAATGGGCATAAAGCACTTTGAAAACCTTAGAGGGCTATATATAAATGCCAATTGTTGTTGTTATTTTTAGCCTTCTTCATTCACCAGACCTCCAGTGTGGTCATAGCTGCATTTCTTGAGCTTTCTGCTGCACTCCTGCCAAGCTCAAACAATGTTTATGGAGCATTTGTGGGGTGTGCTGGTAAATGTCTATCAGTTGGGCTATCTAGCCACCCACACTTTAAACTGCATTATTAACTCTTTAAATGAACAGTCAATGAAACAATAAATTAAACCCTATTTGTAGTCATTTTTGATTTCTGAGTAACAAATGCTCACAATGAAATGGAAACCTGTCCAAGCTGGCTCCCTCACTTCCTCACTCTGCTTACCTCTACCATACGTTGCATTCTTTATAGTTATTATTTTTATGGTACAATTATATTACACTGATTATATCAGCAGTTGTTGGACATAGAGATTGTTGTTTGTTAACTACAAATAAAAGGGCTATGGATATTTTTATTCCAGTAGGTCTTCATTTCACCTTTTAGTAGCATCCTTAGAGCTTATATCTACACAAACTTATCTACATGCACATATACACACATGTATATGTGCAGTTATACATATATGCATATACACGTGTATGTATACATACACATGCATATGCACAGACACACATATTAGTGGGATTCCTCACCCCTACCCCTATCTAAGGACTTGGCTTCAGACTACATTGGAAAAATAAATGAGGTATTTTACAGAGAATTCTCTGTATTATTTAATTTATTTTCTTTTTAAGGACTGGATCAGTGATTTCACCAGTGCAGGAAACTTCTGGTGTGAAAATTTCTTCTCTCCAGCAACTCATCTGGAACTTAGTCTTATTATATTTTCATCTCATTTGTCACGTTATAGTTGTATTTGAGTTCTTTATATATTGTATTATAACTAATAGAATTAAAGGAGTTTGAACTATTTTCAAGTGATTATTAATAGTTTCTCCTTACCAAAAAGAACAAGTTGCATAGTATAGTAAATCAAGGGCTCACCTAGGAATTAGAAATAAAAGATGATATTGAATATTTATATAGATCTTTAAGTTTTGCAAAGCACTTTACATATATTATCTCGTGATCTAGGAAGACATGGATTCAAATCTTCCCTATGATAGCTGCCGGACCATAGACCAATCATTTAATTTTTTAATGTTCCAGGTGACTCTCTAAGACTAAGTTCCAGATGAATTGCTGATGGGTAGAGGTAGTTTTTACACCAGAAGTTCTCTGTACTGATGAAAATCACAGGTCTAGTCCAAAAAATACAGACAATTAACACTCTGAAAAATTCTATCCTTTGATCATTTATCTGTTGGGGAATGAGAGTTATTTTAGTAAACTTGTGTTAATTTCTTATAGATTTTGTAAGTTAGCCAGTTGGTAATATGTGACTGGAGCTCAGGAAAGAGACTAGAGCTAGATAGATAGAACTGGGTGTTCTCTGCATAGAGATTATAATTGAACTCAGGGGAGCTGATGAAATTAAGTGAGATGGTTTAGAACAGAGCTGGGGAACTTGCTGCCTTGGAGCCACATGGGGCCTTCTAGACCTTTAAGTGTGGCTTTTTGAATCTAAATTTTAGTAAAAATTTAGTAAATTTTAGTATAATTTGGATTCAGTCAAAAAGCCACACTTAAGGATCTAGAAGGCCACAAGTTCCCCACCTGTGTTTAGAGGGAGAAGAAAAGAGGGCCTGAGGCAGAGCTTTAGGGATTGCCCAGTTCGTGAGGATGATGTGGATGAAGATCCAGTGCAGGAGACTGAGAAGGAAGAGGCATACAGGTCGAAGAATCAGGAGAGAGCAGTATCATGAGAACCTATAGTAGAAAGTACAGCCAGGAGGAGAATGTTATTAAACAATTGGGAGCAGTCTTTCATGTGGCTTTTAATAGTTTCCTTTGGCTAGTCTACGGTTTAGTCTACTGGTCTGATTGGTTACTTAAGGAATAGCAATCTGGAGATAACAGCATTCCCTTAATCAGGGATTTATTTCCGTAAAGCAGGTCTACTCAAGATTTGCATCTGAGTTTAGAGGTTGTCACTCTATTAAAAATGACATTGAAAACCTCTTTGAGGGCAAAGTACAATCTCTACAAAGGAGTTTTCTTTAGCCTCATTGCTGGGTAAAAGTAGATTGAAGCTGACTGATGACTGGATTCCTTCCTCCCTAATGTATCTACCCTTCTATGAACATTTGAACTCTGGTGAACTCTGGGCTATCTCCATCTCTCTTTAGCCTTTTCTCCTTTTGCTCAGCAAAGGAATTAGTGATTTTAGAGAGCTTGGTAATGACAAAAGGTTTTGATGACATTTTTAGGGGATGCTGGTGGCCTCTGACTTCACACTGCTTTTCCTGTAAGTGGACTCCTAATTTCCAAAGCAACTTGCTCCACCAGAGTAAAAGTAAAGGTTCTATTGGGATGTGTGTCTCCTCTTCCCCCTCTGCAGTGCTAGGATACCAGACTGACTGTGGGAATCTGTAGGGATGATTTCTCTAGTTACAGTACTTTGTAATTAGAGAAGTGTACTTGCCCTTTTGATGAGGATCCATCGAACTTCTTTGTATTAAGTAAGTAAACAGATAATGTTTCACTGACTTTTCTTCCAATGCAGGTCAAAGGACTTTGGATTATCTTAAATACTTAAATGCATCTGGTGCTTTTTACATTTTTATTTTTTCTGAAATCCGACAGTAGATGCAGAGTTCTGTACTCCTAGTCCCTCACCTCTCCTGAGAAGGGAAGGAGATTCATTTTTCTCATCTCTTCTTTGGAGCCAAGCTTCATCATTGTAATTAAATAGAATTCAGTTGTTTTTTTTTTCTTTCCCTTCCTTTGAAGGAAGCCAGGAGGGAGAGCATTCCTGGCATGGAGGGCATCCAGTGAAAAGATGCAAGGTCAGGATTATTGCCATCAGTTATATTATTTTCATGCTTTTACAACTATCTCACTTCCCATCAATCCCTGTAAATCTTACTTGACTGCTTTGTAGGCTACATATTCATTCTTCCATGTGGCACGATAATATTCTATTATATTTATGTGCTGCAGTTTGTTTTAAGCATTCTCCTAGTGAAGCTTATTTGTTTTGTTTTTGCTTCTTTGTTATCACAAAAATAACCCCTAAAATATTCTGAGATATTTGTATATATATCCATTTTTTTGATAGTTTGGTGCCTTAAAAAAAGTCTTTCATTTTAGTTTGAGGCTTTTTAAGTACCTTGATATTCTGTGTCATTTATATTCCAGGTGACAAAGATTTAGTATTTTCATTGTATGGCTGAAGCAGGCCCTGTCTGTCCTATGCCTGGAATGAATCCTTCTCTTTCTTCAAGATCTAGTTCAGGGCGCCACTTCTTCCCTACTTTGTGTCCTGCAAGTTTGTGGATCCTTTAATTATCTGTAGTCTTTTTTTTTTTTTACCTGTTGAATTGTTTTACCTTTGGTCTTTTATAAGCCAAATTGTCCTGTAACTATAAGCTCAGATTTTGATTTTTTTTCTTTTCGTGGATTTTTTTTGCTCTGCTAGGTACAGCAAAAAGCATACAATAAGAGCTAGACTTTGAAAAGCATGGGCTCTGTGAGAAAAGGATTAGTCTCAACTCTGGGTCTTGAATTTTTCCATTTACTTTATCATCACAATCATCATCATAGCTAACGTTTATATAGTGCCTGCTATGTTTCAGGTATTCCGTTAAGTACTATACAATTAATATCTCATTTTGGCCTTGGAACAACCCTCGGAAGTAGGTGCAGTTATTATCCCCATTTTACAGATGAAGAAACTGAGGCAAATGGGTGAAGTAACTTGCCTCAGGGTCAAACAGCTAGTATATAAGGACAAATTTGACCTAAGGCTTTTCTACCTCCAGACTCCCTGCTTGGTGCACTATGGCGCCACCTAGCGGCCACTTCAGGGCAGGATTATCAGGGCATTTTATTATTTCCTTAAAGGGTATTTTTCCTATTTTGACTTTAATGTGACAGTTCTAGGAAATTACAAGATCTTGCAGACTGAATTTACTGCCAGTTTGTGCTGTGGCATCATAGTAATAGTAGCACCTCACTGCTGCCTGGTAATCCCTTCATTCCACTTTTATTGCCTTTCACATTCCTAGTAATCAATCACCAAGCAAATTAATGTATTGCCTACTCTGTGCCATGTACTGTTCTGAGTGCTTTGGCTACAAAGACAAAAATGGTACAGTGGAGACTTAGGGAGACTTGAGTTCAAATGCTGCCTCCAATACTCACTACCTATGTGACATTAGACAAGTCACTTAACCTCTGTCTGCCTCAGTTTCTTCATGCTAAAATAGGAATAGTAATAGCACTTAGCCTCCCAGAGTTGTGAGGTTCAAATGAGATATTAATTGTAAAATGCTCAGCATAGAGCTTGGCACATAGTAGGTGTTACAGAAGTACTTCTCTCTCTCCTTTGTGAATTCCACTCCCTTCAAACTGACACACTGTTGAGGATGCAGAATGTACGTATGCAAGTTCCCTGGGCATTTGCACTGCTTTCTTTAGACTGTTGCCCTCTTTTTTCCCTACATCAGAATTGTTTTTCTTGTGTTCTCAAAATTCCATTCTTAACAATTCCCTGTTTAATCATGGCTAATTTCCACAGTGGGCTCTTACCTGTTCATTCTCTAAACCCTTTAAAACCAGTATAACCAGGAGTTCTTGAACCGTACGCTAACAGATTACTGCAGGTCCTTATAGGTCTGACCAAACTAGAAAGTCTTCAAGTTTGGGCTTAGCTACAGCCTAGAAAAATGCCGTGAATTATGACCAGAAATTTTGCTCTTATTTAATTAAAAAAAAATTTTGGCCACAGCAGTTTATGAAACTACCCAGTGCAGTGTAGAGGATGGTAGCGGAATCACAGACTTTTTGAAAGTGTTCAGGTATTAGATATATTCATGTCTCCTCTAGAGAAGTATGGGAAAAAAAAATCAATTGACATTTAAACTTAATAGAGGGAACTCAAACTTAATGCAGCAAAAATGCTACAAACAAAAGCCTATATTCTATATTAGGACTAATCATGGAAGAAAGAGGGATGAGAAGTATAGGAAAATGGAAGAACAGAGGGAACTTGGGAAATAAGCATGGAGTTGATCAGGCAGAGTCAGTAAACATTAACTGCCTACTTTGTGCAGGCACTGTGCGGTGCCCTGAGGGTATAAAGAAAGGCATAAGACAGACTCTGCCTTCAAGCAGCTCACTGTCTAATGGGGGAAGACAACACACAGAAGCTAAAAAGGGGGAGGGGATGGAAGGGAGGTGGGAGCCAGTGGGAGGGGGGTCATGATGAAGTCCTGCTGTTGGGAAGGGAGCTTATCTAAGGAGGTGTGAGTTTCAGAGTTTATTTCATTTTGAAGAACTGTGGGTTTCTGGAGATCATGAGGTCCAAGGAGGTAGCCACATGAGAAATGATGCGCATGAAGCAGTGGCCTGACTACCGAACTGAACATCAGGGCCTGATTGAGAATCCTGACTTTGCTCCTTGTTGCCCGTATGGACTAAAACGTGGCCACCGGAGCTGAACATCATATTCCAGATATGGTACACTTCTGGGCCAAGGTCTTCTCATTTATAAAATTAGGTAGATGATTTCTTCTACTTTGAATACTGTGATCCTTTTGAAAGACAGGAATAGGAAGAAAGAGCTGCCAGGTGTCTTTGGGGAAGAGAAAGAAAGAGGGGATGAGACAGTGAGAGGGACAGCAGGTTCAGAGGCTTCTCGTTTAGTCTGTAGGTATCAGTGTAAGTTACTGCTTCCTTTTGAATGGTTTTAACGTTAATGCTGCTATTTGGTGGTAGAGAGATCCTAGTACAGAGTTGCCTTGACTTTGTCTTAGTGGAGTTTAATTTTGTCAGTGAGAACACATTCTATCTGTATTGTCACAGATCTAGAGGCCATGTAGCCTAGTCTGTTCTTGGCTAAGCATCACCTTTACTGCATGTGATCATGCAGTCTTCATTGGAAGATTTCTGGTGAGAAGGGGACATGAAATAGTAGTTTGTCTTGCAAAATGACTTTTATGAATGTATCCAGCAGGGGGAGTATGTACTCTTTTGGATTTAGGAAGGTGAGGAAAGTGAGCCAGTTCTGTGGAGAGTAAATCATAAAAGAACTTCCTTGAAGTTTGCACTTGTGGTTTTTACCCAAGTTGTTTTACCTAGTTTATATCTTTTTAAATTTTTTAAAAAACATATGTGCCTGCCTCCCCTCTTTGCAGAGTTCGGGGACTGGGTGGGACAGACTATTAAATATGCTGTCACCTGTGACTATGTATTTGGTTTTGCTACATGGCTTTTCCCCCTTCTAAAATCTTTATTAACAAGGAAGACTCATGGGGTAGGGGATGGATATATTC
>NW_027186304.1:53614477-53615069 GCF_028583685.1 Petaurus breviceps papuanus
CAAGATTATTGCAGAGGTAGTATTAGAGGGCTTGGTAAATGACTAAGGCTCCTCACCTAGGAGCCATTGGCAGAAATAATGAATTCAGTCAATTAACAAGTATTTATTTAATGCTTACTACAGGGCAGGTACTGTGAAAAGCAATGAGGATACAAAGAGAGGCAGAAACAGTCTGTTACCTTAAGGATCCTGCATTCTTATGAAGGGAGACGACATGTAAACAAATAGGAACATACAGGATACACACAGAACAGATGGAAGGTGACCTTTTAGAGGAAGGCTTGAGCAGCTGGGAGACCAGCAAAGGCCTCCTGCAAGGTGTGTTTGAGCTGCTGTGAGTCACTGGAGTTTAGCGAGTAGAAGAGTGATATGCCCAGTGACTTTGGCAGCTCAGTGGAGGATAGAGACTGCTTAAAAGACTTGTCATAGTCCACTCGAGAGGTTCCTCTCCAGGCTGCTCCCCGGCCTTCATTAGGAGGGCATCCAGAGTTCCTCTGCCGTGCCTTCCCTTACCCCTAACTCCTGACTGGGTCCTCCTTCCTTCCTGTCTCCTCCCCATCTCTTCCCTTTCCCATTTAATTCTATGTATTAT
>NW_027186304.1:53615079-53631123 GCF_028583685.1 Petaurus breviceps papuanus
GACATAGGAGAGTTGTTGTGAAAGTAGAAATGACAAGATTTGGCAGTAGATGGTATATGTGGGCTAAGTGGGAGTGAGGAGATGGGGATGACACTGAAGATACCCACAACAACGATAGGAAATTTTATAAGGTGGTACGCGTTTTTGGGAAAAATATGCCTCGTTTTATTTTAGACCTGTTGAGTTTGAGG
The DNA here is from genome assembly GCF_028583685.1 of Petaurus breviceps papuanus. Taxonomy (NCBI): domain Eukaryota; kingdom Metazoa; phylum Chordata; class Mammalia; order Diprotodontia; family Petauridae; genus Petaurus; species Petaurus breviceps. Next base: position 53,615,271 of record NW_027186304.1, read on the forward strand.
CGCCACTGAGACCTTTAAGTAGCGGTGACGTAGAGGCATTTGAAGATTTATGTCTGTAGCTTAAAAATGTTGGAGATTGGAGCAGCTAGGTGGCACAGTGACTAGAGCACTGGCCCTGGAGTCAGGAGGACCTGAGTTCAAATCCGACCTCAGACACTTAACCCCCCCCAAAATTAGCCTTGTGACCTTGGGCAAGTCACTTAACCCCAATTGCCCTCCAAAAAGGAAAAAAAAATGTTAGAGATAAAAGATTTAGGAGTCAACTGGATGATAACTGAAATCCTGAGATAATGAGTGTTTGTCAAGAGAATTGAGAGAAGAGAAAGCAGCCAAATAGATGAGTAAAGGAATAAATGAATCAAACATTTATTAAGTACTTTCTATGTGCCAACCAATGTGCCAAGCTTTAGGGGTACAAATAGAAAAGCAAGAGATTCCTTGTTTACAAGGAGCTAGCATTCTGATTCAGGGAGACAGCACGCACAGGTTGGATGTAAGTAGATAGAGAAATCTATTGATCCTTGGGGTTCAGCTTCAGAGAAGATGGCAGTGTCTGGGAGGGCCAGTGGCAGGCCAGATGATAAGGCCTGGTGGTCCTGTAGCAATTTTCTGGAGAACTTATTTGTGAGGAACTCTTCTGATCCGGGAGATACAGCACCACTAGACTGCTCTGCCCCCTGTGGCCCAGTAGATGCCAATCCCAATGCTTGAGGTCAAAGGACAGGATGCCTGAGCTGCTGCTTTTGCCCTCTGCATCATCTGTTAACAGTCAACATCATTGTCCGTCATGGTTAGCACGTTACGTTTGAGTGGATGTAGTAAAAAGGAGGAGGAGAAAATGGGATCCAGGGAACTCACGGGTGGTGGGTGCAGCATCAGGAATGTAGGTAGAGGAGCGTGGTCCAAACCAGATACAGAACCTTGGGAATCTTCTCACTTAATAAGGTCATGAGGACGATGAGGAGCTTGAGAGAGAAACAGAGGAGAGGGGTAAGAGAAGGAGAAGGGGGAGAGTCCAGTGTTTCTGAAGTCAAGAAAGAAAAAGTCATGCAGAAGGAGAAGGTGGCAAATACCGTCAAGACGTCAAGGTGAATGAGGAGTTTTTGTTGTTGTTCAGTTTTAGTCGTATCTGACTCTTTGTGAACCTCTTTGGGGTTTTCTTGGAAATATGACTGAAGTGGCTTGCCATTTCCTTCTCAAGCTCATTTTACAGATGAGGAACTGAAGCAGAGTTAAGTGACTTTCCTAGGGTCACACAGCTGGTAAGTGTCTGAGGCAGGATTTGCACTCATGAAGATGATGTGTCTTTCTTATTCCAAATCTTGCACTCTATCCACTATACCACCTAGCTGCCCTAGTAGAAGTTTAGGCCTTCAGACTTTTTTGGTTGGGAGGTTATCGTGGCCTTTGCCAAAGCAGTGTCAGTAGCGTGGCGGTACCAGATTGCAAGGGGCTTTTGGAGGCCACTGATTACACACACAAACCTGAGAGTAGATTTGTTCTGCAAAATGCTTTTTTATTAGTGTATGAGCAGGGGAGCATCTCCTCCTGTTTCTGGAACTTGTGCATATGATCCTCCATGATGTTGACCACAGAATTGTTCACATCTCGTAAGTCTTCCACCAGTCCACTTTGGCATAGTCACAGATGATGACTTCAGAGCATTATACTATATCTGATTCTTTTCACTGCTCGCTCTGACTCACATTAAAAATGTTTGTCACCTGCAGCATCACTTTGGATCCTTCGGTTCAGTCCCTATACTCCCAGTCCATCTCCCCTGCTCTGATTTCCCTAGTATCCAAACTCAGCCTTGACCCCACTGTGTGTCCTGTGAATGATTCATTAGCCACAACCCTAGGATTGCTCACATCCCTGACTTTCTGCCAATTCCCAACCTGTTAATCCTCAACTCTGGGTAGCTCCTAAATGCATGCTCTGTTCCTGCTCCCAATATATCCAACACGTGATCATATTCACAAGCTCCGAAAATAGGAGGAGGTGCTCCCCTGCTCATACACTAATAAAAAAGCAAAACAAATTTACTCTTTTTTGTGTCTGTGCCTTTGCATTGACTGCCTCCCGTGTCTATTCTATTCTCCCTCTTTAGGTCTGACCCTTAAGCTTCCCTGCCTTCCACCAGTGGTCAGCTCGGAGCTCCCCTGCAGGAAGACGCTGCTGATCAGGGCCTCCTCTTTCAGATCACATTCCATTTGCGCTGGATATTTTCTACATACCCAGATATTTGCTAGCTTTCTCCCCATTATGAAAGCGAATGATGCTTGAAGGCAGTTTTATTTGTTTTGTTTTTCCTTTTCTTTTTATTTATCCCCAGCACTTAACACCATGCTTGGTACAGAACGCTTCATAAATGCTGATTGGCTGACCGACAGTTCTCTGCCAGTCAATTTTTGTGGTTTTCCTTCCAGTCCCAAAATCATTCTTCTTAGTAGTGGTCAGATGAGTTTTCGTGGAAGAGGCAGGTGTTGAGCAGTCAGGTAAGGAAGGATTCATGGAGGAGGTGGGAACTGAGCAAGACATTGAATAATTGGTAGGTATTGAATGCCAATTGAAGTGGCTTTCACTTCAGGGGAACTAGTTTGAGCAAAGAAGTAGCTAATGTGGCATGTTTGAGGGGCAATGAATAGGGTCTTGTAGGGAAATAAAGTTAAAAATACAGATTGGGACAAGGTTATAGAGGGTCATAAATACTAGGAGAAGGAGTTTAGAATTTATTCTAGGGATAAATGGAGAGCTATTTTGAGTAGGGAAGTGACATGATAAAAATGACTTTTTTTTTTCTTTTTGCTTTTTGGAGGGGGAAGGTAGGGCAATTGGGGTTAAGGCCACACAACTAGTTTTGTGTTGTGTCTGAGGCCGGATTTTAATTCAGGCCCTCCTGACTCCAGGGCCAGTGCTCTATTCACTGTGCCACCTAGATGCCCCTAAAAATGACGTTTTAAAGAAGATCATTCCTCCATTACTTTTTGTCATAGCAAAGATCTGAAACCAAAGTATATGCCCATCAGTTGGGGGTTGGTTAAAAAGTTGTGGTATATGAAAGTAATTGAGTATTATTGTTCTGCAAGAAGTGAATATGTATATAATAAATACAGAGAAACATGGCAACACTTAACATGAACTAATACAAAGGGAAATAAATAGAAACTGGGAAAAATATACAAAATTACTTCAGCAATGTAAACAGAGAACAGCAGCTCCAGCAAGACAATCAAAATTGAATGCTGCTAAATCATAATGACCAGGTTGGTCCCAAGAAGAGATATGAGAATATACCTCCCTTCACTTTTTATGGTAATTATAATAATAATAATTTGCATTTATTTAGGGCTTTGAGGCATACAGGCATTATATCATTTTTCCTCATGACAACCCTGGGAAGTAGGTGCTCTTATTGCTATTTTGTAGATGAGGAGATTGAGGAAGATACACATTAAGTGACTTGCCCAGGGTCACACAGCTAATGTGAAGTGAGGCCATGTTTGAACTTAGGCCTTCATGACAGGCCTTCAGAGTTCTGTCCACTATCTGGCTGCCTCTTTTCTTTTTGCAGAGGTTGGGAACCATGGAAATAGAACACTGCATATAACATCAGCTTTTAAAAATATTTGGGTTAGTTTTGCTGAACCTTTTTTTTCTTATTCTTTATTATAAGGAATAATTGGAGAGGGTAGGCAAAGAGACTTTGGCAGTTATTAGGTAGGGTATCATACACATCTAAGTCATTTGTATTAATTTGAAGTTTGATGGTCTGTGAAAAGATTTTGATCATGAATGAAACCCAGATAAGTAACACATACAATTTGGATTTAGCCAAACTGGTACTTGCTAACCTGGGAAATGTTTTAGGCATCTGAAGTAAAAAAAAGTACAGTAATTACCTTTTTCCAATTCTCAATGAGAAAAAGTTGCAGGGATGGAAATTCTGTGATAATGTAGAATGTAGCTATTACCCTGTTGTGTGTAATCCTATAATTTACTACAATATTAATTGTTTTCCAAAATTGGATGTGTTCTAAAGCCCCCTAAAAAAGTGATTTGGAGATTCTCCTCTATCTTGGATTCGTTGTGTATCGGCTTCTCTCCTTTAGCATGGTGAATTGAGAGTTTCCTTTTTGTTTGGCATGATACTGATTTGTTGTTTTCACTTTTTTATCATTATTTTTACAGAGAAGAAAGACATCGGATACAGAATGCGCACCTTTTCCAGGAGAGAGCATGTCTAGCTTCAGGAAAGAAGATGCTGGGGTTTCTGTGGCAAATACATCCCTCTCCAAAGAGTGGCTTAAGTGTGGTGATGGCTTTCAAAGTGACTCTGTGGCACCGGTAATGGTCTTTTCAAATTATTCTCCTTGAAGGTGAAAGATAGTTTTCCACCATGTTGCAATGGAAGGAATACTGATGTAGGCATGTTTAACTGGAAGTCATGGGACTTGAATTCCTTTTCCAACTTGGCCACTTGCTATCTGGGTGACCTTGGGCATGTCCCTTTATCTCCCTGGGTGTCAGTTTCCTAATCTGTAAAATGAAGGAGTTGGATTAGATGGCCTTTACTGTCCTTTCAAGCTTCAAATCTATAATCATTTGGTTCAGTTTTTGAGTGGAGTATGGTTTAGGACAAAACCCTGATATGGTTACTAGCTGCGGTTTCATGCATTTAAAAAATTTAGCTTCTAATTCTCATCTTAGTTGTATGTAATAAGCCTGACTTTTCCTCTTCCTGATATGATTCTGCTGGAATCCAGTGACCTTTTCGTGTGAAATTTTAAAAACTGGGGAATCACATTAGGCTGCAGTAATAGAAAAGTAAAGGAAATTAGACAATAATGTGCTCTGGTATCTGTTGCTGACTTCTTTGCCCAGAGTGATGTCTGTATTCTTTATGTTAGGGCTTTATCTTTAATCTTCAGTGCCCTTTAGAGTATCTTCCTTCCAGCATCTCTTCATCAGCTTTTGCAACAGGTGGTGCCATGGGTTGAAGGGTGGTACTGGATTGTGGAATTAAAGAATTGCATATTTGCCTAAAATGTGAATTCCTGAGTTGCAGCAGTCAGTCCTGACAGTTCTCTCCAAGGGTCCTGTTGGGGTCCATCTGAGTGTTTGTTTTGTCTTGAATTGTCAGCCCCGGTCGTCCCTGTTGTTTCCATCTTGGAGTCTTCCACTTATATAGTGCTTACTAAATTCTGAAGGAGTGGAAATGTTCCCTAATATTGCATAGGGCTTATTACCTGCAACTACTCTACTGGTGTCCTTAAGTTGATCAGATTTTCTGGTTCACTTTTAATGTTGTGCTGACTTTTTTTCTTTTTTTTACAACTTTATATAATTCAGGCTGATGAGATTGCATATCATCTGCATTCTTCCCTCTGACCAACCCTCTGACTTTCCTCCTTACTCCAGTATTCCTCTCTGTTAATGGAGTTGGTGAAATTTTCTCATCAGGTCATTGCTAGTTTCTGGGGAGGCTTAATTATGACTGGAAAAGGCCTTGAAGTAATTTATTCTTTTCTTCTTTACCTATTCCTATATCTAATGATTTTAGACTGATGGATATTTTTGAGCATTAGCCTTGAGGTTAGAGACCAGATAGTTTTCAGATAAAAACCAAAAAATCAGAGTGTTTAGTGTGAGGCCTATCATGCTGGTTAGGAGACCTAATTTAAACTGGGTGATTTAGACTAATTTAGACTGGGTTGAGATCATTGAACTTGGAAGTCAGGACACAAGGTTCCATTTATATTTGTTGAATTGGATTGAACAGCTCTAACACTTAGCAGCTGAATGACTTTCATTGGGCAAGCCTTTTGAGCCTCAGATTCCTTTTCTGGAAAACTGGGATGGTAATATTTACTGTTTTCTGTATGTGAAACTCATAGGGAAAGTGCTATATAAAGTGCTATAAAGTATTAACTGTAATAAAATATTCAATTGATAGTTGATTTCTACCTCCTATGCTTTATGTATGTGTATATTTCTATGCCTACATTTAATATTTCTGAATATTATATGTATTTCTACCCCTATACTTTTATGTATCTCTTCACTCTTTGACGTACTTTAGTTTTACATAAAAGTTCTGCTTGTAGTAATTGTCTTTGTTCAGAAGACTGCTTAGTGGGCTATTATAGTTAATTGAATATTCAGTATTTGTAACTGATCATTGGAAATCTATGTATAGTATATCTAATAACTTTTAAAGAATTGGAACATGGTAAGACGATGACCTTAAATTGTTTTGAACTATCCATCATTTCATTAATGTGGGTTCTACTTCCCCTGATGTAGATCTTAACATCTCCATGTTTTAGGTTTTGAGGAATAAAAAAATGCTTCCTGAGTTGTCAGCTTTCTGGTGATGGGCCTGTCAGCATGTAGTTGAGCTTAGCTTTGGGTAATAAAACTATGGTCCTGTTCATCCTCAGGCGCTATCAGTCTGGTAGGACTTGCCCCCACCTTGAACCCTACTTCTGACATGACCTTTGGCATGGTTACCTTCATGCCACCTTGAAGTTACCTTGAAGAGTAGGACATTAGTGAAGGATCGTAACATTTACATTATGAGAACTCTTCTGAACATATTTTAATTCTGAATTTCTAAAGCATTGCAGGTTTTTAAAGTGTTAGGTTCATTTTGAATAGCAGTTACAAGATTTTACGTTATTGTACCTAAGCTTTCTTTTTTGTTTAGATTATGAATAAATGGATGTTTACTGCATAAGGACTTCAAATCAGAATTTTAAAGCTGGAAGGGACCTATATGAGCATCTAGACCAACCCCCTTCTTTTGTAGATAAGGAAATGGAGCCTCAGAGAAGGGAAAGGGAGGGAACAAGTACTGTCATATTCCAGGCACTTTGCTAAGCACTTTACTAATATTATCTTCTTCGAGCTTCACAACATCCCTGGGAAGTAGATGCTGTTATTATCCCCATTTTACAGTTGTTGAAACTGAGTCAAACAAATTAAATGATTTGACCAGGATTACACAACTAGTAAGTGTCTGAGGCTGGATTTAATAACACCTAGTCACCTGTTACTTCTTCATAGTCTTAGCACTAGTTAGTATTTTATTGATTTTTTTAAAATCATGATATAGCATAATTGTGCTGTGAAGAATACTTCATTGGTTAAATGTACTACTAAGTGAAAGCAAAGAGAGTGGTAATGATCAAGGATTGCTATGATGGGCAGTACAATGTTCTTGTCTCTTACCAGATGCTTTATGTAGTATTGTTGGCTCTTATTTATAGACACTTGAAGTTCTCTCTTCTTGCTTTTTGCTTGCAGATTATAGAATTGTCCACTGAGATGGCTATTATGAAGGAGCACCTTGAATCTTCCCTCAAGTCTGAGGAAGGTAAATTTTTCTCCCTGATTTCAAACTGGCAAAAGGCCTCCTCTGACATCTCCTTGTGATGATATGCCAGTTAAGTACAAACTCGGGCAGGTCCTGTTGAACCAGGAAGGGTTTGCATACAAACTCAGCAGTGGGATTGACCGTCATCCTAGGGACCTGACCTATTCAGAGAATTTCATCTTCAGGATGGTAGTGGGTTGATACTTTTTTTTATTTTGGCCACAGCCATTTTTGATGACTTTCTTTTAAAATTAGAGAAGAATGATGAATGAAGGATTGTCACACTGATGAAATCACAGATGTTTGTAGTACTAAAGGTTCTTGGTGTAAGAGGCAACTCCTTTCTTTGCTTAGATCTGGGTCTTGAAATAAATCTGGCTGAATGCAAATGTCCCAGGTTCTTGAGATTGTGCTTTTGGCACTCAGGTTTTAGAGAGCTAGGCCAAAAAATTTTACAGGGTCACTACAGATCAACTTTCCCTATTTCCTGAGTTCCTGGTGAGAGTGATGGTTCTTAGGAAACTGGAAAATTCAGTTCAGTTCACATTTATTAAGAACTTAACTGTGTGTATACTCTAGTAGGCACTGAATCTTCCAATCTGAATCAATTTTTTTGAGAATCACTGTATTCTATTCCTATATAGTTACATGATCCCAGGCAAAATCTAAGCAGTATTTGTTTATTGAGTACTCCCTAGGCACAAGGCACAGTGTGATAGGCTTCATTTTCCCCACATGCAAACAGAAGATTAAAGTATGGTTCTTGATCACAAAGAGGAATTGTGGACATAATAGGTATAATACAAAATTGGATATAATAAATACAAAGTGATATGAGACATAAGAAGAAATTTTATTTTCAATCACGAAAGAAAAATTTAATTATGTTTAGTGTGACATATTAAGACAGAAAGGGGTACTTAGACATTTTATAAAGTTTTTCATCAATAAAGGTAGCAATAAGGATTTTCTGGTTAATTCTCACTTAACCCAAAATCAAATTAATTGGACTCTCATTTTATATACCAGTTAATCTGGTTAATCAAGATTTTACTGTATATTTATGGAAAATTTATCTGAGGAACTCAGTGTATGATTTGTGGCGCTTCCAGTCTTGCATCATGGAAGCTTCTCAGTATTATGAGATAGATATTTTTTTCTTCCATTTGTTCTTCAGAAATTAGTTACAAAAGTTTTTTTTTTTTTGCTTTTCAGAGGGGCAATTGGGGTTAAATGACTTGCCCAAAGTCACACAGCTAATTATTGTGTTAACTGTCCGAGGCTGCATTTGAACTCTGGTCCTCCTGAGTCCAGGGCTGGTGCTGTATTCACTGAACCACCTAGCCACCCCAGTAACAAAAATATTAAAATAAATAAAGCTGCATAAAAATCTTTTTCCCACAAATTTTCCCCCAAAATGAACTAATAATGACTGTGGACTTCAAGTGTCTTGATTTCTTTGCCTAATCCATCTTTACTAGATAGGTGGTTATTGAAATTTTTCATCCCATTTGTAATCCCTCCAAACAGGGCAGAAATTCTTTATTATTATCTTTGTGTGTTTCTCCAGTGCTAAGGATAGTACTTGGTGTATAATAAATGCATTGAATAAAGGGTTGTGGAATGAATGTCATCCTTATCCTCCCCTTTCCCAAAGCCTTGTTCTATCTCTTTCCCTCCATGTAACCTTTCCTAAATAGCTTTTAAGAAACAGTTTATCTCCTTCTTGTTATTACCATGGAATTTAAAGATTGGGAGAAAAGGAAGGAGTGGGGGGAGGGAATAAATATTTAGATAGCACTTACTATGTGCCATGCACTTTGCTAAGCTTTTTACAAATATCTCATTTGATCCTGACAACAATCTTTCGAGTTTGGTGCTGTTATCATCCTAATTTTTCATTTGAGGAAACTGAGGCAGACAAAAATTAAGTGACTTGGCCAGACACACAGTTAAAGTGTTTAAGACTGGATTTGAATTGTCTTCCTGATTCCAGGTCTAGTGCTCTATGTCCTTCACCACTTAACTGCCTCAAAGGCATTGTAGGGATAATAGGAAGTCAGTCAGAGATCAACTCATTAGTCACATAGGTTAAGACTGGTGATAGTACCCAATATTTGTTGGTAGCTCCATTTTAGGGCCCTGTCACATATTTAGAACTTAAACTTAAAAAAATTCTAATCTCTGGCATCCATATTGCTGGCTTTAGGCACATTGTGCTGGACCTGAGGTTCTCTGATGTTTTCATTCAGTGACAAATCCCTCCCCTTCACTCAGCTCTACCAGAAAAACATGTTAAGATAGCCATGCCACTGATGATTGCCATAGCAACATCCTTATCTTTTGTCTTTCTTATTTCAGAATAAATCAGATCTTACCTGATTTTGTTTCATTAAGAATAGGACCAGGTAGAGGTAATGGAAGGGGACGTAGCCAGAGAGCAGGATCCACTTAATTGCAGAGAAATATGTAAGGAGCTGAATACAGCTCTTCTCTTAAGACTAGAATCATTTTGACAAATGCTTGTTAAATGTCTTCTAGCACTAGAGAATCACTTATTGTAAGACACTAGATAGGGGGTACAAAGACAGGGGAAAAATAATGTAATTCTTTTATTTTTATTTTAATTTTTGCCTTTTTTAATTCAATTTTTAATTTATTAATTTGTTTGTTTCCTTTTAGTTTACAGGATTCAATTCCACAATTCCTTGAATTTCACATTTTGTCCCCCTCCTTCCCCTCCCCCCAAAATAATGTAATTCTTGCTCTTAAGTAGCTGGCAATCTAGGAAGGGGTTATAGAACACGACATATATTTATTTATCTGTGCATTTGGGGGGAAGGAGAGGTCCAAAACTCTATAGGGAAGGAGGAGAAAAACTCTTTCAGCTAGAGAGGTCAGGAATTGGGTTTCATAGCCAGCATATTTGGGAAATGTGGACAGAATGATTATCTCTTGATAGTTAATAGCCTTTTTTGTCCTTTTCTGTTATTTTAAAGCTTTCGTTTCAAAAGCTACCATTAACTATTTTATTGAGTCCACTGCTATAGGCAGGGACCCAGAGTGATCATGAAATTGATACAGAGGAAAACTCAAGAGGATTCATATCATCATTAACAAATATTTATTGAGTGCCCCATGAGTATTCTTGGAAATTATAGCCCCATAATTCATTGTCATAAAATTCCTTTCTGAGTCCTTTGTCCATGCTTCAGTGGCTTTGCTAGTCTTTTATTAGACTTTTGTATCAAATGTAAATCTTCTTTTTTTAATTTTTATCACATATTTCATCTCAGCAAAAATGAACAGTTTACAGATTACAGGCAAGAACTAAGTTTCTCCAGTGCATAAACTTGGAATATTTTGCATTTTGGTAAAAGAAAAAATATAACCCTTAACAAAAATTGTAATAATAATAATAGCTTATTTGCTCTGTCCCTCCTTCTGGTCTCTTTTGTTTCTATACTTTTTCTTTGGTTCACAATTGAGATAAATATGTTATCTATCCTTCAGTTTTTTGTGGTTTTGTGTTTTTAAATCATTGATCCACTTTGAATTTTTATAGTATATATTGTGAAGTGTCAGTTTAAATTTGTTTCTTTTCCTCATTGCTATCCATTTCCCCTCAAATTTTTGTTAAATAATGATTCATTTTCCCAGTATCTTGTAATCTTGCATTTTTCAGATTCTAACTTTTCTTATGCATTTGCACATACTTTTCATATATGTGTAGTTCTATTTAGCCACAATTATTTTGTCTTTATTGGCATTTCTCTCTCCTTCTTAGCTGTATTACCTGTCGTTCTGTCTTTGATTCTATTAGTCTTGCTTTTAGTTGATGTTATTTTATAATTTTCTTTCCTGAAGTCCTTTTGCAGGGCCTTTTTTATAGATTCTTTTCCTTCTTTCTCTTCCTTCCTCCTTCCTTCCTTCCTTTTTTTTTTTAACATTCTCTTCCATAAGATTATGAGTTCTAAAATTTCTCCTTCCCCTTCCCTCTCAACAAAATGGCATGTAATCTGATAATGGGCTTTACGTATGCATTCATATTAAACATATTTTCATATTAGTCCTTTTGTAAAGAAGAATTAGACCAATGGGAGGAATGGTGAGAAAGAAGAAATAAAAAAAGCTTCAGTAGATTCTTAAAGGCTGTGTCAGCATAATGTATGCTGTGGTAGGTTCTTCTAAGATGGAAAGGTCTAGGCTTTTCATTATCTGAGGACATCCTAGCTGAATTTGGGAGATTCATCACCAAAAGCTTGACCACTTTGTGAATTAGTTTAATCATAGCAACTCCTAAAGAATGTCTTCTAACTCACAGATGGGTCACAGTCTGCCTTGGTAGAAGCCATATCTATTCTGATCAGTCACATCCTATGAAGTATTTTTAATTTTGGAGAATTTTATCATCCTTTTCTCCTAAGATTTATAACTCAGTTCTTCCTTTAATTCGTTTTATGCCCCCTTTTTTTTTTTTTTGAGTGGGGGAGGCTGATTTTAATTATTTTAATTTTTTGTGTATGTTTGTTATTTATGATTTTTATTTCTCTGGATTTCTTCTATTTCTAATGCTGCTGTGGCTGATATTTTAGTAACATTTGTACTTTTATTAAACTCCTTTTGTTTGTGTATCGACTTTTTGGTGAGGATTGGTTTTCATGTAAGAATTTCTAACAACCTTGTTTCTTTTCCAATTTTTTTTTCTTTTTGGAGGGGGGAAGGCAGGGCAATTGGGGTTAAGTGACTTGCCCAAGGTCACACGACTAGTATGTGTTAAGTGTCTGAGGCTGAATTCGGACTCAGGTCCTCCTGATTGCAGGGCCGGTGCTCACTGTGCTGCTTACACAACTAGTATGTGTTAAGTGTCTGAGGCTGAATTTGGACTCAGGTCCTCCTGATTCCAGGGCCGGTGCTCACTGTGCTGCTTAGCCACCCCCAAATTTCTTTTGCTATTTTTAAAGGGGAATCATGAGGAGTCAGACCTTCTTGTGATCTCTCATTCTACAAACAGCTTCCACATCCTCTCTCATCTTATTTTGCTTCTCTCACATGAAATTATTTGTTTTTTCCCCTTGTAGTAGATGGTGTTCTGGGTGGATGCTTGGTTTATATGATTATTGAAATATGTTTATTTTTTAATAAGGCATCCCTTCATTTATGAGAGCCTGTTAAAGTGTCTTGCCATTTAATATTTGTTGATATACAATCTTCAAGCCGTTAAAAACTGACATTGAGGGGTGGCCAGGTGGCTCAATGAGTAAGAGCACCAGCTCCAGTGTCGAGATAACCTGGGGATCAAATCTGGGCTCAGATACTTAGCACCACACCCAGAAATAACTGGCCATGTAACCTTGAGCAAGTTACTTAACCCTGATTGCTTAAAAAAAAACCTGACATTGATAAAATAATTCATTTTTATTAAAAAATAGCTTAATTTAATTGATTTTTTTTAATGTTTTCTAAAATAGTAGCTTCTCCATCTGAAGTTTTAAAGGGACCACCTGACATAATTTGGAGCTCTAGTGGGAGTGATCTCTCAGAAGATGATAAAGAGATGCCTTGTCAATCTCAGAAACATAAAAGATGTACTCCCAACATAGATGACAGCAGCAGTGAAGGTAAGTTGATAGATTTTTAAGAAATTCAAGTTCTGTTGCATTTTTTCTTCAGAACCAATGGTAATGATATGATATGGTTTCACTAACTTGTGTTTTGGACAAAAAGTGTAAGAATTAATGGGTAGAAGAAATACTTTCTTGGTTTAGTTGTAATGTTTTAAATTACATTCATTAATGTTCTTGGTCATTTATAGGTCATATGAATGCCAAGGATTTTAATTATGCTAAAAGCCTTAGATGAACTGAAGTCAAGTTTATAGCTTTTTAATTATTTGTATCACTTTGGTGATGCTGGGCAACACTTAAAAAAGGTTCATTTGAAAGGCAAGCTTTAGAGAGGCCAGTTTTTCCCTTAGTTACTATGCCTGTAATTCTAGGAACTGCCATTAGATGAATGTGACATAGTGTCAGTGATGTAATTGCATTTCTATTTGCTTTCATGCTTTGAAAGATCCTTGGTTTTACACTATATAAATTGCAGTCCCAGCATGCTTTATTGTTATGAGAGATTCTTGTTCATATTTTCACTTTAGAACCTCTATGGAAAATGTCATTGAGGCCTTCTACTTGTTCTGTTAGTGCATTGTTTTTTTTTTCTTTTTTTAGTAAGCAATTGGGGTTAAGTAACTTGCTCAAGGTTACACGGCCAGTTATTTCTGGATGTGGTGCTAAGTATCAGAGGCCGGATTCGATCCCAGGTCATCCCGACACTGGAGCCGGTGCTCTTACTTGCTGAGCCACCTGGCCGCCCCTAAGCAATTGGGGTTAAGTAACTTGCTCAAGGTTACACGGCCAGGTGTTTCTGGGTGGGTGCTAAGTGTCTGAGCCCGGGATTCAATCTCCAGGTCTTCTCAACACTGGAGCCGGTGCTCTTACTCGTTGTGCTACCTGGCCAGCCCTGTTAGTGCATTGTTGATACCATTGTTGTATGTCTGTTGTCTCTCATCATTACTCCATGAAAGGCTGACCTCTTTCTGTTAAAGTTATCCCAGTGAAGTCATATAATGAGTTTGAATGAACCTTACAGACCATCTAATCCATGATTATATGAATATATATGAATTGTATGAAAAACACAGGACGAATGTTCCCTTGGCCTTGCCTTGAGGCCGTTAATGAGGAGGAGCCTACTGTTTCCTGAGGCAACATGTGGAACTTTTGTATAGCTCTAATTATTAGGAAGTCTTTCCATATACTGCATTAAAATTGGCCCTCTCTAGTTTCCACTGATCTGTTCTGTCTTCTGGGGCCAAGTAGAATAAGCTCATCCTCTTCCATTAACAACCCTTACCTTACTCAAAGATAGTTATATGCCCATTCTTCGTACTTCTGCATCTTTTCTTTTCCTGGTTATACATCCCCACCTTTTTGAGTCAGTCCTAATATGGTATATGATCTCCTCAAGGCATTAACTTTTTTGGGTGCTCTCCTCTGGACACTAACTAGCTTATCAGTCTTATTCCAGATATTCTCTAGACAGTGAATAGTTTGCTAGGACTATGCCCCTCCTGGACTTGGATACCATCTAAGATGATGTTTCTTGTTGCCTTTTTTTTTTTTAAGCTATTGTAGTGTGATAGGAAACCTTTTCAAATGAGATACTGTGGCAGTTACAATTTGTAGTAGGATGAAATCAGGGATCTTATTGACACATTGAACTTGTAATTCAGTAAAATGACTAGATCAAAGGTTCTTAAATTGTTTTTTTATGTTAGCCTTTGGCTGTCTAGTGAAGGCAGTGGATCTTTTCTCAGCATAAAGTTTTTAAATACAGAAAATGAAAGGATTACAAAGCAAACCAGTTATATTGAAATATAGTTGTCAGAATATGAATAGAAACAAGTTCCTGGACCCCAGGTTCGGATCCTTGGTCCTAGTTATTTTTTAATCTAATTTATTTATTTATTTTTTCAAATGCTTTATTAACTTCTGGTTTACATCATTCATTTTCTCCAGATTTTGAGTTACAGGTTTTCTCCCCGTTTTTCCCCTACCACCGCCTCAAAATAGTGGTCCCACAAGGATATCCCCTCCTTCAATCTGCTCTCTCTCTATCTTCTCCCATACCCCTCTTCGACTTTTCCAGTAGGGCATGGTAGATTTCTGTGCCCCAGTGCCTATATATCTTATTTCCAAATTACATGTAAAATAGTATTAATAATAGTCTATATATATTTTTTTAAACATTTGATTTTAAAACTTTGAATTCCAGATTCATTCCCTTCCTCCCTTGTCACCCACCCTTACTGGGAAGATAAGCAATTCAGTATAGGTTGTACACGTATAGCTATGCAAAACATTACCATAGTAGATATATTGTAAAAGACTGACTATATTTCCCTCCCTCCTATCCCACCTCCCACTTCTTGTTCTATTCTTGACTTTGATCCTGTCCCTTTTCAAAAGTGGGTGCTTCCAACTTCCCTCCCCCCACCCTTCCATCATCCCCGCTCTCATCCCCTTCCCCCCTACTCTCCGGTAGGGTGAGATACACTATTTAGTGTGCATGTCATTCCCTCCCTGAGCTAAATTCAATGAGAATAAGGTTGATGCATTCCCTTTTGCCTTCCTATTCTTCCCCTCCATTGTAACCATTTTCCCTTTCCTCTTCTATGTGAGATAGTTTACCCCATTCTATCTCTCCCCATCTCCTCTCATTATATTCCTCTCTCACCTCTTAATTTCACCTTTTAAGTATCATCCCTTCCTATTAAATTGGTACTGTGCCCTCCATCTATGTATACCTGTAAATATATATACACATATTCACATATGTATTCATATGCCCATATACCCTCATATATATATATATATATATATATATATATATATATATATGTATATATACACATTT
>NW_027186304.1:53631223-53656823 GCF_028583685.1 Petaurus breviceps papuanus
TGTATATATACACATTTCTATTACCTTCAACTGTTTTCATACTGAGTAAAGTTTCATCAGTTACGATTATCGTTTTTCCATGTAGGAATGTAAATAGTTCAACTTTGATAAGTTCCTTATGATTTCTTTTCCCTGTTTACCTTCTCATGCTTCTCTTGCTTCTTGTATCTGAATGTCAGATTTTCTATTCAACTGGTTTTTTCATCAAGAATACTTGAAAGTCCTCTATTCCACTGAATGACCGTATTTTCCCCTGAAACATGATACTCAGTTTTGCTGGTTAGGTGATTCTTGGTTTTAATCCCAGCTCCTTTGACCCCTGGAGTATCATATTCTAAGCCCTTCAATCCCTCAATGTAGAAGCTGCCAGATCCCGTGTTATCCTGATTGTGTTTCCACAATATTCAGATTGTTTCTTCCTGGCTGCTTGTAAAATTCTCTCCTTGATCTGGGAATTTTGGAATCTGGGTATAATATTCCTAGGATTTTTCTTTTTGGGATCTTTTTCAGGAGGTGATCGGTGGATTCTTTCAACTTCTGTTTTGCCCTCTGGTTCTAAAACATCAGGGCAGTTTTCCTTGAGAATTTCTTGGAGGATGATTTCTAGGTTTTTTCTTTGATCATGGCTAATGTTGGATTGCTCTGTTTATTTTGCTTCCTTTACCTGGTTATGTTGCCACTCAGTCACTTGACCCCTGGGCTTTTTGCCACAGTAGGACTCTGCCTACTGACAGGGCAGCTTTGACCCAAATTCTGGGGTTTTCTCAGCTGCTGAAGGCATTAGTTGGGTGCCCTCTCTGAAGCCTCCACATGCTCTGGCAAGCTGGTCGAACACCCCAGGACCTCCACCCTAGACCGCAATCCAGATCCAAGCAGGTTAAAGCAAGAATGATTACCCCTCAGACTGGTCTCTTGGTCCCCCTACACTCTGCAGGCCAGGAGCTGAAGCTGCCATGTGGGGGTGGCTGCACTGCCGAGGCGCTGCAGCTGCTTCTCGCCCTGGGGGCAGAGGCCAACCACACTCCCAGCCACTGGATCCCAAAGTCCACACTGCACAGACCTCTCACTTTGTCCTTCGCAGTTATGTGTTGATAATTCTGGAAACCGCCACAGCTGCTGGTGATCTGAAGTTCCTCCAGCTGGTGGTTGGTCAGGCAACCTGGGGCTAAAACTTCTGGCTCGTGTGGGGCTGGGTTTGGCTCCCAAAGAGCAGCACTGGCCGATTCCTGCTGGCCTGCTGGGCTGTCCTCAGCAGGAGATTAGCTTCTCTGTGTCATTTTGTGGGTTCTGTAGCTCCAAAGTTTGTTCAGAGTCCCCTTTTACATGAATTGGGGGAGGTGGAAGCTGGAGCCCCATGGAAGTCCTGTTTCTACTCCCTCATCTTGACTCTGCTCCTCTCTAGTTATTTTTCAAGAAAAATGCCATCTTGCTACTCCCTCCTTATATTTTATTTGTGAAATTGAAATTTTAAATCTAAGTGTAAAATTTTACATGTTTCTCTATTAAATTTCATCTTACTAAATTCAGCTCCATTTTTTAGCCTTTCACTTTTAGATCCTTTGTTTTCCACTGTGTTTTAGTGATCCTTTCCAACTTTATATTATTTTAAAAATTTTATAAGAATTTCATTATACCTTTCTTTAAGCCAGGGACAGAGCATATAAGTTCTTATTGTTATAATTATGCCACTGCTCCAACCCATGCCTTCTTTATAGCAATTCCCTAAAGTAGACATCTATCTTCTACTTCATGACCCTCAGTGATGGGGATATCATTGCCTCATGAGGCAACCAGTTATACTTTTATATAGTTCCAATTGTTAGTAAATTTTTCTTGTTATCAAAGAGAAAAGTAATATCTGTATTTTCTACCTGTACCTTCTAGTTCCTTGTCCTGGGGACTAAACAGAAGAATTCTAATCCTTTTCTTAATTTCTTTTTAACATGACAGTTCTTGAAAATGTTACACATAGCCATCAGATATTCTCTTTCCCAGTCCTCAAGTTTTTTCTTTAGACTAAATATCCCCAATTCCTTCAATCAGTCCTTGCCATTGTGGTCCATTGGCTTACTGGCAAAATTCTAGCATGTATTATTAAAAGGGTAGATGGTGTGTGAGCACTACAGTTTTGGAAGGCATTGCTTCAATCCCCCTGCCTTTACAGTCAGTTAGTTGCCTTACTAATATGTGGTGCTCACACATTATCTTTTTCTTTCTTTCTTTTTTTTTTTTTTTTGCTTTTCTTTTTTGGAAGGCAATTGGGGTTAAGTGACTTGCCCAAGGTCACAAGGCTAGTTTTTGTGTTAAGTGTCTGAGGCCAGATTTGCACTCAGGTCCTCCTGACTCCAGGGCCGGTGCTCTATTCACTGTGCCCACCTAGCCACCTGACGCATTATCTTTTTAATAATGTATGCTAGATAACAGCTATAGATGGCAGAGTAAATAGAGTGCTAGACTTGGGGTTCTTAAGACCTGGGTTCAAATCCAACCCCAGACACTTCTTCGCTCTGTGATCTTGGGCAAGTCACTTAAACTCTGCCTCAACGTCCTCATCTCTGGGTATTATAATAGGACCTACCTCTCAGGGTTGTTGTGAGGATTATCAAATCATATAGTACTTGTAAGGTACTTCCAAAACTTAATGTACCATATAAATTCTAGCTGTTGTTGTTGTTATATATTATTAGAATTTTTCTAGGAATATAAGCCAAGATCATCAGCTCATAGTTTGAAGAATCCACTTTCTTTTGCTTTTTGAAAATCGGGACAATATTTACCCAAGTTCAGCCTGAACCAGTTCTGTAAATCACAGGTTTTCTAAGTTTACTAACAGTGGCCCCGCAATAATATCTGCAGATTTATTTATATACCCTTGTGAGGGACCCAGGTGACTACAAGTCATTGAAGACAAGTAGATACTCTTTACCAGTTCCTTTTATTTTGCATTTCACTTCATTGTTAATTATTTTTGTTCTGTCATTCCCACTTTGTAGATCCATCCAACTTGGAATAGGAAATAAAAATAAAATGGGAGTTATACCTTTTTGGATCTTCCATTATAATTTTCTAATCTAATCTAATGTCTTTTTCCTCTTAACTATAACGTAGCTTTAAAAGTCTTTTTGTGGTCCTGAGCATTTATGCTAGTTTGTTCTTGGATTTAGTGTTTTTGAAAGTATTCTTGTAGGAGCTTGTCACACATTTGTATTCATCCTCAGTCACCTGGCTTTGCTAAATTCTTTTTTAAAAATCTTGAGTTAGTTGCTGGGTTTTTTGTTACATCCATATTGTCCTCTTCAGGTAGTTTATTTTTCTTCCTTGTCAGAAGCATTAGTGTTTATGCCATAATTCTGTTTTTGAGGATACTGTACTCAGCTTAAACTATCTTAAGACACAGCTGGGTAATGCTGGACTTGAATCCGGAAAGGCCTGCATGCAGCCTCAGACACTTACCTACTTATGTAAGTAAGACACTTACTTACACATATGGCCTACTTAATCCCTCTCAGCCTTCGTTTCTTCATCTTTGAAATGGGGGATAATAATAGTACCTACCTTCTTGGATTGTTGTAAAGATACAATGAGATAGTATTTAAGTGCTTTGCAAACTTTAAAGTGCTATATAAATGCTAGTTATAATCATTAATTTCTCCTGTTGAGTTTTAGACCATGATCTAATATGTCCATTCTCTGAACTCTGAAATCGGTTGCTCGCACATCTAGGTGTTTGCTAGCCTGTACTTGACTTTAACACATGAATAACGGCTCACAATTCTACGGTGCTTTTAGGCTTATATTGCGTTTTCCTTACAACAACCTTGTGAGTTACATAGTCCAAAAATTGCTATCTACGTTATACAGGTGAGGAATTGTGACTCATGGAAGTGATTTGCCCAAGATAAACATAGCTAAATGTTGACTGGGACTTGAATCCATTCCTCCTGACTCCAGATTCAATTCTTCCTTATATTATACCATGTAGCTTTCTCTTTCCTGTATGTCATGGACCTTAAGATGCTGGGACCTTTTTTCATGTGACCTGAAAGTCTTCTTTGCCTTCCTCAAGTCGTCCTAGATGATTTTGTCTGGAGTGTTCCTTTATCTTTGTATGTCATTATATTAAGGACATATGATTTTGTCAGACTCTACCAGATCAACTTTCACCTTGTCTGTAACTTTGTCTTAAAAGTGACAGAGGCAGGATTTGAAGTCAGCACTTCTTATTTCTAACTACAGAACCATATTAACTAAGCTATATTGCTTTTCTTTTTCCTGTTCCGCCAATTATCTCTCACACTTGTGGATAAGGGATGAATTTGAAATCAGCTATGATAGAAAGAATATTATAAAAGGCAAAGTAGACTATGTAAAAATAAAAAAGTTTTTATACAGATAAAATACATGTAGCTCGAATAAGAATGATGACTAGAGGAAAATAATGCTGTAAGTCACAATGAATATGAAAAAGTCATTGAAATATGAGATTTATGTGAAATAATACAGTGAACAAGACAGAACCAAAAGAAAGATACACACAAATGTCACAACTATGTAAATGCAGACAACTGTAAATGACAACAAAACTATCAGAAACATTGGGCAATTTCTCATTTGCCTAGGAGGTAGATACTTGGTAACCTGCAACCTCAGCCTTCTTGGGACACAGCCAAGAACTAGAAAGTAAGCAAAAGAGAGTGCTGAAATAATTATGTGCTTTGGGTAGTATGCCTGACTCTGTAGCAAAGTCCCTAAGGTCATCATTCAGACTTTTATTATCTTTTCATTTATGCACAGTGTTAGCGACCTTGGTTTTCTGGTTTCTTAAACATTAGTACTTTTGAGGCAGCCAATCAGAATGGAGGAGTGCTGAAAGAGTATAGAGGCACTGATTAAAGAAGTAGGAGATGATAGCAACAGAAAATTCAGGAAAAACTACTATATTACTATAAACACTAATGATTGAGGGCTGTGATATTGACCCTGAGTCATCAGGAAAAGGTTAAATTGTGTTCAGTATATTTTCTTATCCTTAAGAAAGCATGTGGATTCAATTTTAAAAAATGGCTAAAGTAAACATTTTTCTGCTTAAAAGAGTAGATTTTATTTTTCTGGAAAATTTATTCATATGAGACTGGCTTTTTTTTTGGGGGGGGGGTGGATTAGGTGCAGTGAGGTACAGACCTGTTATTTCATCAGCATGAGGAACTGTTTGTATGGGAACTTCCTCTCACCAATGGCTATTGGCTTAGAGAGTTGCTGGGAGAACTGAGAAATTATGTGACTTGCCCGTGGTCAGACTTATGTGAGGCAGGACTTTAACTATGATCCTCCTGACTTTTAAGGCTGAATCTTTATCTACTATGCTATACTTCCTCTCCATGTGGAAGATATCTTTCTTTGAAGTTAATATATCATAACAATTATCCACACTGTTCAAGTGGTTGTTATTCTACCGGACCCCCGGGTAATTTTCCACTCTTTTCTTGGGGAGTTTAATCCTTCGATCACTATTCTCTTCTCCTCCCCAATTCCTGCCTTACACTAGGAGATTTCAACAACTATGCTAATACTCCCTCAAATTCCTTTATTTCCCATTTCTTCAGTCTCCTTAAATCCATGACTTATTCATTCACTCAACCTCAGCCATACACAGGATGGTCACACCATGGATCCTACCATTAGTCATGACTTTTCCAATTCCTTAGTCAAAAACTTTGATCTTCTTTGTGATCGTATTCTCCTATCATTTCATCCATCATTATGCCTCATCCTTCTTAAACCTATTCTTCACCCTCATCATGACTTCCAGTGGTTCTACCCCTCTGTAGTTTCTTAGGTCATTGTTCCAGTTCCAGCTTTACTTTCCTCTCTTCCAAGTATCAACCATATAATTAACCTTCTTAACTCTATACTATCATCAGCTTTCAAACACCTTACTCCCTTGGCCTTCTGCCACTCACCCCTTACCAAACCCCAGATCTAGGTGTGCAACTTTGGTATTATACTGAATCTCTTCATTTTCCCTCACTTTACATTTCTAATCAGTTGCCAGATCTTACTGTTTCAAAATAAATTGTATCATTTTACATTTTCACGGCTAGTATAATGTCATGCTTGTTTTTCTGTAATAGCACCAGCATTTTAATTTACAGTTTTAAAATTGACCTTTTTGAGGGTATAAGTTAAATTTATATGTCTCTGTTTGAGTGTTTTTCCATGTAGTTATTGATAATTTGTGTCTTTCCTTTTGGGAATTCCTGTTCTCAAAAATCCCTTGATCCACTGTTCAATAGATTATATATTTTTTTAGGTTTTCTGAATTCCTTTAGGATATTCTATGGAAAGAAAATGACAGTGGAAGTTTTCCTGTCTCAGAAAGAACTTAGGAAGATTTGGGATCATAATCACAAAAATAATCTATTCCAGCCCCTTCATTTAAGAGATGAACAACCTGAAGCCTATAGAGATTAAGTGACTTGCCCCAGATTACTCAGGAAAGAAATGGCAGAGCAGAGATTCAGAATCCAGTCTTATGACTCCAGGTTCAGTTCTCTTTCCCTGCTACTTCTGAGTCTTGGCTGTGCCACGTGGGGTGACTCAGGGTATGTGTGGTGACCCCTGACACACAACTATTGCCCTCATTTCACCTGGAGCATCTAGCCCTCTTGTTCTTGTTCCGAGGCAAGTATCCTGAGTGTTCTTAAAGTGTTGGCTTCTGAATACTTTTTGTCATTTGTAAGCGACTTATGTGTTACTTGAAGGATTAAAATATCTAGTTTTAATTTAAGGAAGTTTTGTAAAGATCATGCCCAGTTAGACTTCACTTACTTTGTCAGTAATTTCTTTGGGGTAAGGAACTGTCAGGAAATCCCTTCTGTTGATATGTGTCAGCAGCTTTCCTCCATCTTAGATCATATGAATTGTCTGGGTCACTGAGAGCTGAAGTGATTTATCCAAGGTCACCCGGCCAGTCTCGGGTAGAAACAGTGCTTGAACCTAGGTCCCCTTGATTCTAGGCCAGCTCTATCTCTATAGGAAATTACTATTTTAGCTCATTCCTCAGTGTTGAATAAAATCTCTGTAGATATTTATAGGGTTGAAGTTAAAGTTCATTGTAATTTAATGTAATTTGTGTTGTCAGGCGAGCCTCAATTCATTGACTGGGAGAATGATAGTGATAGTAAAGAAGATATTGGTAATGAATGTCCTGAATTTGGAGAAAATGAGAGTGCTGTGGAAATATCAGACTGTATTTCCTGTGCAAGTAGCAGTCCTCAGACTAGTGAGGAGAGAGAGCATGACTTTTCTCAGGTAAGTATATTTTTCATTCCAATATTGTAATAGAAGTTATTTCTTAAAAAAATAAATCTCTATACTTCTTTTCTGTCCTGTGTGTTTGTTGACAAATAAATTCCCTCCCCCTGCTCCCCACTTGGAATTAGGATTTAAGTTCTTTTGTTCCTCTAATTTTACATGATTTAAATCTAGAGAAACCAGGGAAACAATAAAAGGCCTTACTATATTCAATCTAACTATATTCCTGGGAAGCTAGGACCTTTGTAGAATGTTTAGAACTTAAATTCTTAGTTGATCCAACTGTATTAAGTCAGTTTATTGACCTACAAGGTGAAGTGCAGTTTAAGTGTTCTACATTCCCCCTTCACGTTGCAAATTAACCAGAAATTTGGGGTAAAACCCAGATTTGTTCATAGATGCTAGTAGAAATAAACCCTTTTATTATTCAGACACTAATACAGGTATGCTGCTTTTTTTTTTTTTCAGTTTTTAAAAAAATTATTTATTTTAGTTTTCAACATTCATTTCCACAAGATTTTGAGTTCTAAATTTTCTCTTCTTTTCTCCCTTACCCCCCCTCTCTTCTATGTGCTCTGATCCCCCTCCCCTTCCTCCCTTTCCCCTTATTTTCTTGTAGGCCAAGATGGATTTCTATACCCCTCTGCCTGTATATCTTATTTCCCAGTTGATAGACACCTGAACTTCTTGAAGGACATTCATATATAATGTGAATCAGAAGTTGTAGTGACACTTTTTTGGGGGGTGGGGATGGGGGTGGGAGGATTGTCCCATGAGTGATGTGCTGTAGTGGAAAAAGCAGTGGATTTGTGGTCAGAAGACCTATGTCCTCATCCTGGTTCTGGGGCCCTGGGCAATTCAGCTAAATCATCTGGGCCTCATCCAAAATGAGGGAGTTGTCTTCTCAGGACCCTTCTAGATCTAAATCCTCTGGTTTCTGCAGTACTGTCTTTCAGGACCTTTAATAAATCCAATTCATTAATTTCCATTTTCTCCAGTAGACGGCACCCTAGCATTAAAGTCATTTTCCTGTAATTCATGTTAGCAGTGCCTCCCTAACTTCTTCCCTGTAGGGAGCAGCAGAGACATAGCAGATGGTTTACTTTTAGCTGTGTATATTCTTAAGGAAGTATGAAGGAGATTGGATTTAAATGAGACTTGTTATGTAATTCCCAAGTTCGTTATGTAGTGACAAATGTGGAAATATCATACAGGTTAATAGTCATAGTAAATAGCAAGCAGCCTCAGCATTTTCAGGCCCTGGGTAAGGTGAGCGGTTGAGGCTGGTTCATAAGATTAAAGTAGGTCATGTAGAGAAAGCTAATATAACTTTGTTAGAAGATTTGTGACTTTGAATTGCAGATTCTGGATATAGAACAAATGTTATCTTCTTTTGCCCTGGTGGGTCAGAAGAACAGTTCTGAAACTAAAGGACAGTGGGGCATGAGAAAGCTCTCTTAGCAAGATTTGGAAAAACTTAGGGATGCATATAAATGGCCTTCCTTCTGAGTTATTGACCTAGGAGATAGATGAACTAAAGGATGTCTGAACCCATTAATGTAGGACTTGGAAAACTTTTGAAAATAATAAATTCAATCTGATGAAGTCAGGTGGTTTTTTTTTCAGTTTTAATAAGGAATCATAACATTCTAAACAGTTATTTGTTGTTCAGACAATGCTTTTTTTAGGTTATGTGTGGGCTGAGCTTTTTACAAAAGCACAAAAGGTCTGGACTAAAGTTTAGAAAATCCTCTTCCCATTTTATACTAAATTGTATGTATACTTATTTAAAATTTATATTCCTATTTATGATCTCATCAAGTTTTTAGATAGCATTCTATTTATAAAAATTACTCAGGAAAGCAACTTCATTCTTGGGCTTCTTGCCAAAAATTGTTTTCTTATCTTTCTCACAAATCCCTTCTTAATTGGATGAACTCTAAGTTTCAAGTTTGTAGTACTGAATAATAGTTGTAATTGTGGCAATCATTGATTAATTTATTTTTCTCCTTCTTACCATTCCTTGCTACCCCTTCCACCCCCTTCTCTCCCCATTCCCAGTTTCTCTTTTTTCCCCTTCCTTTTTCATAATCAAATACTTTTTATCTCAGCTTTGGGAGACTCATAAATAAAAAAAGCCTTTACTTTGTAAACATTTCTCTTGTCTTTTGGCAACATTTTTTTCTTTTCAGAAAAAGAAATCGTTCCTATAAATCATCATATGTAAATATTTTATAGTGTTCTTGGGTTTCTGGTTCAAAAATAATTATGCTTAAGGAATATAGAACTAAATGACTTTTGGAGATGTGCCTTTATATTTACTTAGGTGAATATCTTGGCTTTCTTTTGCTTAAAGAACTGTAATGGGCCCAGAGATTTCCTAGTGGAGTACCAAGTTTTCTAAAGGTTCTAGTCCTGTCTAATCTTGGTTATAGAGTAGTTTTCTAAGACATTTTGGTCACTGCATTTTGTGTTATAAAAAGATCTGAGTAAGAGTATTTTTCTAAGAATGGGGAAACCTTGGTACAAAAAGCCAATGGACTACAATGGATCAGAAAGTGACTGTAGGAAAATGATTTCTCATGCAAAAAGTACTTGTTCTACTGGCATAAAAATTTGTAGGCATTGGAAGATAAGCATAGATCTGAAGAAACTGGTCAAAATAGTTAGGCAGAAGTACAGAATAGGAGTACACTCTTATTGGGGGTTATTTTGTTTCCATAGACCACCTAAGGCTCGTGGCTATAATATGGTCTAGATGTAGAGGTGGGGAACCTGTGGCTTCAAGGCCACATGTGACTTTCTAGGTCCTCAAGTGCAACCCTTTGACTTGAATCCATTAGAGCTGCATTTGAGGACCTAGAGGGCCACATGTGGCCTTGAGACCTCAGATCCCCCACCCCTGGTCTAGAGGAACTGATCTGTATTGTCCAGTAAAGGACAAAATTAGGAGCTTAGACTATCTTCTTGGAAACCTTGGCCGTTGGGAGAGGAATTCAGTGTGTAACAGATTTTTATTTAGACAGTGGCCAATGAACTTGGTTGGACTGCCTATTTCCCAGGCAAACAGGACTGTAGAAAATACATGGACCTTTATTTATGTCTTATTTGACTAGAAGTGTTATGATCTCATTTCTTGATAGTGTCTTCTTTATGACTAGCTTTCTTCTGATGAAATTTGCATTTGGAGAAAGAGTATTATTCTCATCAGGACTCTCAGAGATAATGCCAATGCAGAATAGTCATGTTGATAAAAAAAAATGTCATCTGCCTTTGGTAATTTCTTGCTACGTGTGTTTGTGAAGTATGAGGATGTCATGGAGTTTAAAGGCCAGGTGTTCCCTATCTCCTGACATTTATTACTTATGACCTGAAATTGGGCATGAGATCTTAGAGCTAAAAGGGAAGTGAGAGGTTATCTCTTCCCACCCTTTCTTTTCTTTTCTTTTTTTTTTTCTTTTTGGAGGGCAGTTGGGGTTAAGCGACTTGCCCAAGGTCACATGGCTAGTTTGTGTGTGTGTGTGTGTGTGTGTGTTAAGTGTCTGAGGCTGGACTTGAACCCATGTCCTCCTGACTCCAGGGCACCTAGCTGCCCCCCACCCTTTCTTTTTAATAAGTGACTTTTCTGGGGTCTGTGAAACCTGATATGTGAAGTGATTTGCCTGAGCCATGTATAGAAGATGTGGCAGAGGGGACACTTGAATCTAGTTCTTCTGTCTCTGGAGCTAGCACCCGTTTGTTGCCTGAATTCTACCTTACTAGCTGTGCATGGCTCTACCTTGACCATGGAGTAGTTCTAGATGGAAGGATTCAGGGCTTGGTCATAAGGGCCTTTGTAGTTATTTAAATGTACTTCATGTCATAGATTTTTGTGTATCTGTCTTCTTCCTTCCTTTTATTTCCTTTGTAAATCTTTGTGTTGTATAAATTATAGCTATTATTGTTATTAAATTGTAAATTCTTTAAGAGTAGACTTTGTGTCTTATTTCTTCTATTTCCAGCACCTAGCATACCTATCTTCTGCAAGATAGGCACCTAATAAATATTTTGTTGAATTTAATTTATTCAAATTATAGTTAGTATGGTTAGTAACTATCAGATAATCATTTAAAAATTTTGGCCTTGTCTGCTGACGTTTGATGAATGTGTTTGCATAAAATCTTAGCTATAGCTAAAAGTCCTTATCTCCATGATTTGGCTTTGTTCCCCAGAGAGAGGATTAGAAAGTATCTTTTAAAATGATTTGTTTAAAAAAAGGAAAATGTGATTTATTGGAATCCTGATGTAGAAATGCCACATTTGCAGAAGGTTGTACTTACCTAAAAACGATCTCTCCAGTTGTAGAAAAATCATTAAGGTTATTGCCTTTGACCCAAGCTAACCAGAATAAGGCAAACTCTTTCTAAGCCTACTTCAGAACTAGTCTCATCAAAACCAAGTTCAGCAAGCCCAGATACCTATTAAATGTCTTTTAATTTTTTTGTTGTTGTTCTTATTGTTCATATCATAGTCAGTATCAACAGAAAAGACTTGACATTTGTACTATTGATAGCCAGCATAGAATGTTAAAGTTTTAAGTAATTTTGAATGGTCCAGAAGTGTTATTGTTGGACGTGACTGATGTGTAGTCTCCTATATAGAGCTTTTGATCAGTCAATGGCCTGTGAATAGGAAGAGGAAAAGGAATAAATAAAAAATTATTTTTCTAGCCTGGGGAGCTAGGGGATGATGGTATCATCCAAACAGAAACACTCAGCACATGGTAGTAGATGTGGGAATGTAGTATGTCGAAGAGGACAGAGTTAGAGAAGTATATTGTGTGGTCATCTGCATAGATGTGAAAATATTACAATGGAATATTTAAAAATGATTACTAACATTTAAGAATCTTTCAAGTCCAAATTTGGAATCTTCATTCATATGTTGAAGTAAGATTAAAAAATAAGAGTATAGAGTTAATTTTTAGAGAGTATGATGAAAACACTAAGATAAATTTGAAATTGGAATTATTTCCTATGGATTTATTTCAGTAGTTTGGTCACCGTATGCAATGCCTTTTTCAAAAGCCAACAGTTCTTAGTCAATTTCAGTGAAGACATTTTTTGAAAGTTATTAATATTTTAGAGATGATTTAACTAAGACCACTCTATAGGGTTCCTGACTCAACTAATTTTTTTGGTTCTGAAATTACAGAAGCATTTAAAAATGTTCAAAGGAATACGTACCCTCCCTTTCTGACAGTTTTAAGTATAAGAACTCTTATAGTAGTGTTCTTAGGTTTCTTCCCTTTCCTAGGGATTGAGACTTCATTCCACTTGACCTGTGTTCTGACATCCTAATTTAGTAATTGTATTTCTGCTTCCCTTCCTAGTTTGCTCTGTTCCAGAGGTTATTCAGAGAGAAAAAAGTAGTCCAGTGGAATGAAAAATGACAATCTGATGAAGTTTTCCTTCCTTCTTCCTCCTTTATCTTTCTTACCACTCCTGATGCTGCCCTTCTTATCCAAGCATCAAATTCATATCCATAAATGTTTAGGTATAATAAGAGAAATAAGTTCCTTTGTAAGTGCCTCTAGTCAGTCAATCAGTAAACATTTTATTAAGTGCCTATTTACAGTGTGCCAGGCATCATGCTGAGTGTTGGGGCTACAAAGAAAGATAAAAGGCAGATCTTATTCTCTAGGAGCTCAGTCCAGCAGGGGAGACAGCATGCAGACAACTATCTATAAACAAGTTGTATTCAGGATAAACTGGAAATAAACACCAGAGGGAAGGGGGATTTTAAAAAATTTTTACTTTTTAGTTTACATCATTTATTTCCACAAGATTTTGAGTTACAAATTTTCTCCCTGTCTTTCCCCTTCCCACCACCCCAAAACAGCGATCCCACTGAATATCCCCTCCCCCAATCTGCTCTCTCCTATATCTTCCCCTATTCCTCCTCTGACTTTCCAGTAGGGCATGGTGGCCTACTCTATGCCCCAGTGCCTGTATATCTTATTTCCCAGTTACATGTAAAATAATAATAATAATAATATACATATTTTTTGCTTTTTTGGAGGGCAGTTTGGGTTAAGTGACTTGCCCAAGGTCACATGGCTAGTTTTCATGTTAAGTGTCTGAGGCTGGATTTGAACTCAGGTCCTCCTGACTCCAGGGCCAGTGTTCTATTCACTGCACCACCTAGCCACCCCCATATATATATATATATTTTAAACATTTGATTTTAAACCTTTGAATTCCAGATTCTTTCCCTACCTCCCTCGTCACCCACCCTTACTGGGAAGATACGCAGTTCAGTATAGGTTGTACATGTGTAACTATGCAAAACATTTCCATAGTAGATATATTGTGAAAGACCGACTATATTTCCCTCCCTCCTATCACACCCCCCACTTGTTCTATTCTTTACTTTGATCCTGTCCCTTTTCAAAAGTGGGTGCTCCCAACTTCCCTCCCCCAGCCTGCCCTCCCTTCCATCATCCCCCCTCTCATCGGGAAGGGGGATTTGTTAAAAAAAAAAAAAATTGGTAGATAACTGTTGCAGTAGATAGAGTTCTGGGCCTGGAGTCAGGAAGACCCCAGTTCAGATTTGATGCTGTGTAGCTATGGGCAAGTCATTGAACCTCTGTTTGCCTCAGTTTCCTCAAATGTAAAAGGGGGATCAAATGAGATAATATTTGTAAAGCACTTAACATAGTGCCTGGAGCATAGTAAGCATATATAAATGCTAGCTGCCATTATTATTCTAATTATTATTATGATTTGTCACTCTGAATTCACCAATGTCCTGAAGCCACAACTGAACAAAAGAGCTAATGAAGCTCTGTAAGAAAATGATTTGGGAACCCTTTTTACTTCAGTTCATCAGAAAGATTTGCTAACTTTGATCAGTACAGTGATATACCCCAGCTTTAAAGGACTCATCTAAAATGCTGTCCTGGATTGAGAGCTGATGAACTCAGTGCATTGTGAAGCATTTCTGCCCTTCCCTCCTTCCTTCCCCCTCTTCCCTCCGGTTCCAAACGTGGCTAATGTGGAAATGTGTTTTGTATGACTATGTATGTATAATGGGTATAGTAAAAGAGATATAAATAGAGATAGAATAAAGAGAGAATGTGGAACTAAAAATAAAAATTTAATTTAAATTAAAAAAAGAAAAAAATCAGTTCAATTGACCTTATTAACAGATGGACATTTATTAAGTACCTACTGTAATGTACACCACTCTAGAATATTGTACTAGAAACATTTTGGAGGGAAGGGGAATAGAGGCTGGAGAACTGCTGTTAAGAGGATATCACAAACAAGGCTTGTATTTAGGTGGTAACAGTGGTGAGAATTAAGAGGAAGGGATAGATTAATAAGATGTATTCCAGGTGATGTAGAAGGGAGAGTCCAAGATAATGCCAAATTGTTATTAGTACTAAGTAGAATCTTCTTTCCAGGGGCTTGAAGGATTTAAATTGGTTACAGTTAGATTTCAGATTTGTAAAACTTTTCTAGGAACATGGTCACATGAATTTTAATCTTATTTTTAATTTATTTATATTATTTATATAATACATAATATAATATATTCTGTATAAATAAATATAACTTAATATTATTTTACTCTGTACATTTTACTCTGTTATGTGATAGAAGCCTGTGCATCATAAATGAATAACATGGTGGAATATTTTGGTTTTTTTACTTTTTAAACAAGCCTTACTCTAGGGTTTTGTGCTTTTGCTTTTGTTAGATCTATTTTTTCATTGTTGGGGAGAACATCCCCCACAGATGCTTAGCTGGAACTCTTCTCTCCTAGGGGTATTGAGAGAAAAAATGAATTGCCTGTGGTTGTTCAACTAGTATGTGTCAGTAATAGGACTTGAACCAATGTCTTCCCAGCTCCAAGGCCAGATCTTTATTTATTGTGCTATGTCTGTCAGAACGCACTTAGATAAATTGTTGTCCTATACAAGTCTTATTGTGAAAATGGTATCTTTGAGCAATTCATATCCCCACACTGTTTTGGCATCCAAAGACATCGTCATCATCATCATCATCATCGTCATCATCTGTTTTTATCTCTATTTTACAGATGAGGAAATTGAAGTTGAGCAACCTTTCCAGGGTCACACAGCAAATAAATGTTAATGTTCAGATCTGAATCTGGGTTTCTTGATTCTAAGATCAGTGCATTTTGCACTGAAATGTGTATAGTAATTGATCTCACATACTAGAATAATGAATGGATATGTAAAATGCTTCTACATTCCAGTTTTAATTATTAAAGTTGTTTGTCTTCACAGAGGTAGGTTTTTAGGTCAGTGCCCATAAGCAGCTTCTAATTGTAGGGAGGACAGCTTAAGAGATCATCCCCATTTAAAAATTTTAATCTTGATAAGAGTGGTTGATAACTATTAGCTTCTGTAGCTAATGGAATTGGTTTGACTCCTTGCTAAAATATAATATTCACAGAGATTCCATTGTCATCCTGTCATTGAGAACAGATAAGTTCTGCCTTGAAGATAAAGGCAATTCTCTCATCATGTCTTTCATCTTCTTTTAAAAAAACATTTTCCTTAATTTTTAATGCTTTCTGAAAAGGATGGTAGAGTCATGGAAGTAAAGTTTA
This sequence comes from Petaurus breviceps papuanus, assembly GCF_028583685.1. NCBI lineage: Eukaryota > Metazoa > Chordata > Mammalia > Diprotodontia > Petauridae > Petaurus > Petaurus breviceps. Next base: position 53,647,160 of record NW_027186304.1, read on the forward strand.
ATGTGTATGATATTAGTCATTGCTATGTTGAGAGAGATAACATGATGTCTTCAGTTTCCTTTATTGTTGTCATGTTAAAAACGGACAGTTGAATATCTAATTACTTGCTAAGCAGTGAAAGAAGTAGAAATTAATTTCCAATTTGTAAAGTCAAATACACTTTTCTCCTTTTTGGAGATGGGGGGAAATAAGAACCTTGTAATTCATTTCAGTGATTCAAAAGAAGTTATAATACTTTCCCCCATAAGTTATACTTTGTTTTTAGAGCATTTCATGATCAGTTAATTGACAGATGACCTTGGAGGTTGAGGTCAGTGTTTTGTATGGTTTTAAATGTGGTTAGCATCTTTTGTATGGTCTTAAATGTTGTTGGCAGTCTTTTTTTTTTTTAACTGTTCTAACTTTTTTAATAGATAAACAAATCTTTTATATACTCGAATTCATTATTTATCTTCCAGTATGTTCCCAGACTACATTTCTTATAGCAGTATTTTAAGGACCCCTGATGGTTCACTATATCTGTTTAAAAGTCAGCACACATTTTTTTGTTTTTAAGCTAATGAAGCAAAATTTTGACATGGTCTCAGCCAGGTATGTGAAATAATTTGACTCTTGCCATGTTAATTTGTAAAATATATATTTATTAAAATTTTAAAATTAGTATAGTTTTGTACCAGTTTATACTGATATCTCCTGAAAATGTAAAGGAAAAAATTAAGTAATATAATCATTGAACCATAAATTTTAAGTTGGAAGAGATATTAGCAAATATCTTATCTGTGATTTTGTTGGTATAGGGAATTCCTAGGGGACAAAATTACTTCTGCAGGTCTGCAGTTTATAATTTTAAAGAGTTGCCTAGAGTTTAGAGAGGTTAAATGACTTGCCTAAGGTCATACAGCCAGTATTTTTGTAATTGTATAAATTGTGCTCTTATTGTCGCTCACTTCACACAACATCTATTCATAAAAGGCTCCCCAGGTTTCACTGGAACTGTCCCTGTCATTTCTTATGACACAGTTATTCTATATTCACATGCTATAATTTATTTAGCCATTCCCCACTACCTCATGAGAGACTTAACTGAAACCGAGGCATAGATAGCTTAAATGTTTTATCAGCTGCCACAGGTCTATATTCAAATTATAGACTCACTAACATTAGATCTAGTTATCTTTCTACTATGCCATGCTTGTATTTATTCTCTTTATGTATATTTGTCTGTATGTATATCTATATCTGTCTGTCTGTCTGTCAATCTATCTATCTATCTAGTTTCCCCTGGTAGAATATAAGCTCCTTAAGAGTAGAGATTGTTCCATTTTGTGTTTGTGTCCCTAGGTGCTACCTCAGTGCCTGGCACGTATTAGGTATTTATAAATGCTTGTTGAGTGGTTGAGGGTAAATGGATTTTGTAAATATAAACAAAGAGCTTTTAATTAAGCAATGTGAACTCAACAAGGAAAATGCCTTTAATGAAACTCTGATTTACATTATCCTGTTCATGTACTTTAGGGAAAATAACAATCTTTTTTTTTTTTAAACCTCTCAAATTAAGGCACATACTGTAATGCTTGCTGTGTTTTCATTTTACTTTCCATGTACAGATTCCCAAAGGATTTCAACTAGAGTATACTGATGGTAGGTTAATACCTTACCCAAATGGGTGTTTAATATTCTTTGATATGTTTCATATATTGTTAAAATAAAATATGTCACTACCTAGTAATTCTTGTTATCCATACCAGTCTCTCAGCCTTCACTAAGTTCCTCAAATATGCATGACTACATTACAAAGGCAAAATTAAAAACAGTTCCTGTCCTCAAGGACCTTTCATTTTTCCTAGCTTCTGAACCTTGACCAATGAGCAGAGGAAAATGGATAGTTACAGTCAGTACTAGAAACAGTGGCCATAAAGGCTGTATCATCGTGGGGAGCCAGGTTTTGTGATAGCTAGAATATGGAAGAAGTGGGAGAGGAAAAGATTGAGGATGAAGCTTTGTTTCCTATGGAAAGAGGGCATAGTGGAAGGGCCGGGTGGTTGGTGTTTGGTTGAAACTTTGGGGTAAGAGGGTTTAGGAGGATGGGAATCAGGAGTTAGATGGCAGGGGTGGAGAGTGGATTTGGGTGAGGATCTACAGGAGTCGAGACATGAAGGATGTGACCAGGTGTGAGTGCCTTTCTTCTTCCTGTATGTTCATCATATCCCGGCCATTTATCTCTCTCACTGCCTCATGCCTGCTAGAGTTGTTCTTTTTTCTCATTTTGACTTTGAGTTGCTCTGTCCTACTTTGTTCTCTTAATGTATTACCGAGCTCGTGTCTCACTTTCTTCTCTCTAAAATCCTGCTATATGGTAACTGAGCAGTTGCACTGTATGCCGTCCTGTACGTTTGAATTCCTTATCTGCTGCATCCTCCTGGCGTCCGGGAACTGCATTCCTCAGGGCTGGGTAATCTTTATTTTCTTTCACCCTCCCATGTTTCTGAGCACCTCTGGAGGAAGCCATGCAACCTTGCTAACAAGGTTTGTTAAACATTCTTTATTTCAAAATACCAAATTTGCATTTTGGTAGAGAGAGAGACTGTGTGTATGTGTGTGTGTGTGTGTGTGTGTGTGTGTGTGTGTGTATGTAACAACAGGCAACAGTAACAAAAGAGGAATCTTCACAGAAACACAATGAAGTTCACATCTATAGGATTATACTATAGGTAAAATGTTCATAGTCTTTTGAACAAAAATTTAAATTGAGCTCAACAGTAATGAGTAGCTAAAAATGTTGCTTTACTGCTGTAGAACCAGTGTTTTTCTAGACAGCACCTTGTAATAGTCACTTTATGTTCTAAATTTTCTTAAACTTGGAAGAGCACAGAATTTTCAGAATTGAAAGGACCTTGGTGGGGCGGCTAGGTGGCGCAGTGAGTAGAGTCAGGAGGACCTGAGTTCAGATCCAGCCTCAGACACTTAACGCACACACACACAAAGCCTAGCTGTGTGACCTTGGGCAAGTTACTTAACTCCAATTGCCCTCCAAAAGGCAAAAAAAAAAGACCTTGGCAGCCAGCTGGTCTAATAACCCACATCCAGGAAGGAATCTCTTCCATGTTACACCTTGTAATTGCGCATTCAGCTTCTTCTTAAAGATCCTTGAGGAGAAAGAACCCACTACCTCCCAGCAGTCATTCCACTTATGGGTAATGCTAATTGTTAAGTTTTTCCGACATCAAGCCTACATTTTTTCTTTGTGACTTCTATCAGTTCCTTCTGCTCTTGCCCTCTGGGGCAAATAGAACAAGTCAAATGTCTCTTCCACATGACAGCCCTCAGATACTTGAAGACAGCTATCATTAGTAATGTGTTTTCCTTGCCTTTTTATCTTTAAAAGACAGAATAAATTGTTGCAGTTCCTGGCAAGTGAGGAAGATTTTTTTTCCCTTTCATGTTAAGATATTACCAGCAAAGAATATGGATAATGAAGTGTAGCCTTCTTCTTTTTAGTCCTTTTCTTGGCTCACTGTAACTTGTTGGATTTATAATGAAAATTATAAGAGTTAAATATATTAATTTCTCTTTTTAACACTATAGCTTGTAATGATTGATTTTAGATTGCCCTTCTCTTGGGCTTCATTAGAGTATGGAGGAGACCCCGGCTCTGTTAAGGCCATGCCAGAGGAGTGCTGATGTACAAGGAGGACTGATCCTGGCTGCAGACTTTCTGTTTCCCGAGGCCAGCCTAAATTGGTGTAATGGGCTCATCACCAGCAGGCTAGCCACTTGGTGATGAATTCTTTGGCCATGACAACCCAAATATAAATAGTATATATGCTTGATATAAATATATGTGTATATATACTGTGTATGTATAAATGTATATATTAACATATATCTTTGTGTGTATACACATTATGTGTATATATATATACATGTGTGTATAAACACACACCCTGACTCAGTACCAGTTGGATATGCAATTTGACAGGATTTTTTCCCCCCTATAATGAATGTCAGTGTGCCTTACTGAGCCTTTCACATTTAGGCTTTTTTTTTAAATTTCTTTTTTGTCTTTATTAATTTATTTACTTTTAGTTTACAAGATTCAGTTTCACAATCCCTCGAATTTCAAATTTTCTCCCCCTCCTTCTCCCACTCCCCCACATTTAGGGTTTTTTAACTTTTTTTATCAGTGATTTTTGGTTATGAAATACCTCTTTAAGATTGGGATTAGTTTGTGGCCCTTGGAACAGATGTGTTTTTTTTTTTTTTTTTGTTTTGTTTTTTTTGCTTTTTGGAGGGGGGATGGTAGGGCAATTGGGGTTGTGACTTGCCCAAGGTCACATGGCTAGGTTGTGTGTGTGTGTGTGTGTGTGTGTGTGAAGTGTCTGAAGCCGGATTTGAACTCAGGTCTTCCTGACTCCAGGGCCAGTGCTCTATCCACTGTGCCACCTAGCTGCCCCAACAGATGGTTTTTTATTCTCTCTAGGAATCATAGTAGCCTTTAAGATCCCTTCTACCTTTAAATCTGTGATCCTCTAAAGGCCAAATGATTGTGTCATATCATATGGATATATATGTGTGTGTATATGTATATATACATGTAAATGTATGTATATATAGGCATATATATGTATGTCTATGTGTATCCTAACTCTAAATCTCTCATCCCATGAATGAATAATGATAATCTTGTTCTTACCATAGTCAAGTGAAATTAGTATCAGAAATTATATCCTTAACCCTGGTCCATCCACCATCTTGCTAACATATCTCTTTGGTTGTTAAGGATTTAGGTTCAAATCTGTAGCACGTGGTATGTAACACTATTTATATGCTGTAGGTAGGACATTTTTGTGCTTAAAAATCAAGCAGCACATTTATTAAATGTAGGTAGATAGAAATTATGAAGAGTCATCTCTAATTGGAGTGTCTATCAGGTCTATTTTTACAATCCAACAAACTTGACATTGGAAAAATGTAATCATTGCTTAGTGTTGAAATGACAGCGATTAAGGTTTTTAAAAAGGAATGAATATATGAATAAATATGTAGTATCAGATGATTTGTTTCAAAAGCAGATTACTTACTGCTACGATGCCTTCATAGAATGAAGTGGAGAAAGTGTTTCAGGTAAAGTGAGTGGAAAAGTTGAGAATTTCACTAAAAGCCTTCCTTTTTCATTGAATTCTGTGCTAAAAGGCAGTGGTTGGCTTAATCCAACACTGTGAACAGAATGTAGGTGCGGGCCATTTGCATGGCATCAGGGAGCCAAAAGGATTGGAAAAAGCCACCAAAGATCCAGTAGCAATGTAGGGCAGAGACAGGAATATGCTGCTCATTTTGGGCCTCTTCTTTGCTCTAGACTATTTACGTCAGAGTCTGAGCAGCCCCCTAATCCTTCGGCTCTGCTCTGTTTAATTTTTGGCTTTTTATAATAATTGCTTTCCTTCCAAGCTTCTCTGGAAAGAGGGGAAAAAAAACCCCCAAATTCTCATGTAGCCAAAGGTAGTATTTTGGTCCTGTCATTTCCTGCTCTGCTGCATGCCAGATAAATTTAAAATAGCCTTAAAAGTTGTCATTTTGGTGATCTAGAGGTGTGGAGTTCTTGACAATCAGCATGTGTGATATAGAGAGTTTTTAAAGTTATATTTCAGGTATGCATATTCCTAGGCCATCCAGAACCATCTACAGGATGGAGATCTGCTGAGGACAGAAATGATTCATGTTGCTGTTACTTTAGAGGATTGGATTCTGGCTAGAGGTCTCTGCCTTTCTGGGTTCTAAGGTTCTGTTCCTAGTCCAGGGTGAGTTTGCTTGGGGGAAGGATGGGAAAAATGAAAAGGTCAGCTGTGTTTGCAATATTCCCTTTGAAGTAAAACTATTGCTTAGGGTATGACTTTTTGGGTGAGGAAGGACTGAGCAATGAGGAAGTAAAAACAGAGACCTACCTTCTCTGGCAAGTCCTGTGATCCTTGCCTATGACCTACCTTGGAGAGAATTTGGCTTCAGGGTAAGAGATAGCAGAGAAACTACTGTATAAGAATATTAGTAGAATAATTTTGTTTGTATAGCCTCAAGCCTAGTAGAAGTCAAAATCATATAGGGATTCATTTATAAGTAGATTTAGTACAAATCAGGAACACCCAAAATCTTCAAACAGAATACGTATTTTTAATTTCTATTTAAGTAATTGATTTTTAAAAATATGACAGAAAAAGAAATTGTATGTGAAACCTTGAATCTGTTATACAGGGTGTCTAAAAATGTCTTGTTGTTCAGTTGTGTTCAATTTTTTGTGACCCCATTTGGTAAAGATACTATTTCCTTCTCCAGTTCATTTTACAGATGAGGAACTGAAGCAAACAGCGTTAAGTGACTTGCCCAAGGTCACATAGCTAGTAAGCATCCAAAGGCATACTTGAACTCATGAAGATGAGTCTCCCTGATTCTAAGCTTAGCACTTTATCCACTGCACCACCCAGCTAGTTTCCCCGCCACTAAAAGTCTTAGTGCAGCTTTAAACTTTAGTAACCGCAGAAGTATACATGCTGTAAACTTATTATTTTTTAATTTATTTTTTCATTTTTCAAGTGCTTTATTAACTTCTGATTTACATCATTCATTTTTGCCAGATTTTGACTTACAAATTTTTTCCCTGCTTTTTCCCTACCCACCACCACCCCAAAATAGCAGTCCCACAGGATATCCCCTCCTCCAATCTGCTCTCTCCCATATCTTCTCCCATACCCCCCTTTGACTTTTCCAGTATGTATCTCTATGCCCTAGTGCCTGTATATCTTATTTCCCAATTATGTGTAAAATAGTATTAATAATAATATATATATATTTTTAAACATTTGATTTTAAAACTTTGAATTCCAGATTCATTCCCTTCTTCCCTTGTCACCTACCCTTCCTGGGAAGATAAGCAGTTCAGTATAGGTTGTACATGTGTAGCTAATGTAAAACATTAACATAGTAGATATATTGTAAAAGACTGACTATATTTCCCTCCCTCCTATCCCACCTCCCACTTCTTCTCTTCTCTACTTTGATTCCATACCTTTTCAAAAGTGGGTGCTTCCAACTTCCCTCCCTTCCAGCCTGCCCTCCCTTCCATCATCCCCACTCTCATCCCCTTCTCCCCTACTCTCCTGTAGGGTGAGATACCCTATTTACTGTGTATGTCATTCCCTCCCCAAGCCAAATTCAGTGAGAATAAGGTTAACCCATTCTCGTTTGCCTTCCTATTCTTCCCCTCCATTGTAACCATTATCCCTTGCCTCTTCTTTATGAGATAGTTTACCCCATTCTGTCTCTCCCCATCTCCTCTCATTATATTCCTCTCTCACCCCTTGTTTCTTCCTGGCTGCTTGTAATATTCTCTCCTTCATCTGGGAATTCCAGAACCTGGCTATAATATTTCTAGGAGTTTTCTTTTTGGGAATCTTTTTCAGGAGGTGATCGGTGGATTCTTTCAACTTCTGTTTTGCCCTCTGGTTCTAAAACATCAGGGCAGTTTTCCTTGAGGATTTCTTGGAGGATGATTTCTAGGTTCTTTCTTTGATCATGGCTTTCAGGTAGTCCAATAATTTTTAAATTATCTCTCCTGATCTATTTTCCATGTCAGTGGTTTTTCCCATGAGATATTTCACATTGCCTTCTATTCTTTCATTTGTTTGGAACTGTTTATCAGCATCTTGATTTCTCATAAAGTCATTAGCTTCCATTTGCTCCAATCTAAATCTGAAGGAATGATTCTCCTCATTGAGCTTTTGAGATTCTTTTTTCCATCTGGCAAATTTGGCTTTTTAAGGCATTCTTCTCCTCATTGGCTTTTTGAGCCTCTTTTACCATTTGAGTTAGTCTATTTTTTAAGGTGTTGTTTTCCTCAATCAGGCTGTTGACTCTCATTTCATAATTTTCTTGCATTGTTCTCATTTCTCTTCCCAGTTTTTCTTCTACTTCTCTTATCTGCTTCTTAAGGTCCTCTATGGCCTGTAACCAGCTTGTATTTTCCTTTGAAGCTTTTGGTGCAGGAGCTCTGACTTCACTGTCTTCCTCCTGTTCCATGCTTTGATCCTTTTTGTCCCCAAAATAGGAGTTTAATGTTGGATTCTTCTGTTTGCTTTGTTTCCTTTGCCTGGTCATGTTGCCACTTGACTTTTGGGCTTTTTGCCACAATAGGACTCTGCCACCAGACAGGGAAGCTTTGTACCAAACGCTGGGGTTTTCTCAGCTGCCGGAGGTATTAGTTGAGTGCCCTTGCTGAAGCCTCCACTTGCTCCGGCAAGCTGGACACACTCCCCGGGACCTCCACCCTAGACCACAATCCAGATCCAAGAAGGTTAAAGCAAGAGCAATTACTGCTCAGACTGGTTGCCTTATCCCTCTACACTCTGCAGGCCAGGAGCTGAAGTTGCCATGTGGGGGTGGCTGCATGTCCTCGGCTCCTTGCCCCAGGGGCAAAAGCTGACGCACTCCCAACTACTGGGTCCCAACGTGCACAGTGCACCGACCTCTCACTTTGTCCTTAGCATGTATGTGTTGATAATTCTGGAACTTCACAGCTGCTGGTGATCTGGAGTCCCTCCATCCAGGGACTGGTCAGGCCCGCCCTGGAGCTAAAACCTCGGAGTGGAGCTGGGCTCGGCTCCCAGAGCTCTGGGCTGCCCGATTCCTGCTGGCCTGCCAGGCTGTCCTCAGTGGGAGGTTAGTGTCTCTGTGTCATTTTGTGGGTTCTGTAGCTCCAAAGTTTGTTCAGAGTCCTCTTTCACATGAATTGGGGAAGGTGGAAGCTGGAGCCACGCAGAGGACCTGCTTCTACTCCACCATCTTGACTCCGCCCCCCTCATGCTGTAAACTTATAAAAAAGATTTAAAAGGTTTAAAATTTTAAAATATTGGTGTTTCCTTTAAAATTCAACATAACTGCTGTGCTACCATCCCTCTAGTTGATTTTAAAACTTTAGCTGTGGTTCAGTGACATGATAATGATTATAACAGTAATAATAGTCATAAAATTTAAATAATGCTTTACATTTTGCAAAGTGCTTTTCAAATATTATTTTATCCTTAAAATAACCCTGGGAGGTATGTGCTATTATTATTTACATTTTACAGATGAGGAAATAGAGACAGATGGATGACAAGTGACTTGCTCAAGGTCAGGTAGCAAGTAAGTATATGAGGCAGGATTTGAACCCAGGCCTTCCCGACTCTAGGCCTAGTTCTCTAGGTATGTCCTGCATATAGTTTTGCTTTTAGAACATATATAATAAATTCAGCATATTACTTTCAAAGCTTCCATGGTTCTCTTCATTTCCTTCCAAATTTCCTTCTTTTCTGTGTGTTTTTTTTTACAAGCTGCAATGATTTTTTCTTCCTATTCATAGTACTATTGCTAGCCCTTCTTTCTTCCCAAATCCCTCCTCCATTTAAAAAAAATTCTTGTAATAAATAGTTATGGTCAAACAAAGCAAATAATGTCAAAAGCATTGACTATATCCCAAAAAAGTTTTTCATTCTTTACCTTTATTTAGTCCATTGCTGCTCTCTGCAGGTGAGTAGTTTGCCACATCATTAGCCTTCTGGAGTTGTGGTTGGTCTTTGCATTGATCAGATTTCTCTTCTCTTCTCTTCTCTTCTCTTCTCTTCTCTTCTCTTCTCTT
>NW_027186304.1:53656833-53771499 GCF_028583685.1 Petaurus breviceps papuanus
TTCTCTTCTCTTCTCTTCTCTTCTCTTCTCTTCTCTTCTCTTCTCTTCTCTTCTCTTCTCTTCTCTTCTCTTCTCTTCTCTTCGGAGGGGAGGAAGGCAAAGCAGTTGGGGTTAAGTGGCTTGCCCAAGGTCACACAGCTAGTTAAGTGTCAAGTGTCTGAGGCCAGATTTGAACTCATGTTCTCTTGATTCCGGGACTGGTATTCTATTTACTTAGTCACCTACCTGCCCCAATCAAATTTCTTAAGTTTTTCAAAATCATTTTAAAATATAATGTTATTGTAGAAATTGTTCTGGTTCCACTTAACCTCACTATGGTTCATTTCATACAAGTCTTCCCAAGTTTGTTTGAAACTGTCCCTTTCATTGTTTCTTAGACTCAACAATACTGATTTATCTTTATATGCAGTAATTTTTTAGGCATTCACTAATTGATAAACATTCATTATTTCCAACTTTTTGCTACAGCAAAAAGAGCTTCTGGAAATATTTACATATATATAGGGTCTTTTCTTCCTTTTTGATCTCTTAAGGGCATATGCCTAGTAGTGGCATTTCTAGGTCAAAAGACATACACAGTTAATAGATTTTTGGGTTATAGTATCAAATTGCTTTCCAGGAAGTCTAGACCAATTTACATCTTAAACTTCAATTAAAAAAAAATAGTCTTTCCTGAAATAGTAGAGCAGTGAAAAAGAGTTCTAAAACGAATTTTACAAAAGTTGAAATGTTGATAGATTTTCTTTATGATTTATTTTTTAAAAATACCTTATACTGTAAACATTGTGTGAATTTATGCCTGTCAAGATGTCTGCACCAAAAATTCTTGCCTCTATGTTTGTCATTCTTGTTACTTATAACCAAATGTTTCTATAGAATTAGGAGAAATAAATTCTTTAGAAGCTAGTAAATCACAGCCATACCTTTTATAAAATGTAAGACACTTATATTTTCGCTTTTATTGTTGATGTTTCTTTCACTTATTTGCTTATATAGATTCTGAAGAGCCTATTACTAACATGTTGATGAAATCAGTGACCACTAAACATCAAGCGTTTCCTACCAAGAAATTAATATGTATTTAAGCAATACTTTATTAGTGCAGTGTAGCATAAAGAATGGTAGACTTGAATTCAGGAGGCTTGTGTTTGAAAACCGACTCTGCTCCTTACATTTATGATTGGGTAATTCACTTTTCTGGGTCTGTTTCTTTGTGTCTAAAATAAGAGGATTGGACTAGATGACTTGAGGTCAGATACAGTTTTAAATATTTAATATTTGAAGCATGGATTATTGCATAATCTTATTTTTAATATTTTTTATTTTAAAATAAAAAATTTTAGTATTTATTTAAATAACATATTTTGACCAAGAATTTTACATTCTTCAAAAATGGAATTTTTAATAATAAAATGTAAATAAATTCATCGTTTTTATTGGCAGGTGATTTTGTTCAGCTTTTGTTTAAATTAAATCTTAGAGATGAAATTGTCAATTAAATCTTAGGTATCAAAATGAAGGAAAGGGACCAGTGTGGCCATTTTGTCTGTCTGCCTTCCAGAGTAGGATTGTATGTTTCCCTTTTAGATGTTTTCTTCAGTCTTGTTTTTAGTGTCCTGAGGTTGGTATTCTTAACTGATAGTTACATATCTGATTTCCAGTTTTGTGTGAATTCTGTTTTTAGATCTGAATGGAAGATTGTGATTTTCTGTTGGTTTGCTCTTCGTATTTGCACAAACATCTCCCATAAACCTTAGTGGGATTCACTCGTTGAGTTGTTAAGTAATTGAGACGTGCTCTATATATCAAGAGACTCTATTTAAAAATTTTTATTTTTAAGAAACTATATTTTTTATTGCCATTATAGCCCTTTGGCTTAATCATAGTAATAGTTTGCTCTAGTGCTTATAGAGAGGAAGATTTATTAACTATATTGAAAGGCGTTTTAAAATAATAAATGAATTGTAAATTGGTAAGTATCAATTGCTTGTCTTTCATATTAACTTTGTCAAACTGTTGTTCATCATTTCATTTGTGTCTGACTCTTTGTGACCCCATTTGGGGTTTTCTTGGCAAAGATACTGGAGTGGTTTGCCATTTCCTTCTCCAGCTCATTTTACAAATGAGGAAACTGAGACAAACAGGGTTAAGTGACTTGCCCAAGATCACACAGCTAGTAAGTGTCTGAGGCTGGATTTGAGCTCAGGTCTTCCTGACTTTAGTCCCAGTGCTCTATCCACTGTACCACCTAGCTACCATGGACCCGTTTAAGAAATCAGTAAATAAACATCAAGGGAGAGCTCAAAAGAATGAAGCAAACAGTAAACATTTCTTAAGTACTTACTCTGGGCCCAGCATTTTGCTAAGCATCAGGGATACAAAGAGAAAAGTGAGACAGTCCTTTTCTTTAAGAAGCTTACCTGGAGTAGATGACACATAAAAGAAAATGGAGTCTAAAGAAGAAAGATATGAATCTGGGGATCACAAAGATGAAGACTTGAAATAGTTCACCATCGTGCTCCATCCAGAGGCAATGGGAGTGGCCATTGGATTACAGTTCTCATAGTTAGAAGTGAGAGGAGTGGATATGGCAGGAGGGCAGTGGCAGGATAGAAAACGGCCAGAATGAAGATGCATAGTTTTAGACAGCACACATCCATAAGGTTTGTCTCTTTATAGGCATGGTCTTTGGTCACGTTTGGAGGTTGAAGCAACAATGATGGCAGGGCAGAATGTGGTTTGAACTAAGATTCAGAGTCCACTATGTGTATTTAGGTGGCAAAGAGTTCAACTGGCCTGCAGTATGAGATGCATGAAGTAGATTAATACGAGAAGAGTAAGATGCTATCAGATTGTGGAGTCTCTTGATGTCAAGCAGAAGAATATGAGTTTTACTTGGTAGGCAGTAGTGAATGCCTAAAGACTTTTGAGCAGAAAAGGAATATAATCAGATATCTGCATAAGTTAAGATTATTTTGACAGTTGTATGATGAATGGATTGGAAGAGAGTAGAGTCTGGAAGAACTTTTAGGAAGCTATTATAATAGTCTAGGTAAGTGTTAATGAGTCTTGTTCTAGGGTGATGGCAGTGGGAATATAAAAGAGGACTTTAAAGGTATTTGAGATGTTGTAGAGGTGAAATTTATTGAATATGAAAATTAAAGGAAAAGGAGAAAAGTAAAAAAATAAACCCAGTGTCATGAGTATGTAGACTGGATGAATGGGTGGTGTTATGCATAGAAATTATAGATGGAAAAGTGGTTTTTTGGAGTGATGGGAGGAGAGTGGGAACCTAATCTCTGTTTTTGATTTGTTGAATTTGAGATGTTGGCGAGGCTTCTAGGTAGAGAAGGTGCCATGTCCTGTAGGCCACTGGAAATGTTCATCTGGTGTTCAGAAGAGATGTCAGGACTGGATAAACAGATTTGGGAGTCCTCTACAAAGATGGTAGTTACACCTGTAGTAGTGAATTACCAAATGAACGGCATCGAGAGAAGACGGACAAGGGCATTATGTTAGGGAACAACCACATTAAGAAAACCTGTGGAATATGAGGAACAAGAGGGCTGTAGGATTTTATTATTATAAGATTATGGATTTAGAACTAAAAGGAATTTGAGATCATCCTTTCTTATTCTTTTCTTTTAAGAGATGAGAAAACTGAGGTCTAAAGAGGTAAACTGACTTACTAACTCATGGTCATTCAGGTAGTAAGTGCCAGAACTGACCCTATGTCCTTTGACTTCAAACCTAGCACTTAAATAATTGGCATCTTTTGGTTTTGTAATATTTTCATTTACTTTTTTTCCCTCTCCTCCTCTATTCAGTAAATCTTCATTTACAACACTAAGCTATAAAAAAATGAAAGAAAGCATTCTAGCAAAACTAACCAAAGCATAACCAAGTTTGACAATATATAGTATTTCACATTCTGAGCCATTCACCTCTGCAAAGAGTGGTGGAAAGTGCATTTTCTTTTTTTTTAAATAGTATTTTATTTTTTCCAGCTACGTGTAAAGAAAATTTCTAGCACTCATTATTAAAAAAAAATTGAGTTATAAATTTTCTCTTTACCTCCTTTCTTCCTCCCTAAAAAGGTAAGAATTTTAAGTAGTTTATATATGTGCAATCGTGTAAAACATATTTCCATATTAGTCATATTGGGAAAGAAGAAACAGACCAAAAGGAAAAAAAAACCACAAAAAAGATCAAGAAAGTGAAAATAATATGCTTTGATCTGCATTCATACTCCATCAGTTCTTTCTCTGGATGTGGTTAGCGTTTTTCATCATGACTCCTTTGGAATTATCTTGGATCATTGCATTGCTGAGAAGAGCTGAAATATACATAATTGATCATCACTCAGTGTTGCTGTTACTGTGTACAATGTTCTCCTGATTCTGCTCACTTCACTTTTCATCAGTTCATTTAAGTCTTTCCAGGTTCCCCAGTTTCTTTGCCACCACAAAAGAGCTGCTATATAAGTATTTATATATATACGTAGGTCCTTTTTACTTTTTTATGATCTCTTTGGGATACAGATCTAGTACTGGCGTTACTAGGGTAGCACACTTTTGTTTCCTCATTCCCTATTCTAGTTCAGTTTCTTTTTCTTCTCTTTTTTTGCTATAGCTAACATTTCTAGTACAACATTGAACACTAGCAGTGATAATGAGGATCCTTGCTTCATCCCTGATTTTACTGGGAACTGGCTTATTTCCATTACAAATAATGCTTGCTAATGGTTTAAGATAGATACTACTTATCATTTTAAGGAAACCTGCATTTATTTCTAACTCTCCAGAGTTTTTAATAGGTATGGGTGCTGTATTTTGTCAGAAGTTTTTTCTGTACCTATTGGGATTGTCATATGATTTCTGTTGGTTTTGTTATTGATATGGTCAATTCTGCTGATAGTTTTCATAGTATTGAACCATTCCAGCATTCCTGGTATAAATCCCTCCTAGTCATAGTGTATAATACTTTTGATATATTGCTGTAATTTCCGTGTTAGTATTTTATTTTAAATTTTTGTATCAACATTCATTAGGGAAATTGGTCTATAGTTTTCTGTTTGGGATCTTCCTGCTTAAGGTATCAGCACCGTATTATATGTATCATAAAAGAAATTTGGTAGGACTTTTTCCACCTCTTTTCCCAAGTAGTTTATATAGCATTAATTAGAATTTAGAAATTAATTAGAAAGAGAATAGAAATAGAATTAATTATTCTTTAAATGTTTGGTAGAATTCACTTGTGAATCCTCCTGGCCCTGGGGATTTTTTCTTAGGGAGTTAATTGACTTGTTCAATTTTTTTTCTCAAATGGGTTTATTTAAGTATTCTATTTTCTCTTCTGTTAATCTGAGCTGTTTAAATTTTTGGAAATACCCTTTTCACTTAGATTGTCAGATTTATTGGCACACAAATGGGGAAATTAACTCCTAATTATTGCTTTAATTTCCTCTTCATTGGTGGTGATTTTACCCCTTTTCATTTTTGATACTGCTAATTTGGTTTCCTTTTTTTAAAAATAAAATTAGCCAGTGGTCAACCTATTTTATTTTATTTTTTCATAAAATCAGCTCTTAGTTTTATTTATTAGTTAAATGTTTTTCTTACTTTTGATTTTATTAGTCTCTCCTTTGATTTTCTGAATTTCCAACATGGCATTAATTGAGGCTTTTAAATTTGTTCTTTCTTTTTTTTCCAAATGCTTTATTAACTTCTGGTTTACTTCATTCATTTCCGCCAGATTTTGGGTTACAAATTTTCTCCCCATTTTTCCCTTACCCACTTCCCCAAAATTGCGGTCCCCTAGGATATCCCCTCCTCTTATTTCCCAACTACATGTAAAATAGTATTAATAATAGTATATATATGTATGTATTTAAACATTTGGTTTTAAAGCTTTGAATTCCAGATTCATTCCCTTCCTCCTTTGTCACTCACCCTTACTGGGAAGATAAGCAGTTCAATATAGGTTGTACATGTGTAGCTAATGCAAAACATTACCATAGTAGATAGATTGTAGAAGACTGATTATATTTCCCTCCCTACTATCCCATCTCCCACTTGATCTATTCCCTTCTTTGGTCCTTTCCCTTTTCAGAAGTGTGTGCTTCCAACTTCCCTACCCCCCAGCCTGCCCTCCATTCCATCATCCCCCCCTCTCAGCCCCTTCCCCCCTACTCTCCTGTAGGGTGAGATACCCTATTTAGTGTGTATGTCATTCCTTCCCTGAGCCAAATTCAAGGAGTATAAGGTTGACCCATTCCCTGTTCTTCCCCTCCATTGTACCCATTTTCCCTTGCCTCTTCTGTATGAGATAGTTTGCCCCATTCTTTCTCTCCCCATCTCCTCTCATTATATTCCTCTCTCACCTCTTAATTTCACCTTTTAAGTATCCTCCCTTCCTATTAAATTGGTCCTGTGCCATCTATCTATGTATACTTGTAAACATATATATACATATATACATGTATATATACATACATTCACATATGTATTCATATGCCTATATACCCTCTGGTAGACTCTCTCTCTTTCTATGTATGTATGTATGTATGTATATATATGTAGATATATATTTCTATTTCCTTCATACTGAGAAAAGTTTCATCAGTTACAATTATTGTTTTTCCATTTAGGAATGTAAATAGTTCAACTTTGGTAAGTTCCTTATGATTTCTTTTCCCTGTTTAGCTTCTCATGCTTCTTGTATCTGAATGTCAAATTTTCTATTCAACTCTGGTTTTTTCTTCAAGAATACTTGAAAGCCCTCTATTCCACTGAATGACTATATTTTCCCCTGAAGCATGATACTCAATTTTGCTGGGTAGGTGATTCTTTGTTTTAATCCCAGCTCCTTTGACCTCCGGAATATCCTGTTCCAAGCCCTTTGATCCCTCAGTGTAGAAGCTGCCAGATCCTGGGTTATACTGATTGTGTTTCCACAATATTCAAATTGTTTCTTCCTGGCTGCTTGTAATATTCTCTCCTTGATCTGGGAATTCTGGAACCTGGCTATAATATTCCTAGGAGTTTTCTTTTTGGGATCTTTTTCAGGATTCTTTCAACCTCTATTTTGCCTTCTGGTTCTAAAACATCAGGGCAGTTTTCCTTGAGAATTTCTTGGAGGATGTTTTCTAGGTTCTTGGCTTTCAGGTAGTCCAATAATTTTTAAAGGATCTCTCCTGGATCTATTTTCCAGGTCAGTGGTTTTTCCCATTTGATATTTTACATTGCCTTCTCTTCTTTCATTTGTTTGGAACTGTTTAACATCATCTTGATTTCTCATAAAGTCACTAGCTTTCCTTTGCTCCATTCTAAATCTGAAGGAATGATTCTCCTCAGTGAGCTTTTGAGATTTATTTTCCTTTTGGCAAATTTGGCTTTTTAAGGCATTCCTCTCCATATTGCCTTTTTGAGCCTCTTTTGCCATTTGAGTTAGTCTGTTTGTTAAGGTGTTATTTTCCTCAGTCAGGCTGTTGACTCTCATTTCATAATTTTCTTGCATTGTTCTCATTTCTCTTCCCAATTTTTCCTCCACTTCTCTTATCTGCTTCTTAAGGTCTTCTGTGGCCTGTAACCAGCTCATATTTTCCTTTGAAGCTTTTGGTGCAGGAGTTCTGATTTCACTGTCTACCTCCTGTTTCATGCTTTGTTCCTTTTTGTCCCCAAAATAGTAGTCTAATGTTGGATTCTTCTATTTGCTTTGTTTCCTTTGCTTGGTCATGTCGCCCCTCAGTCACTTGACCTCTGGGCTTTTTGCCACAGTTGGACTCTGCCATCAGACAGGCAAGCTTTTGTCCCAGACGCTGGGATTTTCTCAGCTGCCAGAGGTATTAGATGTGTGTCCTCTCTGAGGCCTTCATGGGCTCTGGCAAGCTGGACACACGCCCCAGGACCTCCATCCTAGACTGCAATCCAGATCCAAGCAGGTTAAAGCAAGAGTGATTATCCCTCAGACTGGTGCTTGGTCCCCTACACTCTGCAGGCCAGGAGCTGAAACTGCCAGGGCTGGCTGTGCTGGTGTCTCAGTGGCTTCTCGCCCTGGGGGCAAAAGCTATGCACTCCCACTTATTGGGTCCCAAAGTCCAGATTGCACTGACCTCTCACTTTGTCCTTTGCATCTATGTGTTGATAATTCTGGAAAGGGCCACAACTGATGCTGATCTGGAGTCCCTCTGGCAGGTGGCTGGTCAGGCCCTCCCTGGGGCTAAAACTTTGGCCCAGAGCTCTGTGCTGGCTGATTCCTGCCTGCCGGGCTGTCCTCAGTGGGAGGTTAGCTTCTCTGTGTCATTTTTTGGGTTCTGCAGCTCCAAAGTTTGTTCAGAGTCCCCTTTTTACATTGATTGGGGGAGGTGGAAGCCGGAGGAGCTTGGAGGTTGTGCTTCTACTCTGCCATCTTGACTCCACCCCCCCACCCCCCCTGTAATATTTTTCTCCTTGATGTGGGAACTCCGGAACCTGGCTGTAATATTCTTAGGAGTTTTGTTTTCGGGATCTTTTTCAGGAGGTGATCTGTAGATTCTTTCGTCCTATATTTTGCCCTCTGGTTCTAAGACATCAGGGCAGTTTTCCTTGAGAATTTCTTGAAGGATGCTTTCTAGGTTCTTTTTTTGATCATGACTTTCAGGTAATCCAATAATTTTTAAATTATCTCTCCTGGATATATTTTCCAGGTCAGTGGGTTTTTCAATGAGATATTTCACATTGCCTTCTATTTTTTCATTTGTTTGGATCTGTTTAATAGTGTCGTGATTTCTCATAAAATCACTAGTTTCCATTTGCTCCAGTCTAATTCTGAACGAATGATTCTCTTCAGTGAGCTTTTGAGATTTTTTTTTTCCATCTGGCAAATTTGTTTTTTTAAGGCATTCTTCTCCTCATTGGCTTTTTGAGCCTCTTTTGCCATTTGAGTTAGTCTATTTTTTAAAAAAAATTTTTGTTTTTATTAATTTGTTTGTTTGCAAGTTTCAGTTCTACAATCCCTTAAGTTTCATATTTTCTCCCCCTTCCTTCCTTCCCCCTTCCCCCCCCCACCATGGCACTATGCAATCAAGTATAGGATCTCCAAATAATTTCACATTAGATATTAGTCAGGTTATAAAG
This sequence comes from Petaurus breviceps papuanus, assembly GCF_028583685.1. Classification (NCBI taxonomy): domain Eukaryota; kingdom Metazoa; phylum Chordata; class Mammalia; order Diprotodontia; family Petauridae; genus Petaurus; species Petaurus breviceps. The sequence goes on from NW_027186304.1 coordinate 53,665,950, forward strand.
AAGGATTGTAACTGATGGAATGAAGAATGGGAAAGATTGAAGAAAGCCAAACAAGGAAAAGAGAGCATTCACCCTCTGTTCTTTCTAGTTCTTTCTCTGAATGTAGACATCTCTCTCCATTATGAGTCTTTTGCAGTCGACTTATAACCCTGCATTGCTGAGAAGAATCTAGTCAATCAAAGTTGGTCGTCACACATACATTGTGTCTGTAATTGTGTACAAATTTCTCCTGGTTCTGCTCTTCTCACTCAGCATCAGTTTGTATAAGCCTCTCCAGGTAAATATGAAATCCATCTGTTCCTTGTTTCTTATAGCACAATAATATTCCATTATATTCATATACCACAACTTTTTTAGCCATTTCCAAGTTAGTCTATTTTTTAAGGTGTTACTTTCTTAAGTCAGGTTGTTGACTCTCATTTTATAATTTTCTTGCATCATTCTCATTTCTCAGTTTTTCCTCCAGTTCTCTTATTTGGTTTTCAAAATCCTTCTAAGCTCCTCTGTGGCTTGTAAGCAGCTTATTCTTTTTTTTGGAAACTTCTGGTGCAGGAGTTCTGACTCTGCTGTCTTCCTCCTGTTGCATGCTTTGAATCTGTTTGTCCCTAAAAAAGGAAACCAAAGTCGCACCACTGTGCTTGCCTTGCTTCCCTTGCTTGCTCCTGTTGCCACTCAATTAGTTAACTTTTGAGCTTTTTGCCACAGTAGAACTCTGCTACCAGAGGGGGAAGCTTTGTTCCAAATTGCTGGGGTTTTCTCAGCTGCTGGAGCTGTTAGTTGGCTGCCCTCTCAGAAGCCTCTACACGTTCTGGCACACTGGTCATGCACCCCAGGACCTTCATCCCAGACAGTAATCCAGATCCAAGCAGGTTAAAGCAAGAGCGATTACCCCTCAGACTGGTTGCGTGGTCCCCCTACAATCTGTAGGCCTGGAGCTCTGAAGTAGCCATGTGGCAGTGGGTGCATGTCCACCATGCCTCAGCTGCTTCTTGCCCGGGGGGCAAAGAACAGACCACACTTCCTAACTCCCAGGTCCCAAAGTCCACACTGCACTGACCTCTCACTTTGTCCTCAGCATGTATGGCTTGATAATCCTGGAAACCGCCACAGCTGCTGGTGATCTGAAGTCCCTCCAGCAGGTGGCTGGTTGTGGCTGCTCTGAGGCTAAAACCTTTGGTTCCCCCCGGGGCTGGGATCAGCTTCCACCATGCTGCGCTGGTTGCTTCCTGCTGGCCTGCCAGGCTGTCTTCCGCAGGAGGTTAGCTTCTCTCTGTCATTTTGTGGGTTCTATAGCTCCAAAGTTTGTTTAGAGCCCCTTTTTACATGAATTGGAGGAGGTGGTGTGGTAGCAGTAGCCCTGTGGAAGTCCTGTTTCTACTCTGCCATCTTGACTCCCGATTTATCTAGTTCTGAGAGGGGAAAGTTGACGTCCCCTTCTAATATAGTTTTTTTTTTTTTTTTGAGGGCATTTGGGTTTAAGTAACTTGCCCAAGGTCACACGGCTAGGTTTTTTGTTTGTGTGTGTTAAGTATTTGAGGCGGGATCTGAACTCAGGTCCTCCTGACTCCAGGGCCATCACTCTACTCACTGCGCCACCTAGCCACCCCTTCTAATATAGTTTTACTGTCTTATTTCTTCTTGTAACTCATTTAACTTCCTAGAAGTTTAGATGCTATATACCATTTCTTATATATATGTTTATTATTGATATTACTTCATTGTGTATGGTACCTTTTAGCAAGATGTAGTTTCCTTCCTTGTCTTGTTTAATTAGATTTATTTCTGCTTTTGCTTTGTCTGAGATCATGATTACTACCTTTGCTTTTCTCCCCCACTTCAACTGAAACACAATATATTCTGCTCTAGCCTTTTACCTTTAGTCTCTGTGTGTCTTTCTACTTCAGATGTGTTTCTTGTAAACTTTTTATAGAGTCTGATTTTTAATCCACTCTGCTGTACACTTCTGTTTTATCGGTGAGTTTATGACATTCACATTGATGTTATGATTACTGTGTATTTGCCTCTCTCCTATTTTCCCTCTGTTTGTCTCTCTCTCCTTTCATCCTGTCCTTCCTCACTAGTGTTTCCTTCTGATCATCACCTCCATAAAGATGCCTTCCCTTCTGTTAGCCCCACCCTGCCTTTCTTGTCCCCCTTCCCTTCTACTGCTCTGGAGGGTACGATAGATCTCTATACTCCATTAAGTGTGCGTGTTGTTTCCTCTTTGAGTCAATTCTGATGAGAGTAAAGTTCAAGCAGTGCTTACTTTATTCCCCTCCACTGTAGTGAGTCTTTATGTGATGTAATTTACCCCATTCTGCCTCTCCTCCTCCCAGGACAATCCTCTTTCACATCCCTAATTTTTTTTTATCATCCTGTCATAGTTAACCTGTGCCCTTTTACTGCGTGTACTCCTAATTTCTGTAGGAAAGATAGAGCAGAGTTACAAGTACCACATACCCATGTAGGGATGCAAACAGTTTAGCCTTATGAGTGATTTACGTTTTTTCTTCATTTACCTTTTTATGCTTTTCTTGAGTGAATCAGATTTTCTATTTAGCTTAGGAGTGTTTGAAAATTCCCTCTTTCATTGAATATCCATTTTTTTTTTCCTGAAAGACTATGCTCAGTTTTGCTGCATAGTTGATTCTTGGTTGTAATTCAAGCTCCTTTGTCATCTAGAATATCATATTCCAAGCTCTCTGATCCTTTAATGTAGAAGCTGATAAATCCTGTGTGATTTAAAATTATTTCTAGGGAAACTGGGGAGAGCTCAGGCAACTTCCTGCCTTTTCTCCACTGTCTGGGCTCCACTTCCCCTATTCAAAATGTGTATTTTATAAACTTTTCTGGGACGAGCTTGGTCATTATCCTGTACACAGAATACAGGGTGTGGGGAGTTTTTCTTTTTGTTTCTTTCTGTTTGCATTATTGTAATAATTTTTCTTTTTCTAGTTCTTACTTCCACATCATTTCATGTTTTCCCATGTTTCTCTGAAGTCTTCCTATTCATCATTTTTTATGGCACGGTAATATTCTGTAACATTCATGCACCACAATCTGTTTGTCAATTTCCTAATCAGTGGATCACTGGGAGGAAGAATGCTGTTATGGAGAACAACTAAATGGACATTTTGCTTGAAGCACAAAGTACATGAAGAAGAATATAAATTATGAAAGAAATCTAGAAAAGTAAAGTGAAGCCATAATTCTATTTGGCTTCAAAATCCTGACTATTTTGCATTTTTATCCCAAAGTCTATAGGAAATCACTGAAGAGTCTTGAGAAGGCAAGTGACAGTCCAATCTGTGTTTTAGGAATTTTGCAGCTGTATGGAGGATGGATTGGAGAAGGGAGAAACTGGAAAGAGAAACCCAGCATTCTTGGCAGAGGAGTGATTTGTGAGGTAGGAGAAGTGGTAGAATATGTCATCTTTGAAGCAGAAGGAGAAATTTTCCAAGACAGGGGGAAGGGGGTAGGATAGGATCATTAGTTTCTACTGTTGCTAAGAGGTCAAAGAAGATGATCACTGGTAGGGGGTGGGGTGGGGTACCATCGATTTTCATGATTTTAAGATCATTGGTGATGTTAGAGAGACCAGTTGCCCTGCAGTAGTGAGTTCAAATGCCTGATCACAAGGAATTGAGGAGAGAGTGGGTAGTTGAGAAAGTGGTGGCAGTAAATATTACAAAAAATTTTAGGAATATACTTCCGTTTGTGGGTAGAGGGTTTTGTTGTTGAGTGGGACAGAAAGATCAAGAAGAGGCTTCTTTTTTCTTTTTCATTATTGGGAAGTCATAGATGTGGGAAAAGAGGAAAAATAATTTTTAAAAGGGAATATTGGAAACATATGAATTGAAGGAGGGGTTGAGTTCTGGAATAAAATTTGAAAGGAGTCAGGTAGGGAGTAAGATGGGCATGGGTAGGAGGATCAATATTAACGAGTATCAGGAATCTTTCCTGTGACCAGAAGGAAGGAGAAATAGGGTGTGGTATTAGGAATTGTTGAGGAATGGAGGAAGGAACAGGGGGATTTCCTGTAGTATGGCTTGAATCATCTCAGTGACACTGGAAGCGAGGGAAGATGTAGGAGTCAGGTTGATGGGGAGATTAGAGAAGGATGGATTTGGTACAGTCACTATACTTACTGTAGGGAATGAGATAAGATGTAGATTGAAAAGGATTACTGAGCAGCACTGAAGGCCCTGCTGTGACGTTGGGGAATGGATAAAATTAACTTGCTTTCATGGATTTCTCCAGTCTTGCTCAGTAAACCAGAGCAGAAATGTAGACATAGATGATGAATATTGCCCAGGTATTCAGTTAAATTCAATAAAATTGTACTAAATGTGTACAGTTGTGGGAGACACTGTGCCAGGGTTATAGAAACAAAAATGAAACTGTCCCTTTTTAAAAGCATTTACAATCCATTGGCAAGATACCACAGGTACACAAGTAAGCAAAAACAAGGCATGTCATTATATCAGGTCTTCTTAGGAGGGAGAGAGTGCATATACCTGGAGTGTCATGAAAAGTCTCATATAGGAAGTTGTAGCTGAACTTTTCTTTGAAGGAAGCTGGGGATTCTACAAGGCAGAGGTGAACAGGAGTGTATCCTGGACCACTTGTAGAAAGGCAAGATTTGCAAGTCAGAAATGTCAGGAAGTCAGAGAAGCAAGGCAGTTGAGATTATAGTGCATAGCCAAGTATTAAGGTATTAAATCTGGGGGCTGATGGCTGGTTTTGGAGACACATGAAATTAGAGTAGGAGAAATGAACTGAGAGGATCAGAATGTTACAAGACCAAAGCTCTCTTAGAGTAGAGAGTATTTTCAGAGACAGAAACAACACGAAAGGTGAAAATATAGGAGGTTGAAGTTAAAGTGTTGAATTTATTTTCTGTATAGTAGCAATGTGATTTTTAAAGATACTGAAGTATAAGAGGTGACTTTATTAATGCCTGTCTGAAGTGGAGTGGAAAAGATCATTAGGGTAACAGTGTCAGGGGGACTGGGTTTTCATGGAAATTGTCAACATAAATTTTGATGATGTCAGGGTGAGGGTGGAAAGGAGAGTCGTGAGCCAAGAACTAAATGACCAAACAACTTGGGAGGATGAAGAGACTTGGGTAAATGATAGCAGTATAAGGTGTTAAAGTCATTTGCATGGACTTTGAAAGGGTTTAAAAAAAAAAAGGATGGTGGTAGAAGAATGGTTTGAAAGTGGAAGTGGTTAATGAGAAGTATGCCTGTTCCTTTCTTTGTTCCTTTGAGTTGGGGGAAAGGAACAAAGGGGTGGTTACCATTGAAGTGAGTTACAAAGGATGTGTTATCTTCAGGTCAAGCTAAGTTTTAATTAAAGAGGGGTGGAAGGAACTTTGGCTCAGAAGTTCAAAGCTATAGGGCAGTTGATCAAGAACAGAGCTGGAGATAGTGATGCGTAAGTATTGAACTGAATTGAAGTTGAATAAAGGAAGAGAAGGGGTGATTGGAACAATATTACAACAGTGGGTGCAAAATTCTTGTACCCTCAAGTGATGGTATTGACTGTTGGGGGATTAGGGAGCCATCAGAACAGAAGGTAGATTGTCATACCATTTGGTAGTAGAGATTGCTGGCAGTGATTTTTAATGCTCCTATAAATATTTTATACTTCATTTGGTAGATGATGAGGAGCTACTGAAGACAGCTTTATACAGCAAAATGTCCCATGTATGTGTTTTCTCCCCCTATTTAGAATTTAAGCTTTCCTTTTGTATTTCTTTTTTTTTCATTTTTCAAATGCTTTATTAACTTCTGATTTACATCATTCATTTCTGCCAGATTTTGAGTTACAAATTTTCTCCCCATTTTTCCCCTACCCACCACCCCAAAATAGCAGTCCCACAGGATATCTCCTCCTCCAGTCTGCTCTCTCCCTTATCTTCTCCAATACCCCCTTCGACTTTTCCAGTAGGGCATGGTGTATCTCTATGCCCCAGTGCCTGTGGATCTTATTTCCCAATTACATGTAAAATAGTATTAATAATAGTATATATATATTTTTAAACATTTGATTTTAAAACTTTGAATTCCAGATTCATTCCCTTCCTCCATTGTCACCCACCCTTACTGGGAAGATAAGCAGTTCAGTATAGGTTGTACATGTGTAGCTAATGCAAAACATTAACATAGTAGATATATTGTAAAAGATTCCCTTTTGTATTTCTATTAACAGCGCTTGCTATGGTGCTTGATATATATTAAGGACTTAAGAAATGACTTTTTATTCATTTAGTTATGAGTGAGTGATATGATGAGAATGAGGTATCATGAAGACTACAGGGACAGTTGTGTGAAGGATGGAGTAGAGAAGATACACACACTAGAGTGAGGAATCCTAGTTAGGAGACTGTCATTATATACAGTGTAAGGGATGTGCAATGAGAGCCTCATCCAGAATAATCAGAGTGGGAAAGTAGAAAGGATAGAATGCACACAAGACAATGTGCAGACGGCATCAGCAGGACCTGTCGTCAAGTGTTTGGCTCCAGGGGGTGGGGAAGGGTAAAATCAGACGATTCTTAAGTTTGGGCCTTGGATGACTAGGAGAATGGTCTTGTAAACAAAAGTAGAAACATCAGAAACAGCACATTGGGGGAGAAAGATGAATCTTTTGACTATTTTGGGTAATATCTTTTTTCTTTTGTAGGAATGCTGCTTTGATGGTTTTGATTTGTCATCTTCTAGTTCTTATTTTTCTAAGCCCTTCATCATCGTTACCATTTACCCACCAGATGTAGTATCCTGTTGTGTTAGGAACTCACTTGAGCTAGTTTGTTCTCCTATTTATCAATATCTTATACCATGCTTTGAAATACTGTTTAATTTAATTTTAAAAGACTGTTTTTAGCACAATTTTAAAAATTCCTTCTTTATCATCTTCATCACTTGAATTTTGAATATTGTTGTTCCATAATGCTAGGTATCTGGCCTCCTTGCTTTTTCCATCTGCCAAGTAGATTCTGTTAATTCTATTAATAGATTCTATTAATGTTACCTAGAAACAAGAAGTCACATTCGTGAATACACATTTAGAGTATATTATTCATTTTTAAGAATTAATTATCTACGTACTCTTTTGTACGTGTTGGAAAATTTTAATCATATATACTCTGTTCTACATAGTTTTTTAATCCTTTGGACCCTTTAAATTAGGGCAAAGTCATGTCAACAGACATTTATTAAATGCTTGCTTTGTCCTAAGTGTCAGGAAGAAAATTTCAAGCAGAAAGACAGCACCATCCCCCAAGGAGCTTAATTTCTAATAGAGCAAGGCAGAATATAAAAGAAAGCTAGAAGTGGTGATTGGAGGTAGAGAAGGGAGGGAGGAAGTCCCTAGGCATGGGCATGGTAGAGAATGTCCATGAGTTGGGGAGGGAAATGAAGATAAGATTGACTTGGATGATTTCCTTAAAATAGAGGTTCTGGAAAGACTCAGCCTATCAGAGGAAGGGACCACAGGACCAAGACTACTCCAATCTGAGAAAACTTAGGGGGAGGTCCAACTTCTGGGGTAAGGCACCTTCTGTGCCATGGTAGAGAAAATCCCAAAGAGTCAAGAAGAGACCCTAGAGAGGAATGAAGCAGGGGGATCTTGTGTTTCATTATTTTAAATTGACACCATACAATTTGAAATGAACTTTTTGATCTAAGAAAGGTGTCCAATTTCTTAAAATTCTAATTCTTATTCTTTCTCTTATTCTTTAGGTTGATCTGCTACTTTTTTCTTTTCTTATTACAAAACAATCTTCTTTCCAGATTCCTAAAATAGATGTTTAAGGTAATGGATAGAATTATTGAAAACTGGAATTATTTTGTTGTAGTATCTTACTTTACTGAATTTTTTTTTTTACTAGCAAAAATATGTATGGTCTAAATGTAAGAATTTGATAATGTATTTAAAATAAAATATGAAAACAAGAAAATAAAAGTTTCTGTATCTTTTCATACAGTGTCAAACTATTTCCTTCCACAGATATTTAAGAGTTGATTTTGCTGGTATTCAGGAAAAGATGAGTAGCAAGACAAGAATTCCTGATGTGTGATAAGATTAGTTAAGTTCTTACCAGAGATCTCTGAGCAACAAATGATTGACTTGTTGAGATAATCCACGGGAAAGATAAAATGTGTAATTGAAGATATATTCACAAGGTCTGAGGTGATTTTTTTGAATGAGCTCCTCATCACTGACTATAAAATCATTCTTCAGAGCTCAGTCCAGTTGTACCAGTGTCTTCATGAAACTTCTCATCCTTCCGCCCCCCCATCCCCCACTTTGCTTTTGTCTTTCATTTCTATCTCATTTTGCCTATTTATCCTAATCTGAATATGTGCTGTAGTCCCTGTGGAACATGGTAAGCACCTTGAGAATAGGGCAGCTGGGTGGTGCAGTGAATAGGGCAAGACCTGAATTCTAAATACTACTGTAAACTATAGTTTTGTAGCAAGACCTGAATTCAGATGTGACCTCAGATTCTTACTGACTGTGAGATCCTGGGCAAGTCACTTAACCTTGTTTGCTTTAGTGTCCTCATTTGTAAAATGAGCTGGAAAATGGGAGGCTAGGTGGTGCGGTGAATAGAGCACCAGCCCTGGAGTCAGGAGAACCTGAGTTCAAATCCGGCCTCAGATACTTAACACAAAAACTAGCCGTGTGACCTTGGGCAAGTCACTTAACCCCAATTGCCCTCCAAAAAGCAAAAAAAAAAGAGCTGGAAAAGGAAATGGCAAACCACTCCAGTAGCTTTGCCAAGAAAACCCCAAATGGGGTCATGAAGGGTAGGTCACAACCGAACAACAACAGCAACAACCATAATGGTGTTGGAAGTGGGAGAGCACTAATATCATAGTAACAGTTCTGAGTGCCCCTTAGTGATGAACAAGACAAACTTAAAACCGTAACAGAACACCACAATTTAAAAAAGCGTTTACGATGATTTCACAATCTGATTGGTAACATCAAATGAAAGTCAAATGCATTTGGATGGATGAGCTCTACAGTTAGCACATGAATTTGTATACCTTGGACAGACACTGTGGATAGATAATTAACTGGGTCTAGAATTGAATACGAGAAGAGCAGACTGCATTGTTTTTAGGAAACTACAGTCCTCTTAATGACCCTCAGATTTCTCCTTGAAACAAAAGCCTACTATTTTAACACCAATATTTTTCTGGAGATACTATATGGTGGCTGTGAGTTGTGGACTATTGCAGTCTCTAAAGAACTGAAATATCCCTTGCTGGATGGCAAGGGAGAGATTCATGGTGGACCTGAGCAGGCTGCTGCATGTTACTGATAAAGAATTGCTTGTGTGAGTAGTAGTATAAAGGTTGCTATGGAGATAGGGGACTAGAATGAAGGCTTGCCATGTAATGCAAGCAAGGGATAACTAATGGCCAGACCATGATATATCAAGAAATCTAGAAGAACACCCAGCACATTGGGTGGACCCCACCAAGGATATATAGGAGGATGTGGACACAGTTACACAGATTGACAGGCATGAATGGGCTGTGATATTCAGTTTTGTAGGAAGGACCCACAAAGATAAAGGTACCTTTCCCCTTTTCAGATATGCATATGGAGAATGTGTCCTATCCTGGAGCTGGGATTTGTGCCAAAATTAAGTAATTACACATGATGGGACATGATTTTCCTCTTTTGAGAAACAGATATTTGGATTAAGAAAAAAGAAAATATCATGAAGTGGTAACATTTATAATTTCTCATTTTATTGTAACAGCAACTGTCATATGATAAAGTTTGCAAAGTACTTTACATATTATGTTTATATATTTACATATATAATAATTTCCTGTTGTATTATAAAATTAATAGCTAGTATTGAATAGATAACCCATAATACAGTTTGTGAAATAGTTTACATGTATTACATATATTTGTCCTGTAACTTCCTATTTTATTCTAATAATAGCTTACCTTTATATTTGCAAAGTGGTTTATATATTTATATCATAATTTCCTATTTCATTCTAATAATAGCTATTATGATATTTTAAAGTTTGCCAAGTTTAAATATGTTATCTCATTTGATCTTAACAACTCCATAAGAGTTGTTACAGATTAGGAAAAGGGCTGAAAGAGGCGTAGGGTCTGAGGCAGGATTTAAACTCATCTCCCTGACTCTAGTGTGAGTGCCCTATTTTACCTACTTATCTATCTTACCTTACATTACTTAACTGTCTCATTTAATAATCTACATCTCTGTTCAAGACTTTTGTCTTAGACTCCAATTCTTTATCACCAACTTCATGATGGATAGTTTTACTTGTATATTCTCCTCTCTCCTCAAATTCAACATATATGCGATTTAATCATCTTATTCCATAGCTCTCAACACACAGCCAAAAAGAATTTCACTTCAAGACATCCCTTTTTATTTCTTTTGTAAAAATACGTTTTTATTGATATCTTCTGTTTCTTACATCATTGCAGTTATACCACAAGTATCCTTTCCTCTCCCAGAAAGCCATCACATATAAAAAAAATAATATTTTTTAGAATGGAAAAAAAATCAGCACAACTGATCAATACATTGAGAAACTCTAAAAGCATGTGAAATGTATAACACTTGTCGACTTTGAGCCTCCAATAAAGGGGAAGTTTGGAGGTGTACTTTCATATGTCTTCATTTGAAGACTATTTCTTTAGCTGCATCCTAGAAATTTTGATATGTTGTTTCATCGTTATAATTTTCTTTTTAGATAGTTATTGTTTCTATGATCTGTTTTGGACCAATTCATTACTTAGGATTTCATTGTTAAGTTTCCATTTGGGTCAGTATCTTTTGTTTGTGGTCTCTGAATCCATTGCTATTTTTATTGCATTATGGTCTTTAAAGGATGTATTAACAATTTTTGCCTTTTTACATTTGTTTGCAATATTTCTGTGCCTAGAACATGGTCAGTTCTTATGAAATTTCCATGTGGTGTTGAAAAATATGTATCTTCTTTTCCTGTTCCATTTAGAAAATGCCATGAGCCTTTTAACTGTAGTTTCTGCAGCAGTTTGTTGAGTTTCATGTTTTCCCTTCTGTTTATTATCTCTGTTAGACTTATTTGAAACTGGGAGAGGGGTATTGAAATTTCCTATCACTATTGTGTCTGTGTCGTTTTGTAGCTTAGATGATATTTCCTCTATGAACTTGGATGCCAAGGCATTTGTAGCAGATAAGTTTATTACTGGTATCAGTTTGTAGTTTATGATTCCTTTCAGCATAATACAGTTTCCTTGTTTATCCCTTTTTATTTTTTGAATGTTTTTGCTTTGTCAGCGTGATTTTAACACTTGCTTTTTGGATTCACTTGATGCATAGTAAATTTTTTTTTATCTGGTCAGTTTTATTTTGTGCCTGTCTTTGTTTTTATAAATCTGTTTCTTATAAGCAACAGATTGTAGGGTTTTGTTTTATTATTCATTCTGTCACTTCATTTTATTGAATTGTTTAATACACTAACATTCAAAGTTATGAGAGTTAAGTTTATATTTTCCTCCATCTGTCTCTAATATTGAGTTTTTTTTTCCAAGTTATGATTTTTTCCCCCCACTTCTGCTTCAAACACAGTACTATGTTCCTTCAGTTATTTAACCTTAATCTGTTCCTACTGGCTTTCTAGTTCTGAACCCTAAATCTTTCCTCTTGTTTGTTACTCCTTCCCCTTTGGATTTTGCTTATTAGTTCCTCTTTTTCTCTTGCTTTTACCTTTTCCTACCTTTTTTCATCAGTTAGTCAAGTAGATTCCCTCTTCCTCTCCTTCTCTTCAACTAGTTACATTCATTGGTTTTAAAAATTTCACTCTTTTGTGTCCCTTTCCAAAAAGAATTTCCTCTCATTAACTTCACTCTCCATCTTCATTATCCTTCCTTTCTTACTTTGTACTCTAGACCCTTGTTCTTTGATTCATTAGTTGATTAATTATTAGTTAATTATCTGGTCTCTCTTTTCTCTGTATCCTCATGTAATCACACTTCCTAAAATATTAATTCTATACTCTCCCCCATCGGTGGTTTATATGACTGCCTTGTAGAGCTTACCCTACAGATTCCCCTTTTCCATTGTGCCTCACTCTCAGAACAATGCCAATTATTGTAAGTATTCGAGAAGACCCTGACCTATGATAGGGCATCTCTTCTACCGCATCCCTGATTATGTACCCCCCACTAAGTTATACTCTCCTCTAGTTAACTTTTTTCCCCCATTTGTCTCAAAATCTCCTGCTTGGGTCTATGCCAGGAGTGGGAAACCTGTGACCTTGAGGCCACATATCCCTCTGGGTCCTCAAGTGTGACCCTTTGACTGAAACCAAATTTAACAGAACAAATCTTCTTAATAAAAGGATTTGTTCTGTAAAACTTGGACTCAGTCAAAAGGCTGTACCTGAGGACCTAGAAGGCCACCCCTGGTCTATGCTCTCCTCTTCTGTCAGATGCCACTTACTTCTAGGAGTTCCCAGTTCCCTCCAGTAGACTTTTTGGGTACCAGAGAGTTGTTTGTCCTGGTACTGGTTCTGCTCATTCTGTCGGGTTGTCTGCATAGACACCAGTAGTTGAGAATTTTGCAGTGCTGGTGCTTTGGGATTGTGGCCTTCAGGCTTTTGCCTCTGTACGTTTTCTATCTGTGGGCTGGAGCTAGGGGCTCCATAGTACTGGAAAGAGGTGGAAGGGGGAGGGTTGGAAATAGAGTATGGAGGTGGGCTTTATCGTAAGGCTATGTTTGGTCCTTGGGGCTTGCTTCCAGTAGCACGGGGGTGGTGGTTAGGATAGGGTGCTGAGTGAGTTCAGGGTCAGTAAGCATCAGTTCATGGGTTATAGGGCTTTTTAATTTATCTTCTTGTAGATTCTTCATGTCCTAGACCATGAAGACAGCTGAGTTGCTTTATCTTTGGTATATAATTTTTGTTTTGGAGAGGTTTGAGAGGTTTTGGGGATCAAAGAAAATGTCTAGTCCTCCATCTTGTTGCTCATGTGACTTTCCTTCCACCCCCCACCCCCCCCAATGCTGTCATTCTCCTAGTTATCTAGGATTGAAATCTTGAAGTCATCTTTGACTTTCTCCTCCCTTTCACTTCTACCTCATGGCAGTCATCAAGCCCTGTCAGTCAATTCTTCCTTGTAAAGTCTCTGAAAAGGATTTCTCTTTTTCTGTTCTGGCTTCCAGGATGGGCCTTTGTTTTCTGTACTATGACATGTCTGAACTAATGTGCCTAGACTATTACATTAGTTAATCTAGCATTTGTATTTTCAGTCTCTTCCCTTTTCAGTCCTCTTGTATACCACAGATATTTTGTTTTTCCTGAAGCATTTGGCATTGCTCCCTGTTGACTGTAGGATAAACTCAGAGAATCGTAGAATTTTGGAATTGGAGGGAACCTTAGCACTCATGTAATCCAACTTGCTCTGGATTCATATTAGTGGCAGAGTTGATTCAGTGTTCATTCCATCACACCAGGTTATCCATGAACTTAGTGTACACAATCTAGCCCAAATGTACCTTTCTGACATTATTGCTTACTATTCTTCTCCACAAATCTGCTGTTTGAGCTAGATTGCTTTTCTTGTCCTGAGCATGTCAAATGCATATCAGCTCCCCATATTCTCTGTCATCTTTTCCAGCCACTTGCCCTGTCCATCCTTTGAGGATCTGCCTCCCGTTTAGCTTTCCCTGACTGACAAGTTCAGGGCTACTGTGATCTTGACTTCTGCTGTATTGTGGGAGCATTTCTTGTTGACCAGTGATTCAGGGCTTGTCAGATGCTACTGTTGACTCTTATGGATGGATGGATGGATAGATATAGATATATAGATATTTATATCTATATATACTTGTGTATATCTATCTATCTATCTATCTGTCTGTCTGTCTGTCTGTCTGTCTGTCTATCTATCATCTCCTATTTCCCCTGTTTTGCTGCTAAGCTCTTTGGGGCCAAGAACTATCTTTAATTTCATTGTATCCCACATAGTACCTTTTACATTGTAGCTTTCACATAATAGGATTCAATAAACATTTGATTAACATTTCAGTTTTAAAGTTAACAGAAAGGTGAATGTGAAATCTTACCTATGGAATGAATTTTGTCTTATTTTACCCTAGGTGAAGGTCATGATATTTAGTATAAGTTTTAGTTTGAGCATTCCTAGACCTAGCCAAGAAAAAAGGAAAGGTTGATGTGGGAGAAGTGTCCTTAAGTATAGATTACTTTACTTGGCTTGTTTGTTGAGAGATTTGTAGACAGACTGCAACTGTAGCTCAGTATTGATCTCTTTTCCTTATCATTCTTTACCCCTTGAAGTACAGAAAACCATTGATGACCATTGTGGTTGGTAGTTTTTTTTAAGGATGTTTTGTATGTCATAGAATGAGGCTCTCAGAATTCATGGGCTTAGTGTATTTTCTGTTATTTGTTAATTCTTTCAAATTGATTTCTTTAAAAATTAGACGAGAGTAAAGCTAGAGGCTTTGTACTAGAGTGTTGGTAAAAACATTATTCTGAGAATCAGAAGATTTGGATTCATTGATGTCCAGTGTTGCCACTTACCAGCCATTTGATGTTAGGCAAGTTAATTAACCTCTGGATCTCAGTTTTTTCATCTACAAAATTGTGATAATAATCATGGCATTCTTTACCTTACCATTATTTTTTAAACAATAAAGAACTGTATATATGTGAGCTACTGTGCTATTATTATTAACATCGCTAGTTGAGTTAAATGATAAATCATTGTTTAGTTTTTAGGCAACATTTCAAGAAAGGTTAATTTGGAATTCAACTTTTTCTGTTTTGGTGCATTTTGATAGTATTTAACATGAATTATTTATTCTCAGATAATGATATTATGGTATCACTACAGATTAACAAAGAGAAGAAAATATATCTAAAATGTAACTATAATGGTAATATCATCTGAAAACACCTATGTTATACACATTTTACTGTGATGCATCAAATTAAAATAAATTTTTGTACCTGAGGAAAGGTTTTAAGAATTGTAGCCATCTTCTATTTTATTAGGTGTGAGAATTTGAAACTTGAGTATGTGAGGCAAATAAGTAAGTTGGACCGTTTACTGGGTATTTTTTATATCACATTGCTAGGCTAGTCTTATCTTGTTTGAGCCAAGTCTCGTGCATTTGTTTAGTGAATACCAACTACTTAGCATATTATTTAAACATGAAACATTCATTATTGTGGGAAGTATGTCATATCCGCTTGCCAATTCAGTCCTCCTAAGAGATTACAGAAGGCTCTAGTGGTGTGCCCATTAATCAAAGGGGAGTGGCATTAGGGGGGAAAAAAAAAACAACTTCACAAACCTGTGGATCATGTTCTTGGGAGAACTTTCAGACTAATTTTCAACTTAACCTGTAGCCATTTGCCAAATAGCATGTTAGGAACTAATCCATATTAATAACACTGATATTTAGAAGATGCCTTTCTTTGAAAGTCTCAAGCCCAATTGCATGTGTGTATCATAACTGTCATCATGAAGTTCTAGTGAGGTAGGATGAGGGATTTGATAGCCCTTTTTACTGCACAGGAGACAAAGAAGTAGAAATATTTTGACTAGAAATAAGTTGTATCAGTTTTGTAGGAAGGAACACACCTTATAAGTCCAATAAGAGTCTAAATTAAAACTTTAGAAATGTCTCCCCTCATGAAATGCTAATTCTCTTATGTCAAGGAGTATGCAGAATGAACTTTTAAAAAATTCTAACCTGACTTGCTACAATCACTCAGTATGTTTTGGGTACCTCAGCCTCCCACTTATCAGTTGATCTGTGCTCAGGAAATGCAAATTTATCTTAAGGTAAGTCTAAGCAATTCATTTGTTCAGAAACAATAATTAGTTAGATAATGTGCTAGAAAAGAGAATATGTTCATTGAAAGTTGATTATAATAGTTGATTTGTTTAATTTGTTGTTTTTGTCCCAGTTCATCCTTAATATTATATAAACCTTCCTGAGTTAAAATCTGGCCTCAGTCACTTACTAGTTATGTGAGCCTGGGCAAGTCATTTAACCCTGTTTTCCTCATGTATAAAATGAGCTAAAGAAGGAAATGGCAAACCTCTTAATAGCTTTGCCAAGAAAACCCCAAATGGAGTCATGAAGAGTCAGACCTGACTAAAATGATTGAACGGCAACAATTATAAAATAATTATTATAATGTTATAATTTTATCATTAAAGGAAAAGGGTTTAAAGGACCTTTTGCCTATAGATGATAAGCATTTTAGAATTTCAAAATTAATGAGATTAAAATTTGCCTTGTGGTTTGTTCACTTCTTTGATCTGATACAGGTAATAAGCATCAACATTAGAATTAATTTGGTTGTTTAGGTAAGGAAAAGATGTGAACACCAAGTTGTACTTTCCCAGCCACTGGAAATGCTAGGCTGCAAGAGGAGGACTCATTTCAACACAAGCTTTAGCAGCTTAAAAGTTAATAGTTTGAGCATCTAGGCCAAAAATCATGGGACAAGAGCCAAGAAAATGAATAGTCCAGTGATCTCTGCCAATCAGGCTCTGTCTTTTTGCCTGCAAGATGCTTTGTGGTTTGGGGGTTGTCTGCCGTGAACTCTACAGCAGCTAACTTAGGGTTTTCCCCCACAGTATAGGGCAATTCTGTGTGAGGTGCTTCTGCTCTGAGTGGTAAAGGAATAACTCAGTCTTTCACTAACGAATTTTTTGGGGGAGGAGAGGAAGGGAAGAAACAGGGTGATAGTAGGAAGAGAAAGGGGAAAAATGTGCTTTTACCTAGAAGGAAGTATGTAGATTCTCTGGCGAATGAAGCATTTACATACCTTTCTTATTTGCATTTTACCCTATGGTAGATTTAGCATAACCTGTATGGGAATGACATAACTTTACTGCCAATTACCTGGTCAAATAGCATCGCGTGAGAGTTCTGCATTGTGGCTTCATTTTTGCTTTAAGGCTTTCAGCGGAAGTGAGTCACACATTGTTTCTGAGTTTACACGCTGTCCCTCCCTTTGCTCACTGGCTAAAGGTGCGTTGGAATTTTCCAGGTATAGTGTTGGAGGAGATGTAGAGGAAGGAGGAGCAGAGCGTGGGTTTGGTGTTCTTGGGAGAAGGATCAAGTGATTGTTTCACACAGACTTAGATCTTTCAAGCATTGAATGACTGGATTGGTATGAAAATTAAAAAAAAAAGTTTAATAATACATACATACCATGTATTCAAGCACCATTGTTGACTTTTCTGACTTCTATTTTATTAGTGTCTATTTCTCTTATTGATTTGAAATGTATACTGAGATTCTCCTCAGCAGGATTTCAACACATTTTTGTGTTTATGCCAAGAACACAGTGTTCTGTTAAGTCATTCAGTGACGATAATTACTGGCGTAAAGCCAAGCAGGGTCAAGTTCATTCAAATGAGTCTGAGCTTAGCTTCTCGCAGAGTGAGGAATGCTAGTCTTGTCTTCACATGATAGGTGGGTTTGGGATGTCGGTTGTTCCAAAGAAGAGCTAAAAATTATTCCATTAACTTTTTGTTGTTTAATTTATGGCTTTCTTGTTAGTTCTTCCTATGTAAACAAGGCTGTAGTACAGAGATCACACCATTTTTTAACTTTCTACCTGGACCAGTGAAATTCTGAAGCTCTGCCTTTTAGATTCTTCTTTCTACCAGTATTTGATCTAATAATGTGAATTTTCTGAACACCATTGCCTCATAAGCTATTAGTTTATTTAAATGCTGAATGAAGTACATTCAGAAAATCCTATTTTCAGTTCTAGATAGGAATGAGAAAAACAGGAGGGTTGAAGATAAAGAAAAGTTGCATCTTCTTGCCTTGGATGAGGTATATATAGGTAAAATAATTCTGTTCACTTACCAGATAGCATCCTTGTTTCAGGATTATATTCTGTTGAAATGGGAGTGAATGGAGGAATTGAGAGAGAATTTATCCCCTTTAGCTTTTATATATGCTTTACACAAGTCTCTTTACTTGTTTATCATTTGGACTGCTAGACTCTTTCTAGACACTGTCACTTAATAACACCTGTGTGGTCTGTAATATTGACCTTGGATGAGTACAGAGAACCCAGAAAACTAAGTACGTATGACCTAGAGTGTCTGTATCACTGATCTGACACTTAGCAGTATGCTGCCTTGTATTATTACAACCTGTGTGTGTCCATCTCCTGCTAGGTTGCAGCTTCCTGCAGGGCAGACACACTGTATCTGAAGCCTTAGAATTTAGCAAAGTGCTAGACACAGAATTCAAACTCAGTGTTCATAGATGATGAGAAATAGTAATAAAAGCTTGCATTGGTGTCTACTGGGATATAGAGAATTTCTGATAATATTAATATGCAGTAAATTAACATATTTGCTCTTGCTGACTTCTGAAATCAGAACTGTATTAAAGTGCTTTTTGAGTCTGGTAAAATGAATAAATTTAAATATAAAACTAGATGGGCCCTTTAAAGGTCAGCTGGTCAATTCCTTTAATTTTATAGGGGTAGGGAAGTTTTAAATGACTTGCCTTACCAAGGTTACATAATAAGTAAGTGACAGAGCTGTGATTTGAACCCAGGTGTTCTGGCTCCAAATACAGTATCTTTCCATTGTATTCCATTGCCTCCTAATGTTACTGGAAGCAAGCTGGAATTAGATTAGTTTAGCATGTATGATAGGGGAACGAAGGCATACAAGGCATACAATAGAGAAGCAGTGTTATGTACTAGATAGGATACTGACCTATCCTTCCCAGTCCCTTTCGTTGGATCTTCATTTGTGTCACACCCACTAACTATGGGTGTCCCCTAAGCTTTGCCCAAGTACATCTTCTCTCTATTCTGTCTTGCTTGGTGATCTCATCAGCAGCTATGGATTCAGTTATCATCTCTATGCTAATGCTTCTTAGATCTCTTTATCTATCTGGCTTATCCTGACTTCCATTTTCACATCTCCATTTGCCTTCTCTGTGTACCATACAGAGACATCTTCAACTCAACATTCCCTAAAACGATCTCCTTCTCTTTTCTCCCAAATCCTTCCCTCTCCTGAATTTCTCTGTTGCTGTGGTGGTACCCTCCATCCTCCCAGGTACCCAGTTTATGACTTGGGTGTTGTTATCCTTGACTCTTCCACTCTCTCCCTTACCAAGTTCTGTTGATTTTACCTTCATGATATCTCTTCTATGTGCCCCGTTCTCTCCTCTTACACAGACACCACCCTGGCACAGGTCTTTATCACCTCATGCCTGGACTGCTGTAATAGCCCGCTGGTGGATCTGCCTGCCTCAAGCTTCTCCCCACTTAAGGCCATCATTCATTCAGCCGCCACAGTGATCTTCATTAAGTGCAGGTGACCATATCACCCTCCTATTCAGTAAACTGGTGGCTCCCTTTACCTCCTGGATCATATATACAATCTTGTTTGGCTTTTACAGCCCAGTGCATCCTGTCTTCTTTCTGACTTTCCAGTCTTCTTACATAACGGCTTCTTTGCTGTGCTTTTCACTGGCTGTCCCCATTACCTAGAATCCTCTCCCTTCTCACCTGTACTTCCTGGTTTCCTTAGCTTCCTTGTGCCTCCTAAAGCGCCACCTTCTGCAGGAAGTGTTTCCTCGGCCCACATAATGCTGTGTCTTTCCTCTGACTTTACCGCAGCTTTACCCTCTCACTATCTTTCCTGTCTGTCCACAGGTGTTTTCGCATGTTGTCTCCCCGATTAGAATGTGAACACTCTGAGGGCAGACAGTTTTTCTTTGTATTCTTTGTGTCCCCAGCACTTAATTAACACTTGTCTTGACTTCCTTGTTGGACTGAGAATCAGGAGACTCCCGAGTTGGAGTCCTACCTCTCCCATTTACTAATTTCTCATCTGGAGACCTTGTCTCATAAGGGCTGTGTGTGTGTGCTGCAAACCTTTAAAATGGTTAAAAAATGTCAGCTTCTATGACTATTCCTGCTAGACCAAGTGGTAGCAGCACCAAGTCTAGGTTGACTATTATAAGACGGTGACAAATATCTCAATAAGTTTAAAGAATACTGTTTCTTATACTGAATTTGTCACTGAGTGCCATTCCAACTCTAATTGAATTAACACATTTAGTGACTTTGTACAAGGAATACCTGTGACTGCGTATTAAAAAAATTGCCATTGTGATACCCATTGAAGATTCTTGGAGTCAAAAAGGAGGATTAATGAAACAGCTATGTAGGATAGTCTAATGCTATATATGCTAATATGTTCCATATTCTCTCTAATTTCTAAAAATCATTTTTATGCTAAAGGAAAGGTGGGGCTTTAGGGCTGAACCCAGACGGCAGAATGATGGTTGACGAGGCCTTAGAACAGTTTGCTGTTGTAAAATTCCTTTTTTCCAAAATGATTTTCTCTGACCAAGTCTTTAGAAAAGCAGCATGGTATGCTGGAAAGAAATGTATCAGAAGATCTGAATTTATATCTGTGCTCCTTGACTTACTGCCTAAATGGATTTCAGTTCCCTGTCCAGTGAGGTGGCTTATATGGTGACTCTGGTCTTCTCCACCTCTAACAAGGTGGATCTTGAGCTCTCTTGCAGTTAATGCAATGAATAAAGAATGAAAGAATGAATTCAAAAGAATGAATGAATAAATGATAAAGTACTCCTTGTTTACTGTGGGCCTCACACAGTACTAAGCTCTGGGAGAGAGAAAGAGAAAGTAAGAGAGTGCCTGCCTTAATAGAGTTTATATATTAATGAGGGGGGACTACAGACAAAGGGGAGTTAGTGGAAGCGGGAGGTAATCACAACTCTTGTTTTGAGAGATGATGAGAAGTGATGTGGAGGCCAGGTTCTCACCGAGATAAGGTGAAAATTCACCTGTCTGAGGCCAGGCAGAGTCAAAGCTTCTAATGGGAGGGGTTCAGGAGGATTAGGATGAATATGGGGGGCAGTTTGGAAGTCAGGAAAACCAGCATCAAATACCACCCTTATCACATCCTTGCTTTGTGATCGATCCTCTGGACACGTCACTTCCAAAAGTCCACCTGGCAAAGATCTAAAACTAAGCTGGAGAGAAATTTCAGGTCTGCATGGGTAGAGAAGTTACTCTCATGTCTACACAATGAAATCATAGGACAAAAAAAGAAAAGAAAAAAAGCCTCTTTCCAGTTTTGAGGGAAAGAATCCTACATGGTACATAGTTAATGAATGCCCAAGGATAATGCAACTTAATCCCTTTGACTAACCTCTTACAGGGCTTATATGGCAGCATTAAATGTACATAAATCAGCAATGACAGAATATTCTGTTAAATATCAGAATTCTTAGGTATGATTATTATATCTTGTGGCAATTTTTGTCCGCTTGTGAGAATTTACCTCAAAAATTAAAATGAAATGCAAGGGGAAACTATTATTCCATAGACAGATACTTGCTTTATGCACAATTGAGTAAATGTATCTGGTATATAAAGTGAGACCAACTAATAACAAAAATAAAACTCGGAAATATCATGTGACTTTTAATAGAGCATTCAAG
This sequence comes from Petaurus breviceps papuanus, assembly GCF_028583685.1. Classification (NCBI taxonomy): domain Eukaryota; kingdom Metazoa; phylum Chordata; class Mammalia; order Diprotodontia; family Petauridae; genus Petaurus; species Petaurus breviceps. The sequence goes on from NW_027186304.1 coordinate 53,687,515, forward strand.
AAACTCTTGAAGATCTCTTAGGCAGTAAAGATGGCAAAGAATGCTCCAGCACCATAAGTATTCCTATATATGTGCTTGAGTAAAATGGAGGGAAGTCAGAGAAATATGGAAGAAGGTACAGATTTAGCAGGCAGATAGATAGATAAGGAACACTTAAAATTTCTGTGCTAGTGTTTTGTATTCCTCTTATGCTTAGGAGTCTTGCATCTAAATTTCTGGGCCTTGGCTCACTTTGGTATTTGGATCTGAGGGAGGGAAAAATAATTTCACCAGGTTCCCATGGTCCAACACCCACACCCTAGCTACCTGTCAGAACTTGCTGTGCTTATCTTGACTGTGTGGGAGACTGGTTTATCAGCACTGCACTTTTCTAGGTATATCTGTCTTGTAGATACTTGAAACATTCCGTTAGGTTTTAGGGATATCAGCTCGGAAAAAGAAAGTCTGTGGAGGTGTTCAGGAGGCATGCAAGGAGGAAAATCTGCTTAAATCAATTGTCTTTTTCTGTTATATCTTGGCTTCCTCAGTCTTTCATTTGCTTTGTGGGTAGCATTCTTCCTGTAAAATCATGGAGCAAGTTAGCATTTACTTTCTTCCCTACATAATTTTTGGTTCTTTTGTTTTAATTTAGCTGAATTTCCACAAGGGAAAAGTAACAGAGAGCCATCCAATGTTCTTTTTTGAGTGGGCATTTTAGAAAGAGGTTTGGAATTTGGAATTCAGGAAAAAGTAGGACCACAAAGAGGGGGGAGGCAGAAGAGAAGTAAAAACCATGTCTACAGAACATTTGGGCTTTTCAGAGAGTTTTTTTTTTTTAAGGAGCTGTGGGATCATCATAATAAGAGTAGACGATAATCAAGAAGTTTAAATACAGACATGCTTATGTAATTTACTAATCTTTTTTTTGTTAATATCTTTTCCTCTAACTTGATACAGTCAGCAATCTATTACTTATAGTGATATCACTACTTGAGTAAAATGATAGTTTACCACATTCATAATTTAACTTAAAAAAGAAATACAAAAATCGAGAAAGAATCTTTTATGTATTAAAATCATTTTCTAAGCTGCGTCAGAAGTTAATAACATTTTGAAAACATACTTATTCTTCCTTGTCTAGGTCAAATTTTCCAGTTTGTCTAGGATAAATATTGCTGTTGGGATGAGAGATGTGCCTTTAGACTGCTTGCTTTTCAGGGAAATCTGGGATTTATGGTCTGGGACCAGGAACTGCCTACACCCTTCTTCACCAATACAATTACACAAGAAGGTGGTTGTGGGAGATTTTTTTGGTTCTTTGTAATCCCTTTAAAACTATAATCTGTCATTGGCCTAAATGGTACATTCTGGCTGGCACCTGTGGCGTCATGTGACAGTAGAAAGAATCCTGGATTTGAAGTCAGTGCCCCTAGCTTTAAATCCTTGTTCTTTACTAGCTGTGTGATCGGATGCAAATCACTTTATCCCTCTTGGTATCAATTTCCTTATCCATTTTAAAGTGAGGGATTTAGATGAGATGACCACTAAGGTTCCACAGTTAACAAAATGACAGATGACCTCAGCAGCCATTAAGAGTAAAGCACAACGAAAGATCACCATTCTGATGAGCTTGAAAGTGGTGGTCATCCTACTTTTGCTTAGAGACTTCTAGGAAGGGGGAACCCATTGTCTCTGGAAGCAGCCCACTCCTGGATAAATCCCCTTGATAGGAAGGTTTTCCTGATGTTAAGCCTAAATCTGCCTCTTTGCAAATTTTACATACTATTCCTAGTTTTCTCTTCTGGGGCTGTACAGAACAAGTTTAATGCTTCTTCCATATTGCAACTGTTCAGATACTTAGCAATCACGTTTCTCTTCTCCACTGTACTTCCCCCACAAAGTGTCTTATTTTTTTTCAGGCTGAACATTCCCAGTTCCTTTAACTGATCCCTCTGTGGTATGGATTCAGAGCTTTTCTTTATTCTGGTTGCTTTTCCCTGGATTCTCACCAGCTCTATATCTATAATCATGTGAAATTCTTTTCCAGATGAAAGCTTATTGACCTTTATTTTAGTACTTTATGTATAGTTGTAGTGGAAAAAATAAAGTTATATTCTTATTTGTGTAACACATGCCAATCCAAGTTAATCCAGGTTTCAGGCTTCTCCAAAGTGTCTGCCTGTAGGATGTAATTTTATTACTGACATCTAATACTTTTGCATGTGTTTAATTTTATAGGTACCAGTGTGTGAATATGAGGGGTAAAATATGGTATAAATATTTACTTTTATTAATTTCTAATATGGCTTTGCTTTATTTACTTTGTTTGCCTTGGCAGAGTAGGAGAAGAATTTACATCACCTCTGTTATCACTGTGCTTAGACAAAACTTGTAGTTCTAAATTTTCAAGCTCCTCGTGAAATCATGGGGTCAAGGTATCTGTCTCTGTTTGTTTGGGATTACTGAGTATTTGTTCTGTGCGTCAGAGCAGTTCTGTGATACGGCTGGAGTCATCCTCCCCTTCCAACTGCTTCAGCCTTATTTGCTAGAGTAAATATCTAATGAATGTAGGGGTGTGATTTAGGTTTCATTTTTCCTCAGAGGTGGGAGTTGGTGTTTGGTTTCCCCAAATTCTTGCTCTAAGCCTCCTAGAAAATCTGTTTAATCTCAGTAAATAAACTTGAAAAAGATTATTCTAGCAAGGTAACCCACCAAGTTCTCTGTAGAGGTAGCAGATGGTATTTTGCAGTTGATTGCTCCTTTCATAAGAGCAAAAATATAGAAATTAAAATAAGCTTCATCACTTTGTCCTCTTCAGTTTTCTAGGTGGAGCAATGGGTAGAGTAAGGGACTTGGAAGCAGGAAGACCCGATTCAGATACTGAATATGCCTAGACTTAAACACATCACCTAACTTCTGCCTGCCTCAATTTCCTCAGTTGTTAAAAATGGAGATAACTCCTACTTAGGATTGACACGAAGATCAAATGAGATAACATGTAAAGTGATTTACAAATCTTAAAGTGCTATATAAATGCTAGCTGTTATTTAAAGCATTTATTATTCTGACCTTCTTACTTGTCTCTGTTCCACTTCATTTCAACTAAGTATTTGCTTTAGGGTATCTGGCTATCATCATGCACAAATATAGTCCACAAATGGAAATTGTGCCCTGGTGATCATCACTTTGATGCTGGCAAACTATACTCAATCAGTGTTTGCTGTCTAGATGAATAAATATTGATAGGGCTGTAGGACCTCATTGTCATAGGTCTGGTTTCCATTTTTAATGGTAACTTTGACTTATAACTCAGAGGCAGCTGGGTGGAAAAAGCTCTGGACCTGGAGTCAGGAAGACCTGAATTCACATCTGGATTCAAACACTTATTAGCTGTGTGACCCTGGGGGAGTCACAACCTCAGTTTCCTCAATAGTAGAATGGGGATAATAACAGCTCCCATCTTTCAGATTGTTTGTGAAAAGTGCTTAGCAAAGTGCCTGGCTGGTAGTAGACTATGTAAATGCTTATTGCCTTTTCCTTTCCACCTTATTCAACAGCCTTCTGGTTATTAACATGTAAAATATAGCCTTGCTCCCCAAAAGTATTCATTACTGTTATTGGAGGATGTTCTGTTCCAAGTCTAAATGGAAGAAGGATTCCTTATGGATGAGCAGGTTAAATGGATGTTCCTGTTTGTTGATGGCAGTATGCAAACTATGTTAAGGCTTAGGATACCATAGGGGCTCTTACTCAAAAGAGATTGGTCATTTAGCAATCCACACAGGAAAAAAAAAAACAAGTGGATAAGGAATATCTGGATTCTATACAGAAGGATCTGTGATATAAAGGACAAAACACCAGATTTGGAATCAGGAGTCAAACTGCATTTGAATTCTAGTTCTGCATGTTCTTGGAGAAGTTACTTGGCTATTTTGTTCTTCAATTTCCTCATTTTCAAAATGGGATAAAAATAGCTGTTACTTCCTTCCCAGGGCTGTTAGATATCAAATGAAATGTATAAGAACTTTCTCATGTCCAGATGTTGCATATCAATGCCAGTTATGTTGATTACAGTGATGATGATGACTTGGATGGGCAGCCCATAAAGTCTGTTCATTAGTACACATATCTTGGACAAGCACTGCAGATGGACAGTGGTTTGGGCCAGAGGAGGAATAACAATTGTGCTAAGCTTCGGGGATCCAGACAACTCAAGTAAAAAGCATTTATTAAGTAATTCCTATGTGCCAGGCAATGTGCTAAGTACTGATAATACCAAAAGAGGAGGAAGGGGAGAAAGAAATTCCATGTTCTCAAAGAACTCACAATTTAAAGGTAGAAACCACATATACACCACTAGTTACAAACATAGACCATTATGTGTGTATATAAATTATGTATGTATTTTTTATGTGTATGTATATAGGTATACACACATACATATACATATAAAAGACACTGGCACAGGACTGCCTAGCATGGTTTGCCCTCATCAGAGAAGGTGCTGTGTTTCGTGAGCAAAGCAGAATTAAAGAAGCTCAAATGAAATGCGAGATGTGCAAATTTAGAGAATCTCCTCCAAGTGTTCATGTGAACTGTTTGTGCTTTACCTGTGGGAGAGCATTCCGAGCTCACACTGGGCTGATCAGCCATGGTAGGGCACATTTTAACTTGACTCTAACATAGTGATGGCATTTTGGTTCTCTTCAAGAATGAAGGATAATGACCACGTGCATGTATGCATGTGTATACACGTTATGTGTATATGTATAGGTATGTGCACATATATGTATATCTGCACATATGCATGTATATACAAACACATATATCTATCTCTGTCTCTATATTAAATTAGAGATAACCTCAGAGAGAACACACTAATCTGTATGAGGACCTGAAAAGGCTTTGTGGAGGAGATGAGATTTTAAGAAAGAAATTTGAAAGAAGCCAAGAATGTTGGAAACTAGAGATAAGGAAGGAGGGAATTCCATATATGGGGGATAGCCAGACAAATAAAAAAAAAAATCCCCAAACACAAATAGCTTCTAACTTGAAAGAGTTTACATATAACTGGGGGATTATAGTGTTTACACAGATTACAAGTACAGAGAATTTTGAGGAGAAAGAGATGCTACCAACTAGGGGAATCTGGAAAGGTTATCCTTAGGAGGTGACTTTTGATTTCACTTTGATGGAAGCTAAGAATTCTAAGAGGTAGAAGTGAGAAGGGGGAGTGCATCCACAGACCCAGAAGAAAGAGATGGAATGCTGAGTTTGGGGGACAGTGAGTAGGTCTGTTTGATTGAAATGCAGTGTGTAATAGGAAGCAACCAGTCTGGACCACATTTGGGGAATTGTTTAGCACCATGATTAAAACCTTATTGTTAATGGCTCTACCCCACCCATTGAAAGAAAAAAAAACCAACAAGAAAACACACTGGTTCTGTTAGACTGTGAATCATGGAATACCATAATCTCAAAGGGCTCAAAATCCCAGGTGACCCAAAGAAAAATGGAAAATTGCATGTTGGACACCCTCATGAATATCATGATACATTGGAAAGCATGTTGTGTTTGGAGTACCATTTTCTCATCTATTAAATAAAAAATTTGGACCAGATGGCTTCAGAGGTTCTTTCCAGTTAAAATTCTCTGATTTCTAAATACTTTACAACATGTTATTAATGATGGTGATGTGAACAAAAGGTAGTGAACAGGTTTTTAATAAAGGATGTGTATAACCAGAAAAAGAAAAAGACCTGTGTTTTGATTTTTCAAGAAGTGGTGATAGAACAGGCTCCACAAAGTATAGATCAGTGAGCTGTGCTTCAATTCCTGGGAAAATTTTAGAATGAATTATTAAAGGGGATGTCGACAAATATCTAGAAAGAGAAGGAATGGTTACAGAGACTCAGTATGGCTTCACAAGAACAAATCATGCTAGACTAACCTATCTTGCCCCCTTGTCCTGTGGCCATTTATTTATGCCTTGTCAGATCCCAACTACATGTTGTCCTAACCAATCACCTTGTCAATTCCTGCTCTTTGTGCTGGTAAAAACTGCTGGAAAAGGGCACTCAACCTTCCCGTCTGGGTCCACTACAGATCTGTGTTGTCTATTCTTACCTGGACCCTCATTGTAGCATGGCAGTCCTTTTATTGAGCTTATCACATGCCCTGTAGTGGATGCCTTTTCTTATGTCATCCTGCTTTCTCTACCACCTTTAGCCCATCTTCTAAATCAGAGAACTTTTTTCTGCTTTACTGAGAAAGTGAGAGCAATCTGTTGTAGTTCCCTCTTCTCTATGATAGCACAACTTAAAAACCACTTTACATTGTCAATATTTTGTCCTCTTTGTTTCCAGTCTCTGGGGAAGAGATAATCATTCTCCTGGCTAAGACTAACCCATCTGCTTGTGCTCCTGGTTCCATTCTGTCCCATCTCTTCTTTAAAAAAATTTTTTTTTGTTTATTCTGTTAAATATTTCCCAATTACATGTAGAATTTAAACTTATTAAAAAAAAAATTCCAAATTATCTCCCTTCCTCCTATCCCTCCCCCCCACTTTGAGAAGGCAAACAATTTTATATTGATTATACATATGAAATCATGCAAAATATTTCCATATTAGCCATGTTGCAAAAGAAAACAAACAAAATAAAGCAATAAAAATAAATAAAGTATAAAAAAAGTATGCTTCACTCTGCATTCAGAGTTCATCAGTTCTCTCTCTGTAGGAGGGATAGCATCTTTCTTCATGGATCCTTTGGAATTGTCTTGGATCATCATCTTGATCAGAGTAAGGAAGTCTTTCACAATTGATTATCATTATAACAATTGCTATTACTATATACAATGATCTGGTTCTTCTCACTTCACTTTGCATCAGTTCATATAGGTCTTTCCAGGTAATTTTTCAAATCACTCTCCTCATCATTTCTTCTTCTTCTTCTTTTTTTTTACTTTTTGGAGGGCAATTGGGGTTAAGTAACTTGCCCAAGGTTACACGGCTAATTTTTTTGTGTGGGTGTTAAGTGTCTGAGGCTGGAACTGAACTCGGGTCCTCCTGACTCCGGGGCTGGCACTTTACTCACTGCGCCACCTAGCTGCCCCTCTCCTCATCATTTCTTATAGCACAGTAGTACTCCATCACAATCATATGCTACAATTTGCTCAGCCATTTCCCAATTGATGGACATCCCCTTGATTTTCAATTCTTTGCCACTACAAAAAAAAGCTTCTATAAATATTTTGGTACAAATACATCCTTTCCCTTTCCTTTGATCTCTTTGGGTTATAGACTTAGTAGTGGTAATTCTGGGTCAAAGGGTATGCAAAGTTTTATTGCCCTTTGTACGTAGTTCCAGATTCTTCTCCAGGATGGTTGGACTAGTTCAACAACTCTATCAACAGTACATTAGTGTCCCAATTTTTCCAGATCCCTTCCAGCATTTGTCAGTTTCTTTTTCTGTGATCTTAGTCAATCTCATAGGTGTGGGGTGGTGTCTCAGAGTTGTTTTAATTTGCATTTCTCTAATCAGTAGTGATTTAGAGCATTTTTTCATGTGACTTGATATTTTTTATTTCTTCTTCTGCAAACTGCCTGTTCATATCTTTTGACTATTTATTAACTAGGGAATGGCTTCTTTTTTTATAAATTTAGCTCAGTTTCCTATATATTTGAGAAATGAGGCCTTTATTAGAGAAACATTCTGTAATTCTCCTGCCTCCCCTCCCAACATAACACTCAGTTCCTTCTATTTTTGACTCCTTTTAATTTCATGTAATTAAAATTAGAGGCAGCTACATGGCAAAGTAGATAGAGTACCAGGCCTAGAGTAAGGAAGACAAGTTCAAATTATGTCTCAGATCCTTATTAGCTGTGTAACCCTGAGCAAGTCACTTACCCCTGTTTGCCTCAGTTCCTCTTCTGTAAGATGAGCAGGAGAAGGAAATGGCAAACCATTCTAGTATCTTTGCCAAGAAAACCCCAAATGGGGTCACAAAGAATGAGACACACCTGAAACAGCTGAATAACAAAAATCAAAATTATCTCTATTTTACTTTCCATAATCCTCTCTATATCTTGTTTGGTTATAAACTCTAACCTTATATATAGATTTTATAGGTACATTTTCCATGCTGCCAATTTTCTAAGGCTGTCACTCTTTATGTAGAAGTTATGTATCCATTTTGACTTTATGTGGCTAGTTTTTGCCAGACTACTTTCCAGTTTGCCCAGTAATTTTTGTCAAATAATGAGTTTTTGCCCTAAAGCTTAGATCTTTGGGTTTATCAAACACTAGATTATTATGATTATTTACTACAGTGTATCATGAATCTGATCAATAACACTGATCCACCACTCTTATTTCTTGGCCACCAGATTGTTTTGATGATTACTGTTTTATAATATAGGTTGAAATCTGGAGCTGCTAGGCTACTTTCCTTGACCTTTTTTTTTTTCATCGATTCCCTTGATATTTTTGACCTTTTGTTCTTCCAGATGCATTTTATTACTATTTTTCTAGCTTTATAAAATAATTCATTGGTAGTTTGATTGTTATGACACTGAATAAATAAATTAACTTAGAATTGTCATTTTTATTATATTGTCCTACCAATGAGCAATTAATATTTCTCCAGTTCTTTAGATCTGTCTTTATAAATTTGTGGAAAATATTTTGTAATTGTGTTAATATAATTCTTGGCTTTGTCTTGGAAGGTAGACACTTAAGTATTTTATATTGTCTGCAGTTATTTTCAATGAAACTTCTCCATCTCTTGCTGCTGAATTCTGTTGGTAGTATATAGAAATGCTAATGACTTATGGGTTTATTTTATATCCTGTGATTTTGCTGCATTCTCTATACTGATTCTGCAAAGACTGATACTTTTGTTTTCTATTTGCCTACTTTAATTCCTTTAATTTCTTTTTCTTTTTGCTTTTTAGAGGGCATTTGGGGTTAAGTGACTTGCCCAAAGTCACACGGCTAGTAAGTGTTAAGTGTCTGAGGCCGGATTTGAACTCAGGTCTTCCTGACTCCAGGGCCAGTGCTCTATTCACTGCTCCACCTAGCCTCCCCATCTCTGCCTTTTTAACTGCATTTGAAGCATAATAGATTCTGTTCTAGTTCTTTATTTTCACTCTGTGTTTCTCTCTGTTTCAAGTGTGTTTCTTGTAAACAACATATTGTTGGATTCTGATTTCTAATCCATTCTGCTATCCATTTCCATTTTATGGGTGAGTTCCTCTCATTCACATTTAGTTTTTATTACTAACTGTGCATTTCCCTCTGTCCTATTTTTCTTATCTTTACACTTCTCTCTTTCTGCCTTGTCCCTCCTCTAAATTTTGTTTTGCTTTTGACTACTTCTTTTATCTGCCCTCCCTCTTGTCACACCTCCTCTTCCCCTGTTCTAATTCTTTTCCCCTCCTACTTTCCTGCTGGATAAGATAGGTTTCTGTTACCATTTGAGTATCTATCTATCTATCTATCTATCTATCTATCTATCTATCTATCTGTCACCTTTCTTTCTTTCTTTCTTTCTTTCTTTCTTTTTCTTTCTTTCTTTCGTTCGTTCTTTCCTTCCTTCCTTCCTTCCTTCCTTCCTTCCTTCCTTCCTTCCTTCCTTTCTCTCTCTCTCTCTCTCTCTCTCTCTCTCTCTCTCTCTCTCTTTCTTTCTTTCTTTCTTTCTTTCTTTCTTTCTTTCTTTCTTTCCTCTTTGAACCAGTTTAGATATGAGTGAGGTTCAAGTGTTGCCCCCCACCCATTTTCTCCTCCATTGTAAAAGCTCTTGTGCACCTCTTTTATGTGATCTAATTTTCTCCATTCTTCCTCTTACTTCCCCATTCTCCTACAAAATCCCTCTTTCTTGCATATCCATTTTTATTTTACATCTTCCCATTATATTTGACTCACTCCCACAGCCCTTTTCTATGTAGAATGCTTCTAACTGCCCTAGTAATGATAAAGTTCTTAGAATAAATTTGTATCATATTCCCATATGGAGAGGCAGTTTGACCTCATTGAGTCCTCTATGATTTCTCTTCTATTTTTAGTGTTTTATGCTTCTCACAAGTCTTGTGTTTGAAAGATGAATTTTCCATTCAGTTCTAGTCCAGAGGCAGGAATGCTTGAAAAATTCTCTATTTCATTAGATATCTATTTTTTTCCTTGAACTTTGCTTGTTAGGTTATTCTTTGTTGTAATCCTGGTTCTTTTCCTTCCAGAATATATTCCAAGCCCTTCTCTCCTTGAATGTAGTAGCTACTAAATCTTATATGATCCTGAGTATGGCTCCGTAGTATTTGAATTGTTTCTTTCTGGCTGCTTGAAATATTTTCTCTTTGATCTGGGCATTTTGGAATTTGGCTTCTTGGGAATTTCCATTTTGGGATCTCTTTCAGGTAGAGATGGATGGATTCTTTCAATTTCTATTTTACCCTCTTGTTCTAGTATACATGGGCAGTTTTCCTCATCAGTTTCTTGAAGTATGATGTTTAGGCTTTCTCTTTGATCATGACTTTCAGGTAATCCAGAAATTATCAAATTATCTCTCTTCAAGCTAGTTTCCAGGTCAATTGCTCCTATAAAACATTTCACATTTTCCCCCCTATTTTTTTCTTTCTTTTGACTTTGTTTTATTGTTTCTCGATTTCTCCTGGAATCACTAGCTTCAATTTGCCCAATTTTAATTTTTAAGGAATTATTTTATTTATTGAGCTGTTGTACTTCATTTTCAATTAACTAATTCTGATTTTTAAAGAGTTTTTTTCTTCAGTGAATTTTTGTACCTCCTTTTCCATTTTGCCAATTAAATTTTTTAAGGTCATGTTTTTTTTCCAGTGTTTTTTGGGGCTCATTTCTCAAGCTGTTAATTGTCTTCATAATTTTCTTCCTTTGCTTTCATTTCTTTGTATATTTTTTTCCTCTACCACTCTTATTTGATTTTGAAAAGTAATTTTTAGCTCTTACAGAAATTCTTGTTGATCTTGTCTCCAATTCACATTTTTCTTAGAGGGTTTGCTTGTAGCTGTTTTGACTTCATTGTTTTCTCTTGAATTTGTATCTTAATCTTCCTTGTCACCATAGAAATCTTTATCATCAGGTTCTTTTGTTGTTGTCGTTGTTTGCTAATTTTTCCACCATTTCTTGATTTGGAACTTTATGTTAGTGTTGGGCTCAGTTCCCGTCATGGTGGGTAGAGAGGCACTGTCCCAAGCTTTAAGGCTTTTTCACAGTGATGCTTTCAGAACTAGTTCTGGGGATTTGGAAGTTTTCAGTGCTTTCAAGTTGGTGTGATCTGGGGAGATATATGGTCACTGTTCTCCTGGTCTTCACTCTGGTTCTTACCTAGAAAGGGCCCCTTGATCCCTTGGGATTGCAAATGATACTGATTCCCAGGGTCCTTGATCCCTTGGGAAGGGAAGTGGTGCTGCCCCTTAGGCCTTCCACTCCCTCTTGACTGAAAGTTCTCTTCTCTTCCCTTGAATTACGACCCAGAAGTGGGTATAGGCAATGGAGCCGCCAAATAGCATCTGGTCCTGGGTCCAGTGCTAGCACAGGGGTCCCCTGTGGTCTCTTTCTGACCAGTTTCCAGGTTCCCTCACCATTTCTGCCTTGGGAATTCCCGAAGCTATTGTTACTTCTGTCTCCATAACCTAATCCCACCACTGGTGTTTCATCTATGTGACTCCAGGTCAGCCTCCACCTCTGTGTCACAGATCTCCCTTTCTGACCTCCTAAGTTGTCTTGGGCTGGAAGAATGTCTCACTCTAACCTTTCATTGACACTGTATATCGCTAATGTGATACCCACAGCGGCTGCTAAGAATATGCAGGTTTATTTCCAGGTTTGAATCACAAGATATAACAGACTCTTCTTTAAAGACAAAACCAAAATATTAATTCATATACCAAAAAACCAAATCCACCATGATAATAAAGAAGTTGTTACACATTGCCAGTTCAGGGAGCACCACCATCCTCAAGTTTTCCCTCCATCAGGCCTCACCACAAATAAGCTCCTTTAGGCAAATGCCCCTCTCTGACCCACCTAGCTGCATTGCCTCTCTCTACCTCCTCTCTCTTTCAGCTCTACCTCACTCTCCCCCTTCCTGCTCCACCCGTTCCTGCTTCACCCATTCAGCAAGCTCCTCTCACCACAGACTGCATGTGACAGGCTCAAAGCAGATCACATAGGCCTATTAATGGGCAAGAAAGATCTTCCTGTTCCATTAACAATACATTAGCCGATCAAAAAAAGAACCTAGAAATAATCCTTCAAGCAATTCTCAAGGAAAATTTCCCTGATATTTTAGAATCAGAGGGCAAAATAGAAATTGAAAGAATTCACCAATCACCTCTTGAAAAAGATCTCAAAAAGAAAACTCCTAGGAACATCATAGCCAAATTCCAGAGTTCCCAGATCAAGGAGAGAATATTACAAGGAGCCAGGAAGGAAGAATTTTACTATTGTGGAAACACAATCAGGATTACACGAGATCTAGCAGCCTCTGCATTAAGGGATTGAAGGGCTTAGAATATGATATTTCGGAGGTCAAAGGAGCTAGCACTAAAACCAAGAATCACCTACCCAGCAAAACTGAGTATAAAGTTTAAGGGGAAAAAATATGGTCATTCAATGAAATAGAGGACTTTGAAGCATTCTTGATGAAAAAACCAGAATTGAATAGAAAATTTGATGTTCAGATACAAGAAGCATGAGAAGGTAAACAGGGAAAATAAATCATAAGGAACTTATTAAAGTTGAACTATTTATGTTCCTGCAGGGAAAAACAATAATTGTAACTCAAGAGACTTTTCTTAGTATGAGGATAGTTGTGAAGGGAATATATACACACATATGTTTATATAGGAGGGTATATGTGCGTATAAATACATATGTGAGTGTGTGTATATATGTGTACATATATACATAGAGGACACAGGATCAATTGATTAGGAAGGGACAATATCTAAAAAAATAAAATTAAGAGGTGAGAGGAATATAATGAGAGGAGATAGGGTAAATTATCTCATAAAAGAGCCACGAGAAAACTGTTACAGTGGAGGGGAAGAACAGGAAGGCAAAAGGGAATGGGCCAATCTTACTCTCATTGAATTTGGCTTAAGGAGGGAATAACATACACACTAAATTGGGAGTCTTACCCTACAGGAAAGTAGGGGGGGAGGAGCTAAGTGGGGGGATGATAGAAGGGAGGGCAGATTTGGGGGGAGGGTAGTTAGAAGCACACACTTTTGAAAAGAGACAGGGTCAAAGTAGAAAATAGAATAAGTGGGGGGCGGGATAGGATGAAGGGTAATATAGTCAGTCTTTCATAATATATCTACTATGGAAATATTTTGTGTAACTACACATGTACAACTTATATTGAATTGCTTATCTTCCCAGTAGGGGTGGGTGACGAGGGAGGAAGGGAAAGAATCTGGAACTCAAAGTTTTAAAATCAAATGTTAAAAAAATTATTATTATTTTTATGTGTAACTGGGAAATAAGATATACAGGCACTGGGGCATAGAAATCCATCTTGCCCCACTAGAAAGTCCGAAGGGGAATGGGGGAGGATATAAGAGAGAGCAGATTAGGGGAAGGGGTATTCAGTAGGATCACTATTTTGGGGTGGTGGGTAGGGGAAAGATGGGGAGAAAATTTGTAACTCAAAACCTTGTGGAAATGAATGTTGAAAACTAAAAATAAACCAAAAACTTTTTAAAAAATTAAAAAAACAATACATTAGCAATATATTCTGTCATTCTAGGATTTGATTTGAGGCATTATTTTAAAGTTCTTTGGAGGGCAGTATTGGGAAAGCTCAGGTGAACACTTTCTCTACTCTGCCATCTTGGCTCCATCCATACTATTTCTTCTGAAACTTCACCCTTTAGCCTTTTTTTTTCTGTCTGGTGAAGCTTATGGACCCCTTCTCAGAATAATATTTTTAATGCATAAAATAAAATATATATCTTACAAATAAATAAATATATAACAAGGATTATAATGGAAACCAATTATATCAAAATAAAGACATAGAGATACACACACATACATATATATTTATTCGCATCAAAATTCATGAACTCTCTGAAATTTTCCCATAGGTGCGTGGACTTCAGGTTAAGAAGCCCTACTTAAGTGATATATTTTTTCTCTCTCCCTCTGCCTTCCCCCACCCCCCATAGATATCTATATGGACACACACACACACACGTATGCACACAGATTATAGGTAGCTAGATATAAGATATCTGTGTACTTCACTACAATAGTCTTATAACTTATCTCTCCATCAGATTCCTAGAAAGAGTCATCTATACTCATTACCTCCTTTCTATAACTCCCACTCACTCTTCAGCAACTTGTGTTCTGACTCCTGATCTCACATTCTACTGAAACTGCTCCTACCAGGTTTAACAATAATCTCTGAACTGCCAAATATGACAGCCATTTCTCAGTTCTTATTAACCTTTCAACATTTTCAACACTTGACTCCTCCAAACTCCTCAGACTTCCTCATCTCTTGGTTTTTGTGATAGTGCTTTGTCATAGTTCTTCCTGACATCCCCCTCCCCCTACTTCTGAAACTCCCTCTTTAAGGTGAATCAGAGCCTAAAGATCTCATAATTAAGTGTACATACTCCAGCAGCGAAAATAAAGTTAACACTGAGCAGCAAATAAACTCTGGTCAAATATAGAAGAGGCAATGTTTGTACCATCTTGTCAAAATAAAATGACACATCACTGTTTTCTGTTGACCATAGAAAATCTATATTTTGGGGACAGTGTATTTTTTAGGGATGTTGTTTAGAAAGACCAATTTCATCAAAATGAAATATATTGATATTTTTTCCAATGTCTTTTTTGGGTCATTATCTCTCACCTACTAAGCATAGGTGTCTCTCTATTCCAACTATACAAAACTACCTTCCATTTTCCCCTACACATGTACAAGAGGGTTAGAAACAGGAATGAGCAAATATCATTTTGCCTTTGTCTATAATTACCTCTTCTTTCTTCCTCTAAGAATTTCCTTAAAAGCCATCTTTCTAAAGTTTTCCTTGATTAATCTATCCTTATCAGATCACTCCTTCATGTTCTTCTTAGAGGACTTCCACTATACCAATTTTCATTTGTTTATAGAGAACAGACTGATTACACTGCATAATTAAGTCTGTGTCTAGTGTTGCAGAGATCAACATGAGCATGTAGTTATGGTACTGCCTTATACTATCCTGAGTGTGATGAGAGAAATTTTGAAAATCCCTTTTAAAAGTTCATGCCAGCTATCTGGTGATTGTTTTTTATGGCTTCTCAATAAAATTGGAAATTTTCTGCCAGACTGTTAACAAAGTGTTAAATCCCATAATGGCTAATATACTTGTATGGTATTTTTGCCACTCCGGGTTGCATTATGTTTTACTAAACTCCTAACCTGCTTCCTCATTGTGACTTGGAGGTAACCTTGACTTTTCAAGAGCTTATAGAACAAAATTTGTGCAAGCCCTATCAAGTTGGAAAGATACCAAGTACAGACTAGTCAGTAGTTTTGTTTTTTTTTTTTAAGAACTACCTACCCATGTTTGGAAAGGTTCAACAACAGAAGATTGACCACCAGAAGATGGTTTTTGTTTCTATGTCCATGAATGAAAATGTTCTACAAAGTTTTGGAGTGCTTGTGACTTGTAGTTACTGGAGGCAGTATTCATACTTATCAACTTCAATCTTTTTGATGTATTTTAGGAAGATTTTTAGGAAGATATTTTAGGAGGAAGTTGTATCAAGAAGTCTGGGATAAACGTGTGGATGTCATTTTTAACTTCATTTTGGGCAAAGATCAGGGCTTCTCAGCTGACTTGAGTTTCTGAGCAGGTCATCAGACAGAGCATCTTCCTTAGAGAATATTTTTGGTCTGCTCAGACTGAGGGCAGTCCAGATTGAGTGAATAAGACTGATTGTGAAGGCAGTGGGAGAGAAAACATTAACAATGACAACATTACATTGTTTCCTGGTGGCTTTTATTTTTTCAGAAACTAAGAACTTATATTTGTTCCTTTTCAGTAGAGGATGTAGGGGCATACAAAAGAAGAAAATCTAGTATCATCTCTTACAGCTTTTCATTGTGATAAACAGTGTCTTCATCAATGGATAGACTTTTGTACTTTGTGTCAGGAAACCCTGAGTTCAAATCTGGCCTCAGATACTTGCTAACTGTATGACACTGGCCAAGTCAGTTAACTTCTGACTGAGTTTCTTCATTTGTAAAAAGGAAATTAAAATAGCACCTACCTACCAGGACTGTTGTGAGCATCAAATGAGACAATATTTGTAAAGTACTTTGCAAACTTTAAAGCACTGCTAGATGCCATTGTTATTACTACTACCATTATCATTGTCATTAAGAAAATAAAAAGCATGTCTGGAATGCATAACTTCACTGTATGGTCATTGGAATGATCAAGAGGAAAGAAAGATTTCAGTTCAGAATTCCTTGAAAGACTTTTTTAAAAGACCTTGGTCATTTATATAATCACAAGTCCTTAATTCTAAGAATAATTAATAACAATTGAATGTTTAGTGATTATTATAGCTAACATATTCAGTATTTCTGATATTTTCTGATTGTATTATTGATGTGCTATATATATATATATATATGTATACTTTAAAAAATACTTTGTGAAGTATAAGATTGGATTTGCCTGGTATTCACATCTGATCTTCCCTCTGCCCTTCTGATCGGACCCTCTGTGTAGAGGGCAGGATCAAGGGCTCCGTGTTTAAAGTGGAAGCTCAGCACAGTTTTCTCCCCATTCCCCACCAGGTACACTGCTTTTGGACTTCTTTGGAACTCTTGAGTTCCCCCATCCCCACCCCTTCAGCTTCCTTTTACAGGTTGTCTTCCCCTGTTAGGTAGTAATCTTGTGGGCAGGGACTGTCTTTGTATTTGTATCCCTAAGGCTTGCATAGTGTCTGGAACCTAGTAGACACAATAAATAATTATTGACTTTTATTGACTACCATTGTTCCCTTTTGTAATTAATATGTATTCATTTATTTGAAAAACATTTCTTAAGAAGCTGCTGTATACTGTGAGAGGCACTGGGGAGAGAGATAAGACATACTTTTTGTCCTAATTTAGCTTATGGTCTAGGAGAGGGTAAAGGCACAGACACAGTTAATATCCAGTATACAGTCTTAGGGGCTAAATGTTTTGGTGATGTGTTTATTGCACAAGGTAACATGAGAGGTCTGAGGGAGAGGATGGAAGGAGAGGAGAGAGGACATAACACGTCCCAGGCATAGGAAGCAGTGTGAGCAGAGGTCAGAAGAGTGCAGCTAGGTCTAGAATAGGGCATAGCCCTGTTTGCCTAAATAACAACACATTGTATATGGAGACAACAATATAAGAGACATTTGTAAAAGAGAGATTAGCACCCGATGGTGAAAGATCTATAAACGTCAGGCAGAGGAGTTTGAACTTTATTGGGTACGTACTGGGGAGACACTGAAGATTTTTGAATCATAGAATAAGCAGATTTGTCCATAAAGAAAATCATTCTGGCAGTGGGATGAAGGATAAATTGGAAAGGAGGAAAGAGTTAAGGTTGGAACACTTTTTGCAATACTGTGCAATAATCCAACTGAGTCATAATGGCTATACTAGGGTGGTGACAGTGAGAATAGAGAGGAGGAGATAGATGAATGCAATGGGGATTGTGAATTCAAAATCAACAGGACTTGTTATTGCTAACTGCCTGCTCAACATCTCTACCTGAATGTCCTGTAGGCATCACAAACTCAGTGTTCAAGTCAGAATTCCTCCAAATACATTCCTTCTCTAAATTTTCCCATTTCTGTCAGTGGCACCATCATTCTTTTAGTCATCGAAGTTCACGGTCTTGGAGTCTTGATTCCCCCCACTCCTTCAATCCTCATATCTAATCAGTAGCCAAGTTTTGTCTCTCTTGCTTTGGAGACATATCTTTCCCCTTCCCACTCCAACAGCTTCCACTGTAAATTAGGCCATCATCACATCTCACCTGCTTCCACTTTTTCCTCATTCTTTCCCCCAACCTTCAGGTAGTTTTGTTGTTATTGTTCGGTCGTGTCTGATGCTGTGTGACCCCATAGACTTTGTCCAAAGGGTTTTCTGGGTAAAGATGTTATAGAAGTTTGCCATTTCCTTCACCAGTGTGTCTGCATTTTACAGATGAGGAACTGAGGGAAATAGGGTTTAAGTGACTTGCCCAGGATCACACAGTTAGTGACTGAGACTGGATTTGAACTCAGATCTTCCTGACTCTAGGCCTGGTTCTTTATCCACTGTACCCTACCAAATTGATATTCCTGAAATAGAGATCTAACCATTCTACCCTTTCTATAACTGAGAAATCTTCAATGATTCCTTTTGGCTTCTAGGATAAAACACAGTATGGTGCCTATGATAGCTGTTCCCTATACAGGACATTCCATCTCTTTGCACTGGTGCTTGGATTGCATTTTCTCTTCACCTCTGTGTCTTAGAATCCCTACCTTCTTAGAAAGAACACAACTCAGATGATCTCTATTACTCTCTCTTGAAATTATTTTGTTTTACTTTGTCTATTTTTTGTACATATTTAATTTTTTAATGTTAAATTGTTTCCTGGGACTCTTTGACCAAAGAATTCACCACTTATTGGCCAGTGATAAGCCTCTGTCTCTCCTCACCTAACTGGGCTGGTCCTTGGACAGTAAGTACACTGTTAGACACAGCAGGATTGTTGTTTCCTTCAAAATTCAGCTCACTTGCTACTTCCTACTTGAGAACTTTCTTGCTCCTCCCACCTAATAAAGCCTGCCCTCTGAAAATTATGTTGTATTCATATTGTATGCATTTTGAACATGCATACATTATATATGTAAATGTCCTCTTCCACTCCATTCCCCCATATTCTTGGTAGAATTTAATCTCCTTTAGAGTAGGGCCTCAGGTTAGAGTGCCTGCCTCATATCAGTAGTAAATGATTGATTGTACTTAAAAACCTTTTGGTAGACACTGCCATTTTGCAGTCCAATATAATCTTTGAGAATCTAGGGTTAACTCTATGCCAAGGTGAGGTAATGGAATTGGACTTTTATGGAGGCATAGTCCATATATATGTGTGTGTATATATATATATATACACACACACACATATACGTTTATTATTTGTGATTATAGAGATCAGTCGTTGTAGCTTTGCTTTTATGACAATTCTGGAAATGGAACTCCCATGATAACTGTCATCTTATGACATTGCTTGATATGGTTTCTTATCCGTTTTGTAATACAATTTACAGTTTGTTTTAGAATGTTAAATTTTTCGTATTCATAGGACTTCTCCCCAAATAAGTTTGCATTATATAGTGATTGTACCCTCTATTATTTTATTCTAATATAGCAGTTACTAGTATTGTGAAATGTAATATGTAGAATAATTAATAATCTCTTGATAGGCTATAAGTAATTCCTTTGTTCTTATAAACATCTTATAAAGATCTGATAAAATCCATCTAGAGGAAGGGTTCTTAAATTGAAATGCATGAACTTGCTTTTAAAAAAACATTTTGGTAATTGCATTTCAGTAGAATTGGTTTAATTTGTAATCCTATGTATTTTATTTCATGCATTTTTAAACTTTTTATTTTTGAGATGGGGTCCATAGTCTTCACTTGACTGCTAAAGGGTCCATGACTACAAATGACTGAGAATACCTGATCTAGAGATTTGGGCTTAAAGTAATAACTGTAGTAACTAGGATTATCTGATGATGTGCTAGAAAGTAACTTACTAGTCATGCATGTTGATATTAACACTCAGATTCTATGCTTAGTGAGGGAATGTTATTTGTTATGAAGTCATATGAGGCAACTAGATGGTGCTGGAATCTGGAGTCAGGAAGACCTGTATTCAAATCTAGCCTCAGATGCTTACTAGTTGTTTTATCCTGAGTAACTTAAAACTTTTTGCCTCAGTTTCCTCGAATGTAAAATGGGCATAATAACAGTACCTACCTCGCTGGATTATTATAAGGCTCAAATGAGATAATATTTATAAAATGCTTAGCACAGGGTCAGGCACACAGTAGATGCTATATAATTTTTATTTCCTTATGCCTTCTTCCCCCATAAAGCTCTTTGCAGATGTGATCTGTTTCTGGGACCTTTACTTTAAGCTATTAAGAAGTTGACCTTAATATATAAATTTTCTTTTAAGTATTAGTTATATTACACATTAACATTATATTACTCATCTCATCGAGCTTCCAGGGACCTTGGTCATTCCAGCCATGCATAGGACGCTATTGAAATCCTATAAAAGGGGGATCTTTGAAAACTTAGCAGAAAAGACAACATGGGTTTAATAAAAGCAATTAATGACTTGCTAAATTTATTAAGGCATTTTGAGGAGGCAAATAAACCATGTATTCTAAGGGAAATCTAGTGGCCCTAATGTGTTCAAAATTTCAAAAATTTGTTTCATTTCTAAATCTGATTCTTTGACAAGCTTCCTATACCAAAGATTGTAAAATGAAAATAAAGTTATAATAGAAATGAGGAGACCTTTTTTTTTTAAAAAAGTATGGATTGGAAATCCTTTCATAAATATATAATAAAGCCTATTGATAAAGGAAATTAAGGGTATTAATCATTTTTTTTTTCAAGTTTAAGCAGTGTATATCCTCAGGGTTCCTTATTGAACTTGTCTTAAATGGTAAACGGCGATTGCTGCATTTTCATGTGGTGCTCAACTTTGTGGTATTAGACACCAAACGAATTTAGAGAAATCATACTAGGCTGTGAGTAGAGAGAAGAACAACAGATGAACTTCGGTTCAGGCAAAATGTAATGCAGTTCAACTCAACTTACTTTTTGTTTTTTTTTTTCACAGTGTTGTTTGGACTAAACCACCAAAGCCTCTAATCCTCAGATTCTATGATTCTCTCTTTTTTTGTGTACATTAAATTCCTTACAATCTAGAAGGCACTGGGTACACAAAGATAAAAATAAAAAATAATCACTGCCTTTGAGGGGCTTACATTTTATTGGGGAATGTAAGTTAGATGATGAGTAAAAAAAAAAATAATTTGAGAGAGGAGAGAGCAGTGGTAACTAGAAGGATCAGGAAAGGCTTCCCTTAGTGGGTGGCAAATGAGCCAGGATTCACTTGTGAGACTGTCTGGTCCTGAGGATTTTTTCTTAGAGAGCTCATTGATGGCTTGTTCAGAATGTAAGCTTCTTGAGAGTAGGAACTATATTGCCTTTTTGTCTGTGCATCCCGTGTCTAAGACAGTCTGTGACACTTGGTAGGTGTATAATAAGTGCTTATTGAATGAGCAAACCTAATTTATGAAACTTTTCAGAATAACTCTCAAGTCGTAAAATTTGGACTAGAGATAAAATCTAAAAAGTAAGGCTATGTTCTTGACTTTATTTAGGGTTTGTGTCTATAAGGGAGATTCAACTATGATAAGGTCCTTCCCAGCAAATAAACATTTTGCATGGGACTCAAAGTGGGTTATTTTTTCTTAAATAGCAAGGGCAGAAAGGCAGCATGACTTAGCTAGCCTGGAAACCAGGGAGACCTGGGTTCAACTCCTGCATTTGACACACAATGGCTTAGAAAACTCTTTTAGACTCTTAAGTTGAATAGAAGTATTTGTAGAGGGAATTTCCTCATAGGAGCTTTTCCAACATCAATGAAATCTCAGGTCCTGCTCTACCTCCACTTTTTCTTAAACTCTGAGCATCTCTCTTTTAATGGTTAATTTTTTCCCCCTTTAGCCATGTACATGTTAGATCAACACATTGATCAGACAGGTGCTTATCGCTGCCTTTGTTCTCGGACAAGTACTGTAAAAACCCATAGAAAAGGGTGAATCACATCATCCAAGTAGTGTGTAAAAACTTAACTTTTTGATTTTATTCTCAGAAAAGCAAAAGCATATTCTGTTCTTTAATTTATTATGGGAAATAATGAGATGGAAATTTTACTGGTGAAGTGATGGCTGTTTGTAAGCACAACATGTAGGCTGTTTTTCTTGGTTTTTACCCGTGTGTGTGTGTAGTAAAATTACTCTCTGCTGGTAAAATGTTCAGTGTTATTTCTGGGCCTTAGGAAAGGGTGACTAATATGCCTGTTAGAGAGATGATGCTTATCTTGAAGACAAGGACCCGGGGTTCTATATGTAGTTGGAACTTTGGTTTCACTGGAAAATATGATAAATGAGAAGGCTTTATATGATTATTAAAGTTATTATTTATTTATTTAGGAGGGGGAAAATTTCCTTTGATGAACTTTTTGTGTGCATTTTGCCCAGGAGAGCAGCTGATCATATTAATAATCCCTTTGTATTCTTTTGAAATATGTCCCAGCTGTTTACAGCTACTTAGATTTAATTTTTTGGCCCTCTTTGGCATAGTCAAGCTAGAGTGAAGCTAAGATACGCTTGCCATATGAAAGATGGCTTTCTAGGTCAGGAAGTCTACCCTTTGTAAGATCTCTCTATTGGAGCTCACCTGAATAAGCTATTTCCCTTACATTGGCTTATAAAATGGAGCCTGTCCTTTTAATTGGAAGAGCAGTCCTGGATACCTTTTTCAAGGGCAGTATTCAGTGTTTTTAATCCCACAACTTCAAAGAAAGTTTTTGGTTTTGTTCTATGCAGAGCAGAGATCCCACCACTGGATGAGAAGACTCTACTATAATTGGTTAAGTCTGTTCTTTTGTCTAATTACCAGTTGGTAGCCATAGTTGTTTCTCTAAAGTTCATAAATGGAATTCTCAGCTGGAATGTTTCCATCATTTATTTGTTCTTTCATTTGTAATATATCTGTGTCCCATGATCTGGATCACAGAATTATTTTTAAAATGATCTTTCTTGGGAAGTCTTCTCTCAGTGCCACCCCAGGATCTGGAAAAGAATATAATCAAAGTGTTCTCTAATACTTATTTTTAAACCTCAAGTTTTGTGGACTAGACCTGTCTAGATTAGAGTAGAGAAAGGTTTGAGGCAGGGAGACCTAATAGGTGACTCTTGCAGTAGACTGGGCTAAAGGTGAGGGGGACCTGTACTGTGGGGCATGGGCTGGAGCAGAGGGAGAAACATATGTAAGAGATGTGGGATGGAGGCTGCTAGATGCCTCAGAGAGAGATGGACCAGAAAAGGAGATGTCTCAAGGGATCCCTGTTTAATATGTCTACTTCAGTATTCACTATCCAATATCAAGAGTTTCCTAGTATGCTGGCTGGACCCCTGTGATAGATTAAGGTTGATTAAACACTATCAGAAGATGTGGCTCAGTAACTTTGGGTAGAGTACTCACATAAATGAGATCCAAGATAGATCTAAGTATTGAAGTGCTTCCCCTACTTTTTTTTTCCTCTGGGGTTTTCCTGACTTAAAAAAAATTAAAAAGAAGTTTTACTAATTTTTTTTTTTTTTGCTGTTAACTGAGGTTACACGATGAATTTGATTTGCAATATCATTCCCATCAGCTATTGTCTGCTATAAGATCTGTAGAAATCTGATTTTGTACCACCTGTTGTGCCTTCTTTTTTCTTATGAGATGTCAGGCTTTGACTGGCTTTTGCCTCTTTGAGGAAAAAGACAGTAGAGAGAATAATCGGAGAGGAAAGAAATAAATATTATAAAAGATGAGGGATAAAGGCTTATCCAATAAAGCTGGTGGTTTATGCAGACGTGTCAAGATCTCAACCCCAAGTATCGACTGGAACCAGACTGAGATGTAATTGTAAAATGCTGAATAAAATAAATTAAAAAAACCCAATAAAACATAGATAATGTTAATTTGAGGTTTTTTCAAGGCAATATGTGACTCACAGGGATTCATTTCTATTTAAATTTGACACCAGTGGTTTGCAGGGTCAAATGTTGGTGTGACATTAAAAAAAATCAATCATTAATTAAGCACTTACCATGTGCCAGTCACTGTACCAGCCACAGAATACACAAAGAAAGACAAAAGTATTTCTTATTCCCTCTAGGAACTCATATTCTAATGGAGGAGATAATATGCAAATATTTGTGCATACAGGATAAATACCAAGGGAAGGCAGTAGCGGGAGTAAGTTGCATGGTGGGGGCAGGGGGTGGGGAGGAGTGTCTGCTGGCTCTGGTAAAGGTTTTTTCCAAAAGCAGAAGTTTGAGTTCTGTTTTGAAGGAGACCAAGGTGAAGATGGGGGCCATTCCAGGGCAAAGCCAGTGAAAAGGCAGAGTTTTGGATGGAAAGTCCTGTATTACAACAAGTAGGCTAGTGCTGCTGCATCAGAATATCTCTAATCCATAATAATGGGACAGCTAGATATCACAGTGGATAGATGATAGAATCTGGAGTCTGGAAGACTCATCTTCCTGAGTTCAGATCCCACTTCAGTCACTTACTAGCTCTGTGACCCAGTTTGCCTCAGTTTCTTCATCCAGATGAGCTGGAGAAGGAAATGGTAAACCATTTCACTATCTTTGCCAAGAAAACCTCAAATGGAGTCATGAAGAATCAAACGTTACTGAAAATGACTGAACTATGCAATCCGTCATTGTCACTAACATTGCCATACCAAGGGTCACACAGCTAGTATCGTACAGTATATGGTGGAGAAGAATAGTGTGTCAAATAACTGGAAAGGTGGGGGGCAGGTTTTGAAAGGCAGTAGTGGTGGTGGCTGGTCAGACCTGTGATTTAAAAAAAAGTCACTTTGCAGCTAAACAGGAGATGGGTTAGCTGAATGGGCGGCTAGGTGGATAGAGTGCTGGACCTGGAATCAGAAAGACCTGAATTCAAGTATAGCCTAAGATATGTACTGCCTGTGCGACCCTGCACAAGTCACTTAACTTCTGTCTGCCTCAGTTTCCTCAGCTGTAAAATGAGAATAATAATAGCACCTACCTCCCAGGGTTGTTGTGAGAGTCATAATTGTAAAACCTTTACTACAATGCCTGGCATATAATAAACACTATATAAATCTTAGCTATTCTTATTCTTATTATGGCTTAGAATGGGAAGAGATTTGTGGTAGGGAGATCAATTAGAAGGCTATTGTAATGGCTCCATATAAGGTGAAAAGAAGGATGAAAACTGAGAAAAGACCATTGATTTGCAAAAAGACAGGGTTCATTGGTAACCTTCAAACATAATAATTGAGGTCCTGAAGAAAGATTGCAGGAGGAGGTAGCAGGGTTAGGTAAAGATTTTTAATATTTTTGAACTGTATACTTATTAGGCAGACAGGTCAGCTGTTGCCTTTTCTTTGTAGGATGAAAAGAACTGTTTGCTTGCCAACAATTGTACTTGCTTGCTCCTGTAGACACAGGAAAATAGCCACGTGAAATGTGCCTGTTTCTGTAGATGAATTAAGGTTTCCTTGTTTTGAGATAGGCAACATCTGAACACATTTAAAATCAGAATTCCAAGGCCAAGAAAGCCCTAAAGGTTAGAAGTGAGGATAGTACAGTGCTCGTGAGTTAGGAGTGGGGGCAAATTAGAATAGACCCACTTTTTCAGACCCACTTTGATTTATCTTTAACTTGCTGTTTTTTGGTGTGTTTTGGGCTTGTTTATGTATTATTTAGCTGAGCAGTGAGCTCTTTATGGTTTCTTCATGTCAGGATATGACTCCATGTAGAGTAGAAGGTAAATAGAAAAAAGTTTGAAGGAGTAAGAAGATCATACAGAGAATGGAAATGTCAGTTTTGGAGGGAGGTGAGTGGAAGGTTAGTGGTTCATGTCATGGGGGTGAAAAGGAAGGGATGGATGACCAACGTTCTTACTCTTCTTCACGTGCTTTGTAGTAATTGAGGCATAGAGACGGCTTTCCAGTCTGGTGTACCTTGTGAGTCTACTCAGTAACCCAGGATTTTGCCAGGAGATTTGGTTTCCAAGGTGGTGGATGAACAGTGTCTAAGAATGACAGTATGCCCCACAAAAGCGATTGGATCTTCACGGGTTAATGTCCCCCAATATTTCATGTTTTGTGGATTGAGATTTATAATAACAAAAATATTCTTAAGCTTTGTGGCGTTTAAAAACTGTATTTGAGACCACAAGTAGTTTCTTCATGTATCCTCTGAAGTTCTTAGGACACTTAATTCTCCCTCTTGACTTCCTCTTTGGCTAGTGGCTGCAATTTCCTCTACAGGAACGACTTCCCGCTGGGTACTGTTCAGCTCTGCCACTTCTGTCTTGGATTACCCTGTGTTTTTATCTAATGCCATAAATGAATTGCAACACTTGACCATTTCATCACAGAATAAATTGGGGAAGTCTAGCAGGAAATCACAAGTTGACCGGCCCAAACAAGAACTTTGTGTCTCTTGGTTGCTGTGTCATGATAAGCAGTTAGTGTTTGGAACAGCAGTTATAAGTGTCCCTTTTATGAAAGGATTGCACTCTCTGGTGACACATGTTTGAGAGTCATTGCTTGATGGGCAGAGGAAAATGACCTTACCCCCAGTCCTCATACATTCCTCTCCTTACCTTTGTCCCACTGCCCCTGTTCTTCCTGTACCACCCCCACATCAACATTTTCTTGGATTTAGTATTTATTAAAAAAAAAAAAAAGCAAACTAATAGCTTATAATATCATAAGTTTAACTGAACTTGACCCAGGGTGAGACTGGTTCTGGTTTTTACTGAAGGTCATGTCCAGTTCCTTAAGTAATACGTAACGGAGGTTTTGTCAGTACATTTAAAAAAAGTTTGCCTTTCTGCAGTCATCTTACAGGAATCTACACTTCTGACTACATTGGAAAAAACTTGTCTGCCATGTTTCCTCCATCTCTCTTCCTTTCTCTCTCTCTCACTTGTTTTTCCCCAAGTGCTTTTGCCTGGCAAGTTCATTATGTACTGTTGACCTCATCTTTTCTCTACAAGTGCCCTCACTGATCAGGAAGCATGATTACCTGCTGAAAACCTGAGTTTCTTGCAGCCAGAACAGCATTCCAGAGTGGTAGCATTTCTCCCATTAAGCTACAGCACATGTGAAATCAGTCACTTTTTTTCCTACCTTGCTGGCTTGTTCTGTTGTATAGAATCCAGAATTAGAAGAAAAAGTTTTTAGACCTTTGAAAATTCAGAAGGAACCTCTTTGATTTCTTTCTGAATCAACTGCAGGAACCAAAATCCATTTCCCTTTTATGGTGCCTTTAGAGACACCTACTAATACCAGATCTTCCAAAGCTAAATGGAAAGGTACCTTGTTAACTTTTGTATGGTATTTACCTTCAGTTAGAGAATAGGCAATGAATTTTTAGTAAAAAATTGAATTAAAATTCATTTAGCACCTTTGATCTAAAATCCAGTTATTTTATATAATTTACATTATATTATGTTATATTTATCCTTAAAACATCTCCTTTATAAGAGAGGGTAATTACTAAATTAGGGTTGGGGGGTAGGAATAGAGGAAGGTAATACAGTGCTTACTAAATGCCAGGTACTATGTTAAGCGCTTTACAAATATTAGCGCATTTGACCCTCCTAATGACTCTGTGAGGTAGGTGCTGCTATTATCCCCCATTCTACAGTTGGGGAAACTGGCGGAAAAAGTGACTTGCCCATACTCACACAGCTGGGACGTGTCTGAGGCTGGGTGGTCTTCTTGATTCCATGCCCAGTGCTCTATTCACTGAGCCATCGAGCTCCCTCTATCCTACCATGAAAGTATAGGGTAGATACGCCATGCCAGGAAAGTACAGTGTTGTAGAAAGGGCCCTGGGTTCGAGTACTTCTTCTTGTCCCTGAGATATTTGATAAGTCACTTAATTTGTTCTTGAGCCTAGTTTTCATCATGATTTGTCATATATATCATATGACAGATATATCATAAAATTTACTAGAATATTAATGTATTAGTAAATGAGGAATAGCTAATAGAGTTTCACAGGTGTTTTTTTTTTCCTTGATAGGATCTCTCAGCATTATCAATTAACATTTAATGAAATCAGAGAATGTGAGAGTAGGAAGAGACTTCATCTTGCCAGCTAGCCCATCTTCCCTTCAATATGAGGGTGATATAAAATGGTGATATATTTTTATATCACCATTTCTCTTTTACACATCGTTCATCAGCCTATCACCTGTGTTTATTAAGGGAGTGCTCTGTGTTGGGTCCTGGGATCATAACTGTACACTTGAGACATTTCTTGCCCATGAGGATCCTACATTTATTTTATCTCATTTAACTTCCACTTGAACATTTCCATTACTGTGAAATTCAGTATCTCATGTTTGAACAACAGCAAAAACCTTCTTCACATTGGTCTCAGAACAGATATACCAAGTATGTCTAGTTTATTCAATTCAGCAAGCACATTATTCACTAATTTCAATTTACAAGAGCTTCCTAAGTGCCAGTCACTGTGCTAAGATTCAAATAAGAAAAAGAGACGGTCTCTGTTTTCAAGGAACTTGCAATCTAATGGGAGAAAATAATATACAAAACAAAGATGAAGAGAGGGGAAGGAAGGTCCAGGGGTTACAGACTTGAGGCTATATTGTTTTGAGATCTAGGAGAGCTGCTGATGGAGAATGGAGCTTCCTAGAAGGTTGGTCATCAATAGAGGAAGACTTTAGGCAGAGTTTAGTGCTCACCCTCCAACACTCCAGTCAGAAAGGAGAGGTAAAAAGAGACAGTCTTTGCCCTCAAAGAGCTTATTTGTATAGATCAATGGAGTATGAATATAAAATATCAAGAAATAATGTAAACATTATATGTTCTTTTCTTTTTGAAGGCAATTGGAGTTAAGTGACTTGCCCATGATCACATAAGTATCTGGGGCTCAATTTGAACTCAGGTCTTCCTGACTCCAGGAAGAACATTTAAGGTACTGGAAGGTGGAGGCAAGGGAAGGAGTTAGGCATTGAAGGAAGCCCAGCCCTGTGTGGAAGCCCAGCAGTAGAGAGTTTGGGGAATAACAAGTAAGCCAGTTTATCTAGAATATAGAGTATTATGGCAAAAGGAATAATAGAAAGTAAGTGGGAATGTTGGGTTGAAACCAGAATGTGGAGGACTTTAATTAAACATTTTTTTATTGTTGTCTTTTTTTATATGTCACCTTCATTTCCCCATATATCCCTCCTTCTCTATGCAACCAGCCATGGTCCTCCACTTTTACAAAAAAGAGAGGGAGAGTCTTACATTTACTCATCTGTCCTCCACAGACAAGTTTGGACATTGTAATTACATGATCTTTGGTTTCATTTTCTCTTCTTTCCATTTCTATTTTTGTAAACACTATATATTTTGCTGTCCTGATGTAGTCCCACATTTCTCTGAATTCTTCACATTTACGCAAACTCCATCATATTTATCTATAACAATTTGTTTTGTCATTCTCAACTGATAAATCTTTTTCTAGTTCTTTGCTATGACATAAAGTGCTGCTATGTATATGGGACCTTTCTCTCTGCCTTTGACTGGGATGGGATATATATGCCTAGCAGTTAGAATTCTGGATGAAAGGATATGGGCAATTTAGTCACTTTTTGAAATATATTTTCAAATTGCTTTTCAGAATTGTTGTACCAATTCAGACTACCATCAAGTGTATTCAGGTGCCTATTTTCCCCCACAATTTGAGTAGAGTTTTAAATGCCAGGCTAGGTAATTTCTGTTTTTTCCCAGAAGCGTAGGATTTTGGGCTAGGAGGGCCCTCAGAGGCTTAGTTTAATTCCCTCTTTTTACAAATGATGAAACACACAAGGGGATGGGTTCTGACTTAAGTAAGGTCACATTGTAAGGGTATGGATTCGAACCCAGGCTTTCTTGATTCTTAATTCCAGCATCCTATTGATTAGAGTGGGTAGCTGGGTGGTACAGTGCATAGAGAACCAGGCCTGGATTCAGGAAGACTCATCTAAACGAGTTCAAATCTGGCCTCAGATACTTACTAGTGGTGTGACCCTGGGTAAGTCACTTAACCCTGAGTGGTTTACTTTCTTCATCTGTAAAAATGAGCTGGAGAAGGAAATGGCAAATCACTCCAGAATCTCTGCCAAGAAAACCCCAAAAGGGGTCATGAAGGATCAAATACAGCTGACCAACAACATTCACTGGAGAATAAATTCCACTTAAATTTTATTTTAGCTGGGCAGTTATGTGGTTAGACCTCTACCATTTGAAATTTTGTTGTATCTATAACCATATTAATATAGCTACTCTTTCAGCTTTGCATTTTGCAGACCCATTTATGCACCTCAATCTGTGAAGCCCTTGTACACATCCTCCTGTAAATCTGCCATTGCTCTTGGTATGATTTGTAACTAATTCTTGAGGGTCAATGACATTTTGATTTACAACCA
The DNA here is from genome assembly GCF_028583685.1 of Petaurus breviceps papuanus. Taxonomy (NCBI): domain Eukaryota; kingdom Metazoa; phylum Chordata; class Mammalia; order Diprotodontia; family Petauridae; genus Petaurus; species Petaurus breviceps. The sequence goes on from NW_027186304.1 coordinate 53,717,859, forward strand.
TTTACAAGCACCATTGTTAAGAATATTGATGCAGGGACAGCTAGGTGGTGCAGTGAATAGAGCCCCGGCTGTGGAGTCAGGAGGACCTGAGTTTAAAACCAGCCTCAGACACTTAATGCAAAAACTAGCCGTGTGACCTTGGGCAAGTCACTTAGCCCCAATTGCCCTACCTTCTCTCCCTCCAAAAAAAAAAAGCAAAAAAAAATTTTTGATGCAAAAAAAGTTAGCTTTTGTTTTTGGAAGATTCTTGTGTTATTAAACACTGCATAATTTCCCAAAGGGAGCCCAGACCATTTTCCTTCTCTTTAATTGTGGGACCACATATGTCTAAAATGTGTATACTAGTGATCAAATGAGATATTGTGTGTAAAGTGCTTTGTAAACTTTAAAATACTATATGATTGCTTGCTATTGTTATTATTGTTATTGTTGACCAACTGTGATATTATTCCTGTGTAAATAGACTGAACTCTTCAGTGATTACGGTTTTTCTTTAGGAAATGCTGCAGTGTTGGGGGAGTGCAGGGTTGATGTCCTCACAGTGTGGTATACAAAAATAGGGCATGTAGGGGATATTTCCTGTAGTGAAGCTTCTTAACCTTTTTTTGTCAGGTATCCCTTGGTACTCGGGTCAAACCTATAGACCCTTCTTAAAATGGTAGGTAACAAGCATCTATTACATGCTTACTGTGTTCCAGTAGCTGTGCTAAGTCAGAGGTATAGAAATGAAAGCAAAAAGAAAGATAGTTTTTACTCTCTTGGAACTTACATTCTAACAGGGGACCACAACTCATAAAAAGCAGGATGGGAATGGGGAAGGGGAGGAAGTAGCCAGTGGGGAATATGGCAGTAAAGTAAATAGAGGCAGAATCAGTTAGTAGGAGAATGAAACATACCTGGCCTGTGCCTGTCCCAAATGGAGGCCCTGGAGGGATCTCATCAGTAAGGAAAAGGGGCCATTGCAGTGGAGGGATATTTCAGAATACAGAGGTCCCATATGTTAAAAGAAGCTCCAGCTAAGAAGACAACTAAGGATAAACCATGGCTTTTGATCTGTAGAGTCAGAAGCATAACAAGGAGGTATTTTAAAAAAAAGTTTTGGTATTGATTTAAAAAATACATAGAATTACAAAGAAAATCAATTTTGTTGAAATGGTTATCAAAATATTTTTTAAACAAATAGCTTTAAGGATCCCAGGTTAAGAATCCTTCTGTTATAAGGAAGTTCTCCCATTTGTACTCTGTGTGTGTAGAACATTTTCAATGACAATGGCACACTGAAGGATTCTTAGCCCCCTCTGCCCCTGAGGAAAAGGCACAAATCCTCCCACTGCAGGAGTAAAAGCTTAGGGGCCATGTTGTCTTTTTTGCTTGTTGTTTTCTCAGGTTATTGTACATTCTCAGGCCAAGTAAGTCATGACCCAGGAGTTACCCTACTGATGGACGAGGAGTCTTCTGGGTCTTCGGAAAGCAGACAATTGTCAGAACATTCTTTGAAGCGCTCTTAAGCATTGTAGAATCTGTCGAAGTTTCCTCACTGGCATAGCCATCAAGGCCCCAGGGTCATCCCATTGAAGAGATGAGGAAATCTGTCACAATTTTGTGGCCTGGATAATTAAGCTGTGCCTCAGGAAGATTATGTGAGCAGTTGGGTGGTCAGTCAATTGTAGAGGGAAGAGGCTAGAAGCAGGGAAACAAATTGGAGCATATTCAAATAAACAAGACAGGAACTGATGAAGGCCTGAACTAGAGTGGTGACTTTGTGAGTGGAGAATGTGAGAAATATTGTAGAAGTAGAATTAATATGACTGGATTGTTGATTGAATACAAGGATGAAAGAAAAGAAAGAGAGGCAAGAATGACTATGAGATGGTGAAGTGGGATGACTGGAAGTGTGGCGTTGCCCTCACCATTAGTAAGGAAGTTGTGGGGAGGGTAAGACAATGAATTTCATTTTAGACACAGCGAGCTTAAAGTACAAAGGGACTATTTCTACTGTGTTTCCCCAATAATAAGACACTGTCTTATTATTTTTTTTGGACAGAAAAACACCAGAGGGCTTATTTTCAGGGGAGGGCTTATTTTAATGAACATTGGCAGCAATTTTAATAAACAGGTAAATGTGAACAAAAAAATGTACCTTTATTCAATAATGAATTCAATAAAGAACAGGATGACGCGCTCACTGCTGCAGCTCTGATTGGATGCAGCTTGGAGCGCGGTGTGCGTTTCACCCGGGGGGGGGCGGTGCATACAGAGGGTACCGTAATGTAGCGTGTAGCGCAGGGGATCACCTTCACTACAGTAACAATCTCAATAGGGCTTATTTTCGGGAGAGGGCTTATTTTAGAGGAATCTTGCACAGTAAGGGGAGGGCTTATTTTCGGGATAGGTCTTATTATCGGGGAAACACGGTAGCACACGGTTGATAGTGTAATCCGGGGTGGGGAACCTGCGACTTTCAGGCGGTCTTCTGGATCCTCAAGTGTGGCCCTTTGACTGAATCCAAACTTCACAGAACAAATCCCCTTAATAAGAGGATTTGTTCTGTAAAACTTGGACAGTCAAAAGGCTGTGCCCAACGACTTAGAAGGCCACATGTAGCCTCAAGGCTGCAGATTCCCCATCCCTAGTCTAATCCCTTATGTTGAATTTACATAGGGTGTTTAGAGAGAACTGGCAGCACTAGTGTGAGGGCTTAGAGTCCTTTTTGGGGCTGCTCATCCATCTTTGGTGTCCACCTTTTACCTAATTCTTACCTGTGGCTCTAAGAAGCTGCAGTGTTTTTGGTGGCCACACCCTGGTGAAACTGTCTTGTGGCAGAGGGGCTAAACCAGTTTGAGGGGTAGCTGACAGCCCTCAGATCCATCATTGAATTAGGGGGGTGTCTGATCCAAGCATGTGAAGATCTCCTCCAGCAAAATGGGCGTATAAGAACCATTTGTTCCGATGGCTGTGAAGGTGGCTGAAGTGGGGCAGGTGCTGTGGGGTGCTTAGAGTGTGGTCAGGCATTTCTGGGCAAAGTCTTGGCTTTCGTCCAGCCACTGTACTTGGATGACTCAGGAAGAGAGTGAGGCTGAAAACTTTGCCTCACTTAAATCCAATTCACATGCAGGTCAAGACATTACCTTGTGATGTCATTGGTCCTCTTTGAAAATGAAGAATAAACAACATTTGTATTTCCAACACATAGCCCAGTGCTCTACTCTTTAAAAAATTTTTAATATGGTATTTTATTTTCCCCAATTACATGTGAAAATAATGTTTGAAAATTTTTTTCAAAAGCTTTGAGTTCCAAATTCTGCCTCTCCCTCCCCCCGCTCCCATGGTAAGCAATCTGATAGAGTTTATACATGTGCAAATCATGTAAACCGTTTCCAAATTAGTCATTTTGTACAAGAAGACTCAAATTTTAAAAAATGAAAGAAAGGAAGGAAAGAGAGGAAAATAGCATGCTTCAGTCTGTTTTCAGATATCAGGTCTTTCTCTGGAGGCGGATAGTATGTTTTATCATTAGTCCTTTGAAGTTGTCTTGGATCATTGTATTGCTGAGAATAGCTAAATTATTCACAGGTCTTCATCATACAATATTGTTGTTAATGTGTACAACATTCTCCTGGTTCTGCTCAGTTTACTTTGCATCAGTTCATGTAAGTCTTTCCAGGTTTTTCTGAAATCATCCTGCTTGTCATTTCTTATAGCACAATAATAATCCATCACAATCATATACCATAGCTTGTTTAGCCACTCCTCAACAACAAGCATCCTTTTGATTTCCAGTTCTTATCCAACACAAAAGGAGCTGCTATAAATATTTTTGTATTAATACGTCCCCTCCCCTTTTTTTTATGTCTTTGGGATATAGACCTAGCAGTGGTATTGCTGGATCAAAGGCTTTGCACAGATTTATAGCCCTGGACATAGTTCCAAATTGATCTTCAGAATGGTGGGATCAGTTCACAACTCCAACAACAGTGCATTAGTGTCTCAGTTTTTCCACATTGCCTCCAGCATTTATCATTTTCCTTTTCTGTCATATTATCCAATCTGACAGGTGTGAGGTGGTAACTCAGAGTTGTTTTAATTTGTATTTCTCCAATTAATAATGATTTAGAGCATTTTTTTTATGTGACTCTAGATAGTTTTGATTTCATTGTCTAAAAACTATATGTTCATATCCTTTGACCATTTGTCAATTGGGGAATGACTTATATTTTTATAAATTTGACTCAGTTCTCTATATATTTGAGAAACAAGACCTTAATTAGAGATACTTGTTGCAAAAATTTCCCTGTTTTCTGCTTTTCTTTTAATTTTGGTTGCATTGGTTTTGTTTGTGTGAAACCTTTTAAATTTAATATAATCAAAATTATCCATTTTATATTTTATAAAGCTCTCTGTATTTTCTTTGTCCTAAATTTTTCACTTATATCTATCTGACAAATACATTATTCCATACTCTCCTAATTTACTTTTGGAATCACTATTTTTACGTGTGAGATGTTGATCTATACCTAGTATCTGACTTACTGTTTTCTACTTTTCCCAGTAGTTTTTGTCAAATAATTTTTTGTTCCAAAAGCTTGGATCTTTCAGTTTATCATATACGAGATAACTATGGTCTTTGGTATAATGTAATGTGTACCTAATCTATTCCACTGGTCTACCTGTCTATTTCTTAGCCAGTACTAGATTGTTTTGATAATTACTAATTTATAATACTGTTGAGATCTGGTCTGGCTAGACCACCTTCCTTCACATATTTTTTTCACTGATTCCCTTGAAAGCCTTGACCTTTTGTTCTTCCAGATGAATTTTGTTATTATTTTTTTCTAGGTCTGTATGATAATTTTTGGTAGTTTGATTAATATGGCCCAGTACTTGGCTCTTAGTAAATGTTTAATAAATGTTTATTGACTGACTTCAAAAGGAGTTTCTAACCTGGTAATAGAGGAAAGGAAAGGAGAAAGAACATTGAGCCTAACTTCTGTTATGTAGAAATGGTTGTCAAACCATTTTTCTATTTTACTGTTGTTAATATGTTAATATGTATAAAGGCCAGTGTTTCTTCTGTCATATTGTGTTGTTACTCATCCCTATGTACAAAGTCCAGTTTAGTGGAGCAAGCAGGTGACCAGTGAACACTTAAGAGTTCTTTAAGAGTTTAGAGACAAAAGAAAATATTATCTCCATTTCATTTATGGAGAAGGTGAAGCATAGAGTGGCAGATTATTAGCCCAGCATCCCAAAGCTGAAATCACAGCCTTTGTGATACACTATGCTGTTGAATTTCCTGAATCCCAATTGAAGTTGTAAATGAATATTTCAAAAGTAATTTTTTTTTTCTGTCAGTAATTCAATCAGTTCTCTTTTATTTTGTAAGATGGCTTTTCACTCTAAACCATTGTTCATCTCACTAATTTCTAGGGGATTTTTTTTCCATCACATTCCATGTGCTTCCCTTCTTCTTTTAGATAAGCTTAATGGGATGATATAGTTTGTTTTTAAGTTTAGTTACAAAATTAAGAAAAAATGATTAAATTGTTTAAAATTAAACAAGGAAATTAAATTAGCACGAGAAAAGAGTGCCTTCTTTGTTTGTGAGCAGTGCATTTCTATTGTGCATTTCGGCATATTGAACTGGCACTGTCTCATTTATAGGATATTTTGGTAGTCTAGTCCAGTTCAATACAGCAGCTCTTTTTTTTTCATGGTTTATGTTGGCATTAAAAAGTTACTGAAACTGGGAAAGGGGATAACAAGTTCTGCCCTGAAGCTAGTATAATCACTTGCTATTTAAAATGTTTTAATAGCTCTTGATTGAAGTTGTTATATAAACTAAGCACTGCCTAAGTTCATTAAATATTTTTTCACCTTAGCTCTTCAGTTAAAATTTCTCAAGATTTCTCCTGTAAGGTTCCAACTTTAGATGGTAACCTGTGACATAGTGAGAAGCCTCATGAACCTCTAGCTGTTCATAGTACCGTCAGTTGTTTCCTAGAGCTTAAGTACAAATAGTTTTTCAAAAAGTAATCTTGGTTAAAAAGATAAACAATATAAATTATAGGTGTGGTAATTCATATTTCAGTCATTCATAATGAATTAAAACTGTCTTTTACATAAAATAAAAATTATCATGAAAACATCTTGAAATGTTTTTTTTTTTAATAGCCCTTGAAAAGTTTTTGTCCTGGGTGTGTGAAAAGAATTTGGCATGTGGTTGATACATATCATAATTTTACTTGATTCTGGCACTTCGTAGGGAAAATACATTTAAAGTGGCTGAAGTTTCCAGGTTCAAAAATTGGCTGTAGCATATATACAGGTTTTTTTTTTCAATAAAAATGTCAGAGCTTTTTCTTATGTAGCATTATTGAACATGAACTATGGCCAAATTGGTACAAGGGCTCCAAAATAAATCCATCATTTGAGTAATTTGCAAATCAACAAGGATTTTAGTGGAGTTAGTCCCAAACAACTACTGTTCAAAACTGTTCTTGAGCATATGTTAAAGGTGTCATAATGTTGCCCAAAATGAAAATTACAGAACTTCAGAGTTGGAAAGGACCTCCATGGACATCTAGTCCAATGCAGCCTTGGAAAAAAAAAATTTCCGTTACAGCACATCTGACAAGTGGTCAGCCAGCATTTTCATGAATACTTCCACTGAAGGGGAACTCACTACCTTTTGAGGCACCGCTTTCTACTTCTGGATAAGTAATTGTTTGGAAGGTTTTCATTAAGTAAAGTTTAAATTTGCTTCTTTGTCATTTCTACACATTGCTCCAAATTCTTCCCTCTGGGGTCAAACAATACAAATTAAATCTTTCTTCCACATGATAGCCTTTTCATTACTTGAAGATGACTGTCATGTCCCCCCTGAATATTTATTTGTCTAGGCTAAACATCTCCAGCTCCTTCACCAGATTCTCATGGCATGAAATTACATCATGTAAAATATGATAAATTATGTAAACAATTGTTGTTATTGTTGTTGAGTTCTTTCAGTCATGTTCAATTCTTTGTGACCCCATTTTGACTTTTCTTGGCAAAGATACTAGAGTGGTTTGCCATTTCTTTCTCTAGCTCATTTTACTGAGGAGGAAACTGAGGTAGAAAAGGTTAAGTGACTTGCCCAGGATCACATAGTGAGTGAGGATGGATTTGAATTCAGGTCTTCCTGATTTCAGACCCAACATTTTATCCACTGAGCCACCTAGCTGTTGTAAACATTTTACAAGTCTTAAAAATCATCTCTGGGTTTTCATGATGCTAATCTCTGCTGGTTTTCCTGCTCAGGCTCCTTTGATGGCTAATTATCCATGTTAGGCTTCATCCTAGTCCCTGATCTAATCAGCTCCCATGAGTTTAATACCATCTCTGTGAGAATAATTCACAGATCTGTACATCTAGCCCATCTCTAACCCAAGATTCAGTTCTGTATCACCAGTGATTTATTGGACATTTCAAACTAGATGTCAGAGATTCAACTTAAGATAAAAAATGTTCACAACAGAACTCGTTGATTCCCCTTCTTCCTCCCCGCCCCCATACCTACCTCTCTTCCAAGCTTCCTATTTCTGTAGAAGACACCAACAAGGTCTTCCAACCTTGGGGTTACTCTTGACTCTTCATTCTCCCTTACCCCACATATGCAATCAATTGCAAGATCTTCTTGTTTCTATCTTTATAATATCTCATGCATCTGAATCCTCTACTCATGTAACCTATACCTTTTGTGTAGACCATTGCAGTGACAAAATGCAACTAATTGCGAATCTAATTGTGAAGCAAAATATAACAAAAACAGCTAAGTAAATTTTATATGGCATGATTTTTCTCATATCTCAGACCAGAAATCCCCATCAAATTTCTCCACAATCTGATCATTCCTCCCCATAGTTGCCAAAGCGATTTTCCTTAAGTGCACAGATGACCACATCACTCCCTTACTCAATAAAGTCCAGTGACTCCCTGTTGCCTCTATTAAATACAGATTCTTTTGCTGGACTTTTAAAACCCTTTACAACCTCATTCTATCTTTCCATCCTCATTTCACACTACTCCCCTTCCTCCACTTAATTATTCAGCCAACTATCCTCTCTTTTTTTCTCACCCATCATTATACCCCCCATCTCTATACCTTTTGAGTTATCCATCCATCTCTATGCATTGAATGTACCCTCTCTTCTCCTCTACCGCATCAAATCTCCATCTTCTTTCAAGAACAAGCTTAAGAAGCACTTTTTCCATTTAAGCACCTACCACAGTATTCAGCACATGTAGTTGCTTAATAAATGTTTATTTACTTAACGTGCTATAAAAGTGCCAGCTAGTTTTCATCATTTTGGTTTTCATCCTCTGGACGCTTGCTGCCTTATCAATATTCTTCCCAAATTGTAGCACCTATAACTAAAATCATAACCCCAGATATGGTCTGACCAAGGCAGAATAAAATCCTCTTTATTTCTGGAAGATGTCTCCCTTAATGTAGGCCAAGATTGCATTAACCTTTATTTTTGGTTGTCATATCACACTGTTGACATATTGAGTTTGTGTTTTGCTAAAAACCTCTGGTCTTTTTTCAGACAGACCATTGTTTAACCATGCCTTCTCTATCTTGTACTTGTGAAGTCAGTTTCTTAAAAACCCTCAAATTTAAGTCCACATTTGTCTCTATTAAATTGCATCTAATTTGATTATCTCAGTCAGTCAATAAACATTTACTTAGTATCTGCTGTGTACCAGAGAGCAGTCAGGTGGTTAAGTGGATAGAGCTCTTGGTCTGGAGTCCGGAAGACCTGAGTTCAATTATGGCTTCAGATACTAGCTGGGTGACCCTGTATAAGTCACTTAATCCTCTTTGACTCAGTTTCCTTATCTAGAAAATGAGCTGGAAGAGGAAATGGCAAACCACTCTAGTATCTTTGCAAAGAAAATCCCAAATGGGGTCATGAAGAGTCAGACACAACTGAAATGACTGAACAACAATAACAAAACTACTGTACTAGATACTGCTAAAAGCTGGGGATGCAGAGTCAAAAGACCATCCCCGCCCTCTTGGAATTTACAGTCTAAATACAGTGTATTAGATATCCCTCTTGGCTTTGTGTCATCTGCAGATGTAACTGGGATGCCATCCTTATCTTCCTTGCAATTATTGATTCAAATGGTGGATAGTTCAGATATGCTTCTCGCAAGTAGAGATTCCCTTCCAAGCAGACCATTAGTGGCTACCCTTTAAGTCCAGCATTTTGCCTCGTATAGAGTGCATCTAACTATTATTGTGAAAACTTATTGCTTCATCTTTTCCAAAAGAATAGTCTGAGATACTTTATCAAAAGCCATACTAAAACTTCAGTATGTTATATTGATAGCATTCATCTGCTCTACTATTCTAATAACCCTGTCTTTTCACTTATTAGCATTCATTGAGATCTGGCTACCCTTTGACACGACATCCTTGGCCATTGTCTCCAATTCTGTTTGGGCTTTGTCTCACATTTCTAATCCTACCAATCCCGGATGGGGAGATAAATCCTCCTTGCTCCTCCTCATTGTCTCTTCCATTTTCTCTCCTTGCCTCCTTTTCCAGGAACCTTTTCATTTTTTGGAATTTACATAATTAAAATCTTGCTCTCAATCAAAATTATGGCAGCCTTAGTATAATGATGTGCAGATCATTCTCCCTTTTTTCTCAAGGAGTTCAGTATCTGGCTCACTATATTTCTCTCCTCTCCAAGGCTTGCTATTATATTAGGGCACTTTAGTATTCATGTACATGCCAGTCAGTCAGTAGACATTTATTAAGTGCCCATTGGGGATCTAAATAAGAAAGAGAAATACATTCCTTGCCCACAAGGAGCTTATAATCGATTGGGGAAAGATAGTACACAAAAATAAGCTGAACAGGGGGTGCACCAGGGCGCTATGATGTTTGAAACCAAGCAGAGCTACCAATGGAAAATAAAGATAAAAATCTTTCAGTTATTACATTAATAGCATTGCCCTCCTTTCTGTAGAATATAGGAAAATGTGGTGCTTCAAGGGAAAGAATGCTGCATCTGGAGGCAAATGCTACCTCGTCTGTTGTCCTTCTGTGTGACCTTGGGCAAGTCAATTCCCTTCCGTAGACCTTGGCCGTTCTCTCGTCTGTAAAATGAAAGGGTTGGATTAGATTGACTTTTAGCTCTAAACCTATTTCAATACTCTCATGTTCCTGAGCCTGTGTACTCTTCCTTTTTCTAGGAATAGTAATGTGAGACCCTATACATATTCATCTATCTGGACAACTTTGGAAATTTGAAGGTTAAAGAGAGACATGACATGCCTTAATTTAATTAAACTACTCTGACAAAAGCAGTTTTACAACAGTGGTAGGAGTAGTAGTTGTTACTGTTGTGCTTTGTTCTTGAAGGGGACCAAAATGACATCACTATGTTAGTCAAGTCACAGGGCTTCTGATTGTGACTGATCAGGCCAATAGGAGCTCAGAATGCTCTTCCCCAGGTCAGGCACAAGTAATCCATGTTGATGTTTGGTGGATTCTCCAAATTTGTGCATTTCATGTTTCTTTTGAGCTGTTTCAATTCTGCTTTGCTTATAGAGCACAGCACCTTCTCTGATGTGGGCATGATATGCTGAGCAGTCCTATGCCAATGTCTCCTGTGTCACACAATCACTTCCGAAGTTCTTTAGGGAGACCTCGAGTGTGTCCTTGTAATTCTTTGAGGATAATCACAATATGAATGTAACTTCTCTGGAAGTTAACAACTTAATAGAAACAGGTTTGCTGTAGCTGGTAATTAAAAACATTTTTTGGTGTGTATAGCCTTAGTTTTTAGAAAACTTCTAATTTAATAAGTTCAAGTTTCTGTCTTTATGCTTAAGATCAGTAGTAGTACATATGAAATTTGAAGACATTATAAATTTGTACAAAATAAATTAGAACAGTCTCTGTGATACTCAGGAGTACGAGCAAACATTTCAAATTGACTTCCTTTTTATGCATTTTCAAACATTTTGGATTTTGTTATCCTGTCTTGAGAATATACTTTTTATGTGTAAATATCTTGACTGGTCCTTTTTGTTTGTTTGGCTCAAGGGTCTGTGAAATAGAGAATACCTTCCCATTCTCAGACCGCTTAGTATGTCTCCCTCACAGTTTCATATTAGATGTTGTCCCCTTTCTTACGTCTGTTGTTCTGGAAAATTCAGCTTTCAATTATACCTAATTCAATAAAGAAGACAAACCCTCCCATTACAAGAAATACTATTAAAAAGCAGACAGCATTTTAATTATAATAGATGAGTTGGTGAGTTTGATAGCCAAGAGTTGGCAGACAGTTCTCAAGGCATGCTATTTTCTCTCTTGGTATTCTGCCCTTGCTTTGTTTTCAGGATGCAGTTGTACTCACATGGAAATTTTAGTTACCCATTTTTGTGTTTGTATTTCTTTGTGTGTTCAGTACTGTTCCATGTGGCAAAAGAGACCAAGCACAGCTCACGGGCATAAAGAAAGCCTTATGTGTTTGAAAAAAGAAGTAGATAGCCATTGTCTTCTCCATATTTTTAGGCTTTCAGAAGGTTCTGGTTTAGTTCCTTTATTTTCAGAATGTGGTTTGCATTGAAACTAATTATTTCGGAACAAGGAAGAATTCTGAGTATGGAGAGGAGTCCGTAAGAGTGAAACCTACTATTTGCCTTGGACCAGGGGTTCTTATTCTTTGTGTGTGTGTGTGTGTGTGTGTGTCGTGGACCCTTTAGCCATTCTAGAGAAGCCCGTGGACCCCTTCTCGGAATGATGCATAGAATGTGTGTCCCTTTTTCTACTCTGATATGTTCACCACCATTACAAGCTCTCATCACCTTATGCCTGGATTACTTCAATAGTTTGTCGGTTGGTCTCATTGCCCCGTGTCTCTTGCCATCCTAGGCCTTCCTCTGCTCTGATGTCAAAGTGATCTTCCTAAAGCACAGATATGATCATGTCACCCTGACTTGGTAAACTCCAGTGACTGTCTCCTGCCACCTCCAGGATCAAATACAAAATCTTCTCTCATTCAAAGCCCAAATAACCTTCTCTCCCACTTCCTACCTTTTCTCTCTCTCTCTCTTTTTTTTTTTGCCTTTTGGAGGGCAATTGGGGTTAAGTAACTTGCCCAAGGTTACACGGCTAGTTTTTGTGTGTGTGTGTGTGTGTGTGTGTGTGTGTGTGTGTGTGTTAAGTGTTTGAGGCCGGAACTGAACTCAGGCCCTCCTGACTCTGGGGCCGGCGCTTTGCTCACTGCGCCACCTAGCCGCCCAACCACTTCCCACCTTTTCAATCTTCTTGCATCCCCTCTTTTTAGCCCTAACTCCTAATCCTAATCCTAACCCTCTCCCCACCTCTTCTTCCATTCAGTGACACTAGCCTCATTGCTGTTCCTAGGACACAATGTTCTCTCTCTCCTGACCGTGGACCTTTTCGCTGTCTGTCCTTCATGCCTGGATTGCTCTCCCTCCTTATCTCTGCCTTGTGACTTCCCTCTTTCCTCTCTAAAAATCCTACCTTCTATGGGAAACCTTTCCCAATCCCCCATAATGCTAGTGCTTTCCTTCTGTAGATTATATCTGATTTATCCTGTGTGTAACTTGTTTGTATACAGTTGTTGTCTTCCCCATCTGAGGTAGCTAGGTGGTGGATGCAGTCAGGAAGACCTGAGTTCAAATGGGTCCTCAGACACTCACTAGCTGTGTGATCCTGATCAGGTCACCTAACCTGTCTGCCTCAGTTTCCTCAGCTGTAAAATGGTGATAATAGCAGCACCCGCTTCTCAGAGTTGTAAGGATCAAATGAGATAATATCTGAATGCTTAAGCACAGTGCTTGGCGCCTATGTAGGCACTGTATGAATACTCTTATTCTTACTGCTCTTGTTAGACCCTGAGATGCTTGAGAGCAGAGACTGCCTTGTCTCTCTTTGTATTCCCGTCCCTTTGCACAGTGCTGGGCCTGGAGTCTGGAAGAACCATCTCCCTGGGTTAAAACTGGCATCAGACACTCACTAGCTGTGTGACCCTGGGCAAATCACTTAACCCCGGAATCTAAAAAAAAAAGTTATCTGAGGCCACTTGTTGGAGTGGATGGAGAGCTAGTTGAACATTAGGAAGACATGGTTCCAAATCTGACCTTTGAGACTTCCTGGTTAGTTAAAACTGACAGGGCAACTTCTCAGGGCTTCAGGAAAATCTCAGAGATGATGAATTGCAGAGCCAATGCAGACTTGCATCAGCAGAGGGAGTTTACTCCAGGCTCAGTGTTCCAGTGAAGAAGCATCAGTCACATGGCCCTTAGGCTGAATGTGGCCTGCAGCCCTAATGAGGACCACTTGAACCAGATTAAAATATCATTGGGAAATATTAAACAAAGTAAGTAAAAAGGTAATACAACACAATATTATTATTATATTTTAAACTAAGTCAGTATGAGGGCCTCAGGGATCCTTATGTATGGATTGGTGGCTCCTGTTCCTTTTTGAGTTTAATATCACTGTTCCAGTTTTGCCATAGCCCCCCAGCATATGCCATTTTCCTTTTTGGGGGGAGGGATTTTTCCTCCTAATCTTAGGGTATGAGTTGTTTTAATTTTCATTTTTCTAATTTTTAGTGATTTGAAACATTTTTCTCCAGAATTCCTTTTTTAACATCAAGATTCAATTAGCCTCTTCAACTTTCACCCATTGCTCCCAGCGCTGGCTTTTACAGCAAACAGAACACGTCTAGCTCCTTTTCTACATGGCTGGCCTCCAAAGGCCTGAAAAACAGCTATCATGTCTCCCCTTCTCTAGGCTTAACTTGTAGAACCTGCCTAAGCACTTTCTTTTCTAATTTTTGGAAACTTTTTTTTAATAAATAAAAATATATTTTCTTTCCTTACCTCCCTACCTAGAAAAAAAAGGAAAAACAAAACTCTTGTAACAAATACCACATAAGTACTTGTACACAAAATTGAGTATGATTAGAATATCTTGGAGGAGATTGTCTAAATGTTAACTAGTGAAAGATAAAATATATTTCTACAACATGTCCCACAGACATAGTTTAACTCCTAGAAAGCCCTGGAGTTGCTTGTGTTCATAGATTAAAAAAAAACCCTGCTTATCAAATTTGCAGGAGACACAATGTTAGGAGGGCAAGATAATGAAAGTGAGAAATGACACATTCAGGATTTTGAACAATCTTGTCAGGCTAAAATGTTGAATCAGATCTAATAACTTGAAATTAAATGGGGATAAATGTGAAGCTTTACTCCTGGGTTCAAAAATATCAGCTTCAGAAGAATAGGATAGAGGAGGTATGGTTAGATAACAAGTTGATATGAAAAATATCTGACTTTTTATGGATAGTAAAGTCATTAAGATTCAGTGATACAGGGGCGGCTAGGTAGCACAGTGAACAGAGCACCAGCCCTGGAGTCAGGAGGACCTGGGTTTGGATCCGGCCTCAGACATTTAACATACAGACACACACACACACACACACACACACACACACACACACACCTGGCCTTGTGACCTTGGGCAAGTCACTTAACCCCAATTGCCCTCCAAAAAGCAAAAAAAAAAAAAAATTCAGTGATACAATTATGGAGACTCACAAGGGCGATATAGTCTTAAGCAACATTAAGAGAAACCTAGAGTCCAGAGCAGAGGATGTAGCAGTGCCTCCATGATAGGAATCATGCCATATATGGAGTTGAAGGCAACATGTTATAGGAAAGATTGATAAGCTATAGGGTATGAGAATGAGAAGGATGCTGAAGGGCCTTGGATTCCTGCCGTATAAGAACAGGTTGATGAAGTTGAAGATGTTTGGTTTAGAGAAGAAAAAACTTAAGGGAGACATGAGAGCTATATGTAAGTCTTCCTATAAAAAGCCAATTCTGTTTGACTTCAGAAGGCAGAACTGAGACTTATGGGAACTTACAAGGAAGCAAATTTAGGTTTGGTGTAAGGGAAAAACTTCTTAACAACTGGACCCATCAAAAAATAGAATGGGCTGCCTTGGTGGGAAGTGAGGTTAGTTTCCTTTCCCTTGAGACAGTCAAGCTAAGGAAGGTTAGAGGAACCTGTGTTTGGGGGTACAGCATGGAAATGATTCGTGCTTGAGGTCAGGTTGGCCTGAATGGCCTCTGAGCTCCCTTACAGCTCTGAGATCCTGTGATTCAACAATCAGGTTTTTGACATGACAAATCTAGATTAGTCACGTACCAGAGTGAGATCAGACTTTGAAATTTGCCCCAAAAGAGATTTTTTTTCCTCCTCTCCAACAGGAAGAAAGTTTGGGTAGTAAAATCTACTGACTTTCCGTTTGATTATACTGGCAATACGTAGTTTCCCCAAAGAAAGACATTTGCCCAATACCCCATATGCTATCTATTGTCAAAGGATGGAATGTTCTCTGAAAAGTTCCATATCCAGCTGCTGTCCTACAAGAATGTTTTAGTACATGACCATTCTGACACATACCAGTGAGCCCTCATTCATGGAGATTTTTTATGGATTGGCCATTTTTTCTGTTCTGGCTCTGTCATTACCTCCTGTATGATTCCATCATTCTTTTAGTTAGAAATGTTTCCTCCCTTTTTACTGGCCTCTGGCCACTGTGACTTCTTTGTACTTGTTCACTTTCTAGCCTGAATTATAGTTATTTGTGTATATATTTTGTCTCCTACCACATTGGAGAATCCTTGAGGTCAACAAATGTGTTTTATTTCATCTTTGATTTTCCAATGCCTAACATGAATACAGCTGATATTTTTAAAATGTTTATTGCCTTTGTGAATTTATGTGACCTCTGTGCGTGTCTGTCATGCACTGTCCATTCAGTTCAGTAAACATTTATTAAGTTCTGGTTTTGCACTCTGATGATACAAATATATGTTTACAAATCTCCTACCTTTGGCTCCAACCCCTGACCACCACTCTTGGCTTCCTCATACTGGTCCATGTGAGCCCTGTTACTCAGATGTCCTGCCCTTCTTTGGGACCTCACTTGGAATATACGCTCCCTGAGAGAAGGGATTGTTTCATTCATTATATTTTCATCCCCAGGGCCTAGCATAATACTTGGCACATAAATGTGCCAAACTTAATAAATGCTTATTGATTGGTTGATTAGAACCTCTGTTTTTTTGTTTTGTGAACAAATTACCCTTCATTTTATACTTACCTCCTGGGAAATTACCTCCATTTTCTTTTAACCTATATGTATACATGCTGTTTCTCATTCATAGAATACAAACTCCTTGATATCAGGGACTGTTTTGTTTTGCCTTTGCAGCCTACACATATGTGTATACTCATATGTGTATGTATGTATGTTTGTATGTATATATGTATGTATATCTAGCATGGTGCCTGAAACATAGTAAGTGCTTTATAAATAATTTGTGAATTGATTTGAAAGTAGATTTTCTACACTTGTTGCATTGAATTGTAGATACTAAAACAAGCTAGATATAGGACAAATCATCAAGTATTTATTCAAGTTTCATAAGTCATTCATGGGTTCAGCCACGTTTTCAACTTCTGAAAGCTACAAAATAGCATCATCCTTCACCAATTACTTAGAACAGAAAATAAGTGTACTCTATATTAGTCAAATAATGATGGACCCCATGTATTATTATTGTTAATTATATATAGATAATGTGATTAATAAAATATAATTTCATCTGAAAGTATAATTTTATTCATTGCAGCTTTTTGTTAGTATGTATTTTTCTCGAACAATAGATACTAATAGTATAATGACTATCACATCAGGGTTAGAGAAATATTTTGATGTTAAAAAGCAGTCTTCCAACTCAAAAAGGTAGCAAGTCACTGGACTAGCTATATAATATAAAGTGATTTGTCTGTAGTCATACAGACACAGTTGATTAGTGGTTAAACTAGAACTTAGACCCAGATCTGGAGATCATTGCAGATTTTATGGTATAACCTAGGAAACCTTGGTCTCAGCTTAAATTAATCTTTATTTTTTGGTAATCAATATATACCTGTCATATAGAAGAATTGTATTTTTGTATTTATTTTTTAAAAATATTTATCTTTTTTATGTTACTAAAATATATTACATTGGAAAGTGTATGTGATATGTTTTAGAATTTTCATATGTCAAGGTATTTTACTTAAGGGATGAGGAAAATGAGGAAATCCTGGATTTAAAAAATTTATACTTTGTGTTTCTTATCGAAGTGTCTCCTTTCACCCAGAAGATTTTTGGTCTAAGATTTGAGAAAAATCATCCCACATAAAAATTTGTTTAAATGTTTTTGCTATATTTTACTTTGAAATTAGATTCACAAATTCTTCAATCAGTTTCCAAAGAATCAGCCAGTCAGTAAACATTTACTAAATATCTACTGTGTGCTGGGCACTGTTTTAAGCCCTGGAAATATAAATACAAGAAAAAGGATACTGTTCCTGCCCTCCAGAAGCTTACTATTTAAAGGGGGAAGACAACACACAGAAGGAAACTGAAAAGAGGAAAAGGGGAAGGTACCAGCGAAGGTGACATGTTGTCTTAGCCAAGTAGAAAATGAAGAGATGGCTGGCCTGGGAGCCCATCTTAGGAGGAGCTCTCTGCTTTGACCTTCAATCAGAGGGGCTGCAGAGGTCATTTGTTCTTGATCCTGCAATCTGAAGAGATTACGGAGACATAATGAAAAGATCCAGAGGAGGCCGGTGGCGTAGGAAATGAAGAAGGGGAATTCACCTTTCTCTAGTTCTTTCTAGTCTCAGATTATTTGTTTCAATTTAAAAAATTTGTATTCAAGTATAACTCATATTTCTTTTTAGAAGAACATATCTCACAGTTAAAAACACAGTTATTAGTGGTTAAATTTTTAAAGGATGCCTTTCCTGTTGATTGAACCTCCTTAGCATTTTGTTATTTCCAAGTAAACAATACTAGCATGACTTCATAAATCAAGCCTGGGACAACTTTGCAGTCACATGGGTTTTAAAAGCATCATCCAAATAAACAGTGTTTTGCTCAAATACACAGTTGGGGCCAAGTCCTTTTACGAGAGTGGAATCTTTCAAGAACTCCTATGGCCTATCCTACTTTTAGAAGTACTTCTCTCAATAAGATGCAGACAAATTTTCATTTTTCATGCTGTTACAAGAGTGGCAAACTGCCAATCTTTTATTCAGAGATGACTGATTCTCTCATAATCGTGGTCTCGTCCACTGTAGCTAATAAAATTCCAAAGAGCCTATTAAACTTGATCTTTAGCTATTGAAGCAATGATTAAACAAGAATTGTGAAACATTAAGCCTCTTAAACTCCCTAATCTTCAATTCCTGGGTGTCTCTCTCTCTCTTTTTTAAACCTTATGGTTATGGAAAAATGTATTGAATGACATAGTTCCTCCCTTCTGGACAACTCATTTCACCTATCCTCATGCCTCCTTTCCTTTATTGATTATTAAAGATTCACTCCCCTCTCAAGTATTTTGGCTGGAACTGTTTTCTGTCGGAAGTCTTTTCTATTATGGACTAGTACCCTGTGTTTAGAGTTCTATAGTTTGATTTTTGTCTTCTAACCAATAGGAATATAAATATAAGATATTATTCCACCTCAGTTTTCCTTTCTTAACATTAAGATGTTAACATTTACCTTTTATCATCTCCTGGAAGCTTCAGGGAGATTTGTGTTGCTAAAATTTCATCCTTTTGAAGAAGTGTTCATGTAGATAAGAGATGTTAGTGCAATAAAATCCCACTCAGAAATCAGAATTATAGCAACTTGACCTCCTGAACGTAAGCCCTAAATCTGGAAGTAATATAAAAGGAGCTAGGCACACAAAAAAATGCCAACAATCACTGTTGGAGGATTTTGAAAGGACAGGCACACCAATACATTGTAGGTGGAGCTGTGAAATTAGGAAATTTCATCCATTGGGGAATGGCTAAATAAACTGTGGTACATAAAGGAATTGGAATAATACCATGCTGTAAGAAGTAATGTATGATGACTATAGAGAAGCATGAAAAGATCTATATGGACTGATGAAGAATGAAATAAGCATAGCCAAGAAAACAATATACGTAGTGACCTGCAACAATGTAAATGGAAAGAATAGTGACACACTAGAAAATAAAAAATATATGTAGCAAAATTACAGGGATCAAACAGGATTTGAATGAAGAGACGTGAGAGTATACCCCCAATATTTTGGGGAGGTGGGAGACCCACAGGCATTGAACGTTGTACATGTTTTCAGACTTTTTCAATGTAAGGTGAGTTGTGCTGACTTTTTTCCTCTCTAAAAAATACTCTCGTACAGGGGTGGCTCTCTAAGGAAGGGAAGGGAAGGGGAAGGGACACAAGCAATACTATGGTGTTGTAAGAAAGAGAAAATATCAATAAAAACAAAACAAAAAAGGGCCTAGGCTCTGGAAATTACTGTCACAAAACCTATGCCCTAAAGTCATGGTTTTTTTTTTTTTTTTGTTATTTTACTTCTTAGGTTCTCATTCAGAGCCCTTTTATGTGTTCATGTCGTTTTCTTTCAGTGTAGACTTGGGATTTTATTAGAGTAAAGAATTCCCAGTGAGGAAGCTATTCATGCAGATCACCCCTTGCTCTACACTATGTTGTCTAAAAGAATAATTCGGAAACATTGAGAGATGAAGTGATTTAGCCGGGGTCACACAAGCCAGTGTGTATCAAAGGCAGGACATGGATCTAGGCATTCCTTACTCTGAGTCCTATTCTTTTATCCCTCTTTACTGTTGCTTATTGTTTCTTTTCTTTTTTTTTTTAATGCATATTTCATTTTGTTTTATTTTAGTTTTGCTTTTTTTGAGGGGGGAAAGCAGGGCAATGGGGGTTAAGTGACTTGCCCAAGGTTACATGGCTAGTAAGTGTTAAGTGTCTTGAGGCCGAATTTGAACTCAGGTCCTCCTGACTCCAGGGCCAGTGCTCTATTCATTGTGCCACCTAGCTGCCCTACGCTATATTTTAAATAGTAATTTATTTTTTCCCAATTACACATGAAAGCAATTTTTAACATTAATTTTAAACAAAATTTTTATGTAGTTTATATATGTGCAATCACGTTAAAACATTTCTATATTAGTCATGTCATGAAAGCAGTATTTTCTTATTCTTAAGAAATTTGACATTTGATGGAGTCTGAATGCAAATTAAAATATACTATTTTCACTTTTTTTCATAGTTTTTTTCCTTTTGTTCTTTCACAACATGACTAATGTTTTATGGAAATGTTTTACATGATTGCACATATATAACCTATCTCAAATTGCTTACTCTTGGTGGAGGGGGGAGGGAAAGAAGGCAGGGAGAAAATTTGAAACTCAAAATTTTATTTTAAAAAATGTTTAAAATTGTCTTTACTTGTAATTTGAAAAAAAATAAAATACTATTTAAAAGGGGGAAAAAAAAAGAAATTTGTTGTGTTTTCCTAGCCTGGTATGGATTGAATTAGTGAACTAAAAGGAATGTACATTTGTGAAGTTGGTGTTAAATACAAAAGGCTGTTAGAAGGAGGCAGTGGCCTGATAGCCAGCAGCCCAATATCATTTACTGTGTGCATCTGGACAAGTCACATAATCTCTTGGGGCCTCAGTTTCCCTAACTATAAAATAAGGAAATTAGACTAGATATTCTCTAAGGTTGTTTTTAGCTCTCAATTATGGTCTTAGGATCAAGAGAAAAGACATAAAAAGTTAAAAGTAGAATAATACCAAAGGAGAATAAATAAAAGTAGATAATGTCGTAGGTTAAAATGCAGTAGATAAAATATGAAAGAAAATATAATAGATAAAAAAATAAAGTAGAATAATATCAAAATGGTAACAACTGAAAAATAATGATATATGTATACATACATACATTATATTCTATGTAATTATATATAAGTATAATATATATCTAGTATTCACATGAACCCTATAATGGTAGATAATGGAAGTATTATTGTCCTTATTTTACTAGTGAAGAAACTGGGTCTCCAGAGGGATGAAAATAAAACAGCTATTTCATGGTAGAGTCAGGCTTAGAAGCCAGGTCTTATGGCTCCAAGTCTCACGTCCTTTCTTTCATGTTCTGTAATGATGACTGAAGAAAAAGGTTAAATTCTGTTCCTTGTGTCTGGGAGAGAATGGCTGGTTTCCTCGTCAGTGGGAACAGGCTTTTCCCCTGCCATACTATTTGTGTGACCTTGCTGTGAGTTGAATAGATGCTCTTAAGTTTCAGTAATCTTCATTGCTAGAGGAGATTTCTGCTTGGGAACAGTCTACAGGAGCAAAATCAAAGATCCTGATAAAAGTCTTCAGTAAAGCAGTGATTAGAACACTGTGTCTGGAGTCAGGAAGACCTGTGTTCAAATCCAGACTCAAGTTGCTTAACCTCTATTTGCTTCAATTTCCTCAACTATAAAATAGTACCTACATTGCAGGGTTGTTGTAAGGATCAAATTACATAATATTTGTAAAGTGCTAAACCCCGTGCTTGGCACATAGCAAACACTATATAAATACGATGATGATGATGATGATGATGATTAGTGTTTAAATTTTAAAAAATATTTCCAACAAAATGTTTGGAAATAAAAGTCTTAATGCTGAAATGGACAAATTTCATCTATCTGGAAAAATTCATTTATTTAGCAGTGCGGTATAATGATTAGGGAGTGATCCTCAAAGACAGAAAGACCTAGCTTTGTGTCATTCCTCTGACACATGCTGTGTCAACCTGGGAAAATCACTTAGACTCTCAGTGCTTAAGTCTAGACAACTTAGCAAGCACTGGAAATTGCCAGCCTGCTTTGGTAGAAGAAGGCCTCTCCGCCTGAGAGTTCCCTATAGCAATTAAATTATTTATTGATATATATTTATATTTATATATATATATACACACACACATACATATATATCACATCGTATTATAGATCACATAACAGTTAATCATTAAATCATCCCTATCCTTATTCTTTGACATTTCCTAGACAGACTATTATTTACGTATCTAAACAGTGGAGTTCTGTATTGAATCATGGTCATTGTTCAGTCACTCAGTAGTCTTTGTGACTCCATGGACCATCACATGCCAGTACTCTCCTTGGGGTTTTCTTAGCAAAGATCCTGAATTAGTTTGCCATTTTCTTCTCTAATGGATGAAGGCAGACAGGTTAAGTGACTTGCCCAGGGTCACACAACTAGTTGGTATCTGAGGCTGGATTTGGACTCAGGTCTCCCTGATTCTCCTCTCTGATTCCAGGCTCCATTGAGCCACTTAGCCAGCTCCATACTGAATTCTAGAATCATCTGATTTTTAAAGGAGAAAGGAAGCTTGCAGAACAAAAGGGATGGAGGGGAGGAGCAGGAGAAGCCCAGAAATGTGGCTTGGAAAGCAGCCTATCTGTCCTACAGTCAGGCAGCTTGAGCTCTAGTCCGTGACTTTGGGGAAGGCATTTCCCATCTCCTTATTTTACAGATGAGCAGACTGAGGCCCCAAAAAGTGAAATATGGACTTCCCTTGCTCCTTAGCTGCTGTCTTCCCTGACTCCCTAGCCCAAGCCCCTTTCCTAAATCACATTTCCTTGTTCCCATTCTTCCCATCTCATTCTGTTATCAATCACATATTCTCTTTTACTCTGAAGTTTAATTGTAGTCTTAATGTTAATCTCTGAATTCTTTTCTTTCTTTTTTAAAACTCCTTAGCCTTTTGGTTGGGAAGATTTTTGTTTTTTGTATGCAAACAAACACCTTGTCACCACCTGCTGCCAGCCTGTCCTTTACATTTTCATTTGGGAGGCTTTATGAAATGGAGGAACATATTTGTGAAGCAGTCACCCTTCTGTTTGTTTTCCTCTTACCTTTGAGCAGGTCCTTTGAATAAGTAGTGCTTGTCTGGGCCTCCTCAGTCCCCTAGTGTGGGCAAACACTGTAGCTTCTTTTCTCCCCCCTCAGATTATCCTGGAAACAAGTCATATAAATGTGACTTAAAATGTTTGAAAAAAGAGAAATAGTTGATCTTAGACTCCTAACATGGTTACCAACCATGTTCTACACTTTCATCCCTAGGCCACCCTAGATGCAGATGGGAAAGGAGCCAGTTTTCTTTTAAAGCTCTAAAATCATTGCTCACCCTGGAAAGGTAAATATGATGAGACGTATCCAGGTCTGCTACTCCCCTGAGTTTGGAATGGTGGACTCGCCTGCTGAACCATGACTGACCCCTTGCTCATGGCTCTTCTTGCTGGTGTGGTTTCCCCCACTAATAATTCCCTTCCTTTAGAACATGACTTTTATCCATCCCAGCATTAAACTATTCACCCTCACTGATAGAGAAATTTCATTCCTTAAACTCTCTGTGATTTCTGTACCTCTTCATTTAACTCAGAAACTGCCCGTTAAGCCTCACATGTTCCAGTTGATTCCCAGATGCTGAAATGCTATCTCTAGTCTAATCTCAGAGCAGAGATTTCTGAAACAAAAGGGTGCTTTTGGGTGCTAAATTGATATCGCCTGAATCCTCTGATGCTCGTTTGGCTTGCATGTGAACTTGGGAGAACTGAGTTTGGAGGGTGACCAGTGGTTGGTGGAGGCTTTACTGGGTGTGTTGCCCTTTAAACCTGTTTACCTTAAAAAAAAAAGAGATGAAAAAAAGTGGTGCATTCTCCTGAATGTTTGAGAAAATGTACAGTTTTTGTTTCTTTCCTTGCTCACTAGATCCTTTGTTCTGTCTAAAGTTTCAGTAATCCAATGGTGCTCTTCTCCCATCCTTTAAAAAATAGGAAGTTAGCTAGCCTTTACAGAATATTTATCTAATCCTCCCTCCTCCCCAGTTTACAGATATGGAAACTGAGACCTAGAGAGTGACTTTGACTTGCCCAAGGTCACACCATACTAGTATTTATATTAACTCTTTAAGCACATTGCGTGCCATCTCAAAGTGACCTGCATTTTATAGATGGGGAAACAGGCTAAGAGGGCTTGAATCCCCTGCCCAGGGTCACATTAGTGATAGCAACAACAGAAATAATAAAAGCTAACATTTATATAGTGCTTACCATGTGGCAGGCACTGTGCCTTATAATGATCAATTCATTTATTCCTCACAGCAATAGGAAGATAGCGCTGTTATTTAACCCCATTTTACAGATGAGGAAACTGAAGCAAATGCAACCACGGGCACACAGCCAGTGTTAGTGACCGGGTTTTAACTCTAGTCTTTCTGAATTCAAGGCCCAGTGCTCTTATCTATTGCACCAATCGTGAGGAGCGTATGCATAGTGCTTACTATGTTCTAGGCAATTGAACTAATCGCTTTACAATTATTACTTCATCAGATCCTCACAACAACTCTGGGAGGCAGGTACTATTTTTATTCCCATTTCACAATTGAGAGAATTGAGGCAGACAGAGTTTGTGACGCGCCAAAGGGTCACATAGCTAGACGTGTCAAATTTGAATTTGGATCTTCCTGATGCCAGACCTCTCAGTGCTTTTTCAACTTAAGCTCAGCAGCTTGAGTCTAGATTTGAACACAGGTCTTCCTGACTCCAGATGCAGTGTTCTAATCACTGCTTTACTGAAGATTTTTGTGAGGATCTATGATTTTGCTCCTGTAGACTGCTCCTAAGCAAAAATCTCCTCTAGCAATGAAGATTAGTGAAACTTAAGAGCGCCTGTGGTGACCAAGGTTATTCACTCACAGCAAGCTCACGCAAATAGTACGAGCCACCTACCACCCCAAACTTTGACTCTTTATCCTTGGTTTAAAATGTCCAGTGCCCTGGAAATTGTGGTTAAAAAATAGAATCTTCTCCCAGAAGCTGAATATACAACCGTGCAATACAGATATTTGTTTATTCTATAACACTTGGGTTACTTTTGATAATGTAGCCAGACTTGAACCTTACATGTGTGTGAAAGAAAGGACACTGAGTAGAGGGTGAGCTTAAGTTTTTGAAGATATATTATCTAGCATTTCTTTCCTAGTTCTGTACAGGAATCTTTTCATTATATGCATATAAATACTTATATGCACATGATGTCTGTATATAGGTCCTCAAGGGGCATTCAGTGTCATCCCCCTCCCCAATTCCCCAATAGATGAGGAAACTGAGTCATAGAGGGTGTGACTTGTCCAAGGTTACACAAGTATTAAGTAACAGAGACTAGATTTTAACCCAGGTCTCTTGAATACAAACCTTAAGCTCTTTCCACTTTGCCACACAGTGTCCAGACCAAGGAGAGTGTTAGTTTCAGGTCCTGGTGAGGTCATAGTTGGAGTATTCAGTTCTAGGGACTACATTTTAGGAAGGGCAGTAGCAATATATAATGCATGAACCCATAGCCATTTACCGACGGTATAGACTTTTTCATTTCGTTTGGAAAAGGGGTGAGTTATTCTATTTTTACATGAAGAATAGAGTTGCTTGGCTATTTCAAGATGATATATAATATACTTAATAATCTTGCTCCTCAATGTCTCACCAAGCTCATCTTTTGCCAGAAGCAGTAAGGGAACAGAGTCCTTTGTGTTAATTCTTTGTGTCAACAATTAATTAATTATTTATTTTGCCATCTCTCCTTGCCAAAATAAATTGAGCTATGTAGGGAGTCCATAGTGTACTTTTGTTGTCAGTTAATACCTTTCTTTCAAGGGCTTAGAGCACCTTAAGAATATTCCCACTACTACAGTAGCATTTTTAGAGAAATAGAAACTGAGGCATAGTCAGACAAGATGTCATAGGATTCCATCCCAGATTTGGGACAGGAGACAACAGAGAGCAAATTCATTTGATACCTGTACTTGCCTATTGTACCTGCCTATTGTCTTCACTTCTTCTACTTTTGAGCAGCATTTTGGGATATAATGATTTATTTCTTTATTATGCATACCATGATATTATATAGTCTTTTATGCTTTATGAATAATCATTTCTGTACTGATTTTTATAGTGAACTCCATTGTTTCAAAGGTTTTGTTTTTCTGACAGGCATGTTTTTGGTAAAAAGGTACGATTGCATTTATTTCTTTGTGGTGGTGGCTTAAATTCCTTAGAATAGAAACTTGAGTGAATCTGGTGTTAATATAGAAACTAACACAGCTATATTCCTGTGATCTCATTGAATCCTACAAGCTCTGCAGGTTTGGGCCTGGTCAGAAATTGGTTAGAAGGTCTTTAAGAAAAAACACCCTTCTTCAGGATGTGGTAGAGAGAATGAGTTCTGAGTCAGCATGAGCCAACACCCAGATGTGACATTGGGGGGCACGAGGTTTCACAGGTTCTCACTCACAGAATCCTTCAACTGAGATGCTGACTATCCTTGAATGTATTTGTAAAATTAAAGATATACTAGTGCTTTTCCCTGAAATATGAGATGGATAAAATATTATTTCACTTTTTGTCCCACCCTGACTGGCCCTATTATAGGGTGCTTTAGTATCTTAGGCTTTGTCTTTGGTTACTTTTCTCCCATTCTGTGTCACACCTGAGTGGGTGTGGTTCTTGGTATCTGGTGTTTGTTTAGCTTAGAAGGAGGACCTTTAGGCAGAAAAGTGAGATTTCAGAATGAAATGATCATTAATTACATTGTGCTGCATTGTACTGTTGCCCTGGATCTGACCTTTGAATTTAATCTTTCTATAAATTTTAAGGATTAAAGCTTTCAAGTCTGACTATTTCAGAAACTATGTGTTTCATGTTTCATTATTTCGTTTGTCATTGTGGTTAATCTTGAAGCTTTATTTCTGACTCTTAGATACACGTTTGCTCCTATATGTGGCAGGTTTTTAGACATGAGGATTTATAAATTGCTATATCAATGTGAATTGTTGTTGATGTTCTTTGTCATGGGTAGAATTCATTTCTAACTTAATAGAGGTTTTACCCTTTATTCAGGATAATTTCTTCTATTGGTTTGTTCTGAGCATTTCTGGAAAATAAAGTAGTCACAAAGATTCAAGAAACAACCTCTCAGAGTGCTTAATAAAGGAAAGATTACATATGTCCAGCATTCATGTTAGCATAACGATTTCTTTGGTTTAGAAGCCTGGAAAAAGATAATTCTTAAATTTTGGTATCATTTAAGAGTGTTAATCAAGAAATGAATAGAATTAAGAATTCCAGGGTGTGTGTATATGTGTGTGCGTGATTTTGATTCATTTTACTTTATTCAACAATATATTGTAATAGCAACCTAGATTTTTAGAATCTAGTGCTAAAATGGACCTTAGGCATTATTCAATTCAACACATTTTATACATTTATTCACTAGGAAAATGGGAGCCAGAGAGGTTGTGTGTCTTATGCAGAGCCTCACACAGGGAATAGCCAAACCAAGATTAAAACTAAGGTCTCAACCAAATCCCTGGTGTGTTGGGTGCTGCTTAGAGACACTTGAGCAGATGATTAGTGGCAATATACTCTTCCCTGTTGGTAGACATATTTGAGCACTGAATCTGGAGTTGGGAAGAAAAAAAACAACTAGCTTTGCATCACAACTGTGTAGCATTAGTAGTTAGGCAATTGGGTAAGCCATTTAATTTCCCTGATCTTCATTTTCCACATTTGAAAACTGAAGATACATAAGTTAGAAGGAAAGTATTTTACAAACTGCCAAGCAATATGCTAATGTAATATATTACCATGTAAATTTTAATATATCTGTATCTTTTCTTCAAACCTGAATTGTATAGAATCTGAGTTTGATCCAGAAAACTATTTTTAGTGTGTATGTGGGTATATATGTTTGTATCCACTTATACATGTGTATTCTTCTCTATTCCATCTCCACCATTTTAGTGGCTTATACCTAGACAAATATGGCATGAAAAGATACTTTTTTCTTTTCCTTTAAATTTTTTTTTCTTAATTTCCTCCCTCTTTTGTCCTTCCATGTTTCTTTTCCTGGTCTTTATTTCTCCTTTTCTTTTCCCAGACTATGCGTTAGGTCTGCCAGTACCCAAAGCCTGCCAGGGACCATTGCTTTACCTTTGTGGTGAAACTGAGGGCAGAGGGGGCTGCCTCCTGTTACATCAGTTCTTATGCTGTAGTCTTTTGGTAGGGCCATAGTAACCTGATGATCAAATTCAGTCCAACCTAGCACTGCTTGACTGCTCTGAGTGTGCATTATTTCTTATTATGTGTTTTATGAAGGTTGAAATATTGTTAGCTGAATAAGCTCATATATGCATGATGAAAGATACATTGTACAATCCATTTTCATGCATCTTGGCTCACTTTCCATCCAGACTGAATTCCCCTTGCATGCAGTCTATGTTTTATGCTAATTTTAATGTTTACAAGTGAGTGATAGTAGAAATTCTAAAGTAGAAGTGATAATTTTATGTATTGTAGCAAAATATTTCCAATATAAAGGCATTTTATCTGCATATGAACTTTCATTAGGAAATTGATTGGAGACACATATTTTGATGAGAATTTCAATGGGTGTATTTTGATTTGGTGCAATATGGTCAACATGTTATGGTTGTCCCACTAATTCCCATCTTTGAACTTATATATCTTGCTTTTTCATGTTGGAGTCCCATGTTCTATGAACAGGTTAAAGAATTGTAAATAGGGTAATGTCTTAGGAAAATTTTTGACCCATTTGATGATGTTATAGTAGAAAGGGTACCTAGACTTGAAATCAGAAAAATTGGGTCCATGGGACCTTTTGTTATTCAGCAGCAATTGCTGCTGACCCACGGTTCTGTTCCCTTTTCTCTTCTATCTTTATTCCAGGGAAAACAATCTGGGATCCATGGATATCTCAGGGTATTTGTTAATATTGATGGGAAAAAATTTATATTTTTATTTTCATTGATCTCTTACTGAAATTTAGTATTTCCTTCAGTTATTTAAAAAAATTCTGAGTAAAGGTCTATAGACTTCACCAGAACAACAAAGGGGTCCATGTTATTCCCCCCCCCCCCAAATTAAGAACCCTCGCTCTTATTATCAGTCAACTTGACCGTTGCATTTGGCCTAATTGGTCTTACTTGTATCTCCCCCATCTTCTACCTAGCTACTAAAGTAATTTTCACTCAGAAAATTCCAAGTTGCACCTTTTTGCCTGTAGGCTAAAATATAAACTCCTCTATTTCACTTTTAAAGCCCGTTACAACATAGCCCAAATTAGTTTTTCCCGGTGTCATTGTGCATTATTCTTGCTTCTGAACTCTGCCTTCCAACCAAACTGACCTTCTCTGTGTTCCTTGGACACGGCACTCCCATCTTCCATCCCTGTACCTTTGTACCGGCTGTCCACTATGACTAGAATACCCTTCCTCTTCACTCCTATTTCGTTGAATCACTTCTTTACTCAGCTCAAGCCCCACCTTCTCCATTCAACTTTCCTTGTTCCACTCCTAATGCTGGTGCCTTGCCTCTTCAACTATGTTAACTGGTATTTTTATTTGTATTGATTCTCTTTATAGTTATTGTTTCCCTTGAAGGGTGAAATCTTCCAGCATGAGAAAT
The DNA here is from genome assembly GCF_028583685.1 of Petaurus breviceps papuanus. NCBI lineage: Eukaryota > Metazoa > Chordata > Mammalia > Diprotodontia > Petauridae > Petaurus > Petaurus breviceps. The sequence goes on from NW_027186304.1 coordinate 53,747,376, forward strand.
CAGTCCTACATTTTTCATCTCAACCATTGTACTGACTTTCTAACTGTTCTCCCTTCTTTGAAATGTTTTCCTTTCCTCCTGTCTACTTCTACATAATGCCAAAAAAGATTAATCTTACTGAAATTTAGAAATAGAGTTAAGGTTGAGCATCTCCTGCTTCTGGGGTAGTAGTGTTGAGTGGTTATTGGTTTGGGGGAAAAAACCTGAATTATATGTGTATGACTATTAAAGTAGGATCTAGAGAAAGGGGCTAATAGGATTTCCTCTTTCTCCATACTTTAATGTTGCCATTTGGAATTTTTAAAGTCTTTTTAAAAGACCTTTAGTTCAGAAGTTCATAGAGGTGAAAGAAAGAACCTCAACATCTTTGACTCACAATTTCTGACCAATTTGTTACCAAAGAAATTAACAAGTCCTGTTAAAATGACAGATGATATGTATACTTTCTTTTTTTAGACTGGGCATTGAAATACCTTTGACATGTTTTACCAATGTAGTCATTTTTTTTTTTTGCTACCAAATATGCTTGTTTGTCTTTCCATTTTTATTTGTATAACCCTCTCATGCAAATGGAGTAAGTCATCTTATTGAAAGCTTTCATTGGATATCCTTTGCTTAACTTTCAGAGAGAAGCTGGGGAAAATACTGGAAAAAATAACAGTATTTTCAAAGAAAAATAAAAAGCAACCTTCATTCTGGTACTAGAAACCCATAATTCATTCCAAGTAATCCTTTTATAGCAATGGTGACTTAAGGAAAGAGGCAGAATTTCCAAGGAGCAAAAACTTTGTACTACTGTGTCAGGTTACTATGTAGGAATGGGCAGCTTACCATGAACTGCAAAGCTTTTATTTTTCCTGCTGGAAAACTTTTATGTAAAACAATCTTGTCATTAAACTACTAAAGATGGCAGTCCTAGTCTCAAGCCCCTCTACTTCATCTCTCACCTTTTAACCTCAGCATATGACTTAGAGAATGGAAAATTGATTTCTCTTTATTAGAGCCTGAAGCTGTTAGGCTTGCTGCTTTGACTGCATTCTTCCCATCTGGTGAGCCTTCAGTGTCCTAGGGTCAGAGAAGGAGCACATAGACACCTATGCAAAGCTAAGGTCAGGAACTAGCATATGATAGCAGAGTTAAACTTGAAAACTTAGGCTGAAGGCACAGGACAGGAACTCAGGAGCCAAGATGGGACTTGAGAGGGAGGCAGGTATTGAATTCTCTAGGGTGGCAGGCTTTCTGTTTCCTTATTGAGAGAAGGCACAAAAGACTCACATGGGGAGGCCCCCAAAATACATTTTACAGAAGCCATAATTTTCGCTAAATTTTCCTTTCCAGTATTATACTTGATCTGTGATTTCATTCAGTGTATTTCTTCTTCCATTCAACAGTGCAGATAGTGGTCTGTTTATGTGTGCCCATTTTGAGTGACTACAGTCCATGCTTTTTTTCCATAAATTCACCACAGAGAGTCTACACAATGAGTCAGGGCAATCTTTTACATTTTCTTTATAAAGGCAGATATCCAGTGGGCTGCTTGAATTGACCAACAGCTCACTTTTGCTAATGGAACCAGTCCATATTTTTGGACTTTTTACCTTAATATATGAGTCTTCTTTTCCTCTTGTTGTCTAATGCATTATTTTTTAATTTGAATATTAGGGATTCTTGTCATTTTTTGTGAAAAGAAATATAAGAATATTTCGTTGCCCCAACTAACCTTGTTTTGCAGGAATGTGGTAGTCTGAAAAAGACTGGATTTGTAATTGTAAGACCTGAATTTGAATGCTGGTATGAATACTTACTTCTTGTATGACCTGAAGTAAATCACTTTGTCTCTCTGGCCCTCACTTTTCTCATGTGTAAAATGGGGTCCTTGGACTAGATGATTTGTAAGTTGCTTCCAGTTCAGAAAACTATATTCCTATTCATCAAATACAATATCTTTTGTAAAACTTTATGTGATCTTGTTTGGTGATTGTGCCGTCATAGCTTTAGGTGAGGTCTTCCCTATAAATTTGAGTTTGTAATTGAGGTCATATGAGGGCTTTAAGAGATTGTAACCCTAGTTTTTAAACTCATGACTTTGGCTTCAGCATTGATTTTGATGATATTGATTGAGTGATGATATATTGATTTATATGTTCTTTTTGCATAATAAGCATGTACTTTTAAATTAAATTTTTATTTTTAAAATAAATTTATTTTAATTTATTTTAAATTTTATTCATTCATTTCTTTAGCAACTGACCTTAAACAAGTAAACAAGCAGTTTTCTGTGCTTCCCTTTTTTGGTTTTTAAAATTAAGACAGCTTAGACACAACCAGAGGTGGTTATTTATATGTGAAACATTCTTCCAAAAATGTTATGTACTTACCAGTTGATATTATTTTTCAAGGAGAACCATGGGACTTTAATGTACTTATTATAACAAAGCTATAAAAAACATCTTCATTATTTTAACATACCGCTTATTCCTATAGGTATTTATTATATGTCTACTGTGTGCAAAATGCCAAATTAATTTTTTGGGGGGGTGATGGAAAGATGAAAATGAGAAACAGTTCCTAGATTTAAGGAGCTTATTTTTTATTTTTTTGCCTTTTGGAGGGCAGTTGGGGTTAAGTAACTTGCCCAAGGTTACATGGCTAGTGTTTTTGTGTGGGTGTTAAGTGTCTGAGGCCAGAACCGAACTTGGGTCCTCCTGACTCTGGGGCCAGCACTTTACTCACTGCACCACCTAGCTGCCCCTGTTAAGGAGCTTATTTTATACTAGAGTCTAGTTTCTACTGAAATTTTTATTTTCTCTATTCAGATATAAAAATTTGGATTAATTTTGATTTGAGATAATATTTAGGGATACTTTTAAAAATTTTGATCTTTCAACAATAGTCCTTTGTAATCATTTAGTGACTTTATAAAATGTCATCTTTATAAAAATAGTTGTTCCTATTGAATTTAACCCTTGGCCTAGCCTATCCTTATATCAAACCAAGGGAATTTGTTTTGTGATTTAGATTCATAATTGAAAATTGTGAGTGGTCCCTTCCAGTTCTATGTCTGTGATCCTAAATAATGTATATTCCTGGGAATATTTTTTCTTTACTTATTCTTGTTTTAAATGTATGCTATATAAAATAGTTATAAAAAGTTAACTTATAGTTTAACTAATATAGCACCTGAAAAGGCTGTACCTGATCAACCTTGAGTAATACCAGTTGGTGACTTTACCATGTTTTTCCATCTGGTTCCTTGATTTCCTCATGTGAGAATATCTTCTTGATATACTCTATGCTCTTCTGCCCCCATCATCTTCTGCCTTCTTTTTGTATAAGATGTACTCTCTTCCAAAGCAGTATTCTAATCTGGGCTCTATGTTATCATTTTTCCAGTAGTCTATCATGTTAAATAAACCTCCTCACATTAGAATGTCTTTTGTATGTTGTACATAGATATTTGAGGCTTTTTTTTTTTTAGTAGGTTCTTAGAAGATGTTGGTTTCTTTGAATTTCTGGGCATCTCTGCATTCACTCCTCTATGGTGCAGCTATCCTCTATAGAATGTAGATTCGTGATTTTCTCTCTCTACCCTTCCATTCAATACAGAGCCCTTTTGATTAATTTGCAACACTCTAAGCTTATTCATACTTACCCACACTGGTTTACCGCCTATCATTCATGTCCAGAATTCTAGTCTTTTCTCGGCCAATAAGGAACTAAGTGACCTTGGACAAGCCAGCTAATCTCATATGGCCTCAGTTCCTTAGCATAATGTAAGCTTCTTGGGAACAGGGATTGGCTCACTTTTGTATATTATATCTCTAGTATCTACCACAATAGATTACAGGATCACATATCTCTCATTGAAAGGGACAATAGATAGTCAATCTAGTCTAATGTGATCATCTCCCATATGAGAAAACTGAGGCCCAGAGAGGTTAAGTGACTTTCCCAAGATCTGACACATAGTAGGTGTTTAATAAATGTTTGTTGCTTTATTTCCTCTTCTGTATTTGCTGAGATAGTAGATGCATCACTGAAATAAACTCACTTCTATAGACAAATACCTTCAAACTATACCAAATCAGTCTTTTTCTTCTCCTGTATTTAATATTTTGAAGTAAAGGGCAGTAGGGATTCTAGCCATGTACTATTTTGCCTAGTAATATAGCCTTGCTCTAATTCAGAGATGTCAAACATGTGGCTAACAAGTGCTGTCTGAACCAGACTAAGATGTAATTGTGAAATATTTAATAAATAAAAATGAAATAAAACATACATAATTTTGATGTGTGGTTTTCTTTTTGGAGGGCAGTTGGGGTTAAAGTGACTTGTCCAAAGTCAAGTGGCTGGTGTGTCAAGCGTCCGAGGCCAGATTTGAACTCAGGTGCTTCTGACTCCACGGCTGGTGCTCTATTCACTGCGCCACCTAGTTTTGTGTGGTTTTCTAAGACAGTATGAGGTCCACAGGGATACTTATGTAGGATTTAGTTTTTTAGTTTGCCACAACTCCTCTGCCCCAGCTTTCTAGATTTTATTAAGCATTATTTGCTAAGTTGGCCTTCTTGCTTTTCCTTTCACATCTTCCTCCATCTTCCTTCTCCATGCCTTTTCCTGGAATGTACTTCCTCCTTACCTTCGCCACTCAGAAAGCCTAGATTCCTTCAAAACTCAACCCAAGCAACACTTTTCTACATACGACCCTTCTGGATTCCCCTGGTGCTGTTGCCACTTCTCACCTCTGCAGGTACCTAGAAACATGTTCTGTATATGGGAAGACATGGGAAGACATTATTTGATTTATCTCTGTGTCTCCAGCACCAAGCACAGTGCCTACACAGTAGGTATTTAATGAGTCCTTAATGATGGATCTTTTCAAGTTATAAAAATCCATACTGCCAGATCCCTTCCCAGTCAACACACACACACACACACACACACCTCTTGAACTACAAAGGTCATCTGGAGCTTTTTGTCTTTTCTATCAGCATTTTAAAAACTCCTGGTATCATCACATTTGATTAATAGACCCTAAAAAGTACACATTTAGACAACCCTCTTGCTGGTCCCTGAGTTTAATATTAAAAAGGTTATTTATACAGAAGTGTCCCTCAAGAAATTATCACCACATTTATTATCTATTCAGTGTCCATGACAGTTAATCAGTGATATTATCCATTATATACCCTCATAGGGCTTATATTCTTTTATGGACAAATTTTCATAGCTAAAAGCCAGAGTGAAAGATTCACATGAGGCTGACCAATGTGGATAAAATAGCAATATTTTTTCGGTCAAACATAAAACAAAAGGCCTAAATATGTTTCTATAACAAATTACTTTTTAGGGATTAATTGGGGGAAATTATGAAAAATACCAAACATTTATGCTAAGGAATTCTTTTTCCTCTTAGGACTTGGTAATATGGTCCTGATTTATACTTTTTTGTTAAAATATTATCCTGGGAGTTTGAAATCAAAGGTTAGACAGATTCATTTAAAAAAAATAGGCTATGACTCATTTATAGTTTCTTATATTATTTGATTATAGCTATGATAAAATAGTATAAGAAAATATTTAGTTACATGATACTAAGAAATTAAAATTTGCTTCTACTTCTACAGTCTTATTAGAGTTGGTTTAGTAGGGAAGAGAAGATGTTTATTAATTTTTGAAACTTTTCACAGTAAAATATTTTAATCCCACATGTATATTGACAATCTTTCAAATATTTGATGACAATTATCATGTCTTCTCTATGATTTTTTTTCCTTCAAACCATTTCTTCAATAGTTCCATTTATGAATGTAAGCTCTTTGAAGCCAGGAACTGCTTTTTATTTTGTTCTTTGTAACCTAATTGATGATTGAATGTTCGTTATACAGTGTAAGCCCAAACATAAAGTAGTCTCATCCTTTTAGGTACCAACTTGTTAAGTCAATTATGAACTCATATGAAGCATACAGTCACAAAATGGTATTTGAGTATTCAGCAAACCCAAAGATTCTAGGTATTGGGAAAAGGGTTCACTATTTGACAAAAACTTCTGGGAAACTAGAAAGCAATTTGGCAGTTGGATTTGATCAACATCTCATACCATATACCAAAATAAACCCAGAATGGATGTATGCACTAGATATAAATAGACTAATTAGAGGAACAAAAATAAATTGCCTTTTAGATCTAGGATAGAGGAACTCTAGCATTACCATGGAGGCAGGTGGCCCAGTGGATGGAGCACTAGGCCTAGAGTCAGGAATATCTGAGTTCAAATTCAGCCTCAGACACTCACAAGTTGTGTGACCCTGGGCAAGTTACTTGATCTCTGTTTGCCTTAATCCATTGGAGAAGGAAATGGCAACCACTCCAGTATCTTTAGTTTATTTTTATTTTTTATTTATTTTTAATTTTTCTTTCTCTTTATTTTTTAGTTTACATTATTCATTTCCACAAGATTTTGAATTACAAATTTTCTCTCTTTTTTCCCTACCCACCACCCCAAAACAGCGATCCCACTGAATATCCCTTCCCCTAGTCTTCTCTCTCCCATATCTTCCCCCGTGCCCCTCCAGCTTTCCAGTAGGGTACGGTGGATCTCTGTGCCCCCGTGCCTGTGTATCTCATTTCCCAGTTACATGTAAAATAATAATAATAATATATTCATATATTTTAAAACATTTGATTTTAGAACTTTGAATTCCAGATTCATTCCCTTCCTCCCTTGTCACCCACCCTCACTGAGAAGATAAGCAATTCAATATAGGTTGTACACGTGTAGCTATGCAAAACATTTCCGTAGTAGATGTATTGTAAAAGACTGACTATACTTCCTTCCATCCTACCCCACCTCCCACTTCTTCTATTCTCTACTTTGATCCTGGCCCTTTTCAAAAGTGGATGCTTCCAACTTCCCTACCCCCCCCATTCTGCCCTCCCTTCCATCATCCCCCCTCTCTTCCTTTCCCCACTACTCTCCTGTAGAGTGAGATACCCTATTTAGTGTGTATGTCATTCCCTCCCTAAGCCAAATTCAATGAGAATAAAGTTGACTCATTCCATTTTGCCTTCCTGTTCTTCCCCTCCATTGTAACAGTTTTCCCTTGCCTCTTTTATATGAAATAATTTACCCCATTCTGTCTCTCCCTATCTCCTCTCATTATAATCCTCTCTCACCTCTTTAATTTCACCTTTTAAGTATCATCCCTTTCTATTCAATTGGTCCTGTTCCCTCTGTCTATGTATACCTGTACAATATATACACACACTCACATATGTATTCATACGCCCATATACCCTCCTATATCAACATATATATATATATATGTATGTATGCACATTTCTATTCCCTTCAACTGTTCTCATACTGAGAAAAGTTTCATAAGTTTTAATTATCATTTTTCCATTTAGGAATGTAAAATAGTTCAACTTTGATAAGTTCATTATGATTTCTTTTCCCTATTTACCTTCTAATGCTTCTCTTGCTTCTTGTATCTGAATGTCAGATTTTCTATTCAACTCTGGATTTTTCATCAAGAATGCTTGAAAGTCCTCTATTCCCCTGGATGACCATATTTTCCCTTGAAACGTGATACTCAGTTTTGTTGGGTAGGTGATTCTTGGTTTTAATCCAAGCTCCTTTGACCTCTGGAATATCATATTCGATTCCTCAGTGTTGAAGCTGCCAGATCCTGTGTTATCCTGATTGTTTCCACAATATTCTCAAATTGTTTCTTCCTGGCTGATTGTAATATTTTCTCCTTGATCTGGGAACTCTGGAACCTGGCTATAATATTCCTAGGAGTTTTCTTTTTGGGATCTTTTTCAGGAGGTGATCTGTGGATTCTTTCAACCTCTATTTTGCCTTCTGGTTCTAAAACATCAGGGCAATTTTCCTTGAGAATTTCTTGAAGGATGATTTCTAGGTTCTTTTTTTGATCATGGCTTTCAGGTAGTCCAATAATTTTAAAATTATCTCTCCTGGATCTATTTTCTAGGTCAGTGGTTTTTCCAGTGAGATATTTCACATTGCCTTCTATTTTTTTCATTTGTTTGGATCTGTTTAATAGTATCTTAGTATCTTAATTTTTCATAAAGTCACTAGCTTCCATTTGCTCTAATCTAATTCTGAAGGAATGATTCTCTTCAGTGAGCTTTTGAAATTCTTTTTCCATCTGGCAAATTTGGCTTTTTAAGGCATTCTTCTCCTCATTGGCTTTTTGAGCCTCTTTTGCCATTTGAGTTAGTCTGTTTTTTAAGGTGTTATTTTCTTCAGTCAGGTTGTTGACTCTCATTTCAAAATTTTCTTGCATTCTCATTTCTCTTCCCAATTTTTCTTCCATTTCTCTTACTTGGTTCAAAATCCTTTTTAAGCTCCTCTATGGCCTGTAACCAGCTCATATTTTTCTTGGAAGCTTTTGTGCAGGAGTTCTGACATTGTTGTCTTCCTCCTGTTCCATGCATTGATCCTTTTTTGTCCCCAAAATAGGAGTCTAATGTTGGATTGCTCTGTTTGCTTTGCTTCCTTTGCTTGCTCATGTTGCCACTCAATTACTTGACTTTTGAGCCTGTTTTCTGCTGTTTTCTGTTTTTTTGAGCTCTGTTTTCTGCTACCAGAAAGGGAGCTTTGTTCCAAATCAATGGAATTTTCGCACCTGCTAGAGCTGTTATTTGGGTGTCCTCTCTGAAGCCCCCACTTGCTCTCTGGCAAACTGGTCAACACCCCAGGACCTCCACCTTAGACAGCGATCCAGATCCAAGCATGTTTAAGCAAGAGCGATTAACCCTCAGACTGGTCTCTTGGTCCCCCTACAATCTGCAAGCCAGGAGCTGAAGCAGCCACGTGGAGGCAGCCTCAGATGCTTCTCTCCCTGGGGGTAAAAGCCAGACTGTACTCCCAAGCTCCCTGTTCCTACAAAGTCTACACTGACCTATCACTTTGTCTTTGGCATCTATGGGTTGATAATTCTGGAAACCACCACAGCTGCTGGTGATCTGAAGTTCCTCCAGCTGGAGGTTGGTCAGGCCGCCCTGAGGCTAAAACCTCTGGCTCGAGCAGGGCTGGGCTCAGCTTGTGGAGGGCTGTGCTGGCCTCTTCCTGCAGCCTGCCGGGCTGTCTTGAGCAAGAGGTTAGCTTCTCTCTGTCATTTTGTGCGTTCTGTACTTCCAAAGTTTGTCTAGAGTCATTTTTTACACGAATTGGAAGAGGTGGAAGCTAGAGCCACGCGGAAGTCCTGTTTCTACTCCGCCATCTTGACTCCCTACTCCCGTATCTTTACCAAGACATTCCCATGGACAGTATTGGCATTATATAGTCCACAGGATTATGAAAAGTCAGACATGACTGAAGAACAACAACAGTCATTCCCTCAGTCCTTTTCTAAATATAAACAATGTATATCCGTTAATTTATTGAATTTTGGATTAACATTAATCTAGTGTAATTTGATGACACTGGAGCAGAGATATGTGTTTTAAAATGCTGCTTACTTTGGATCTTGTTGATGTTGTAGTACTCCTTGTGAAATCTGATTGTCTTTTTTGCTTCTGAATAGTGTTTGTTAGTAAAGGTATAGAATTTTTAGTGTTATTTTAAATAGACATTTTACGTTTCTTAAGAGATCTAGAACAATAGCTGTATCTATCTATATATGCATGCTTGTATGTATGTATACACACATCTAAAACTTGATTCGGTTGCATTTCTTTTTATTTCTCCAGATGAGTTCCACTGAAATTTTGGAATATTCCTCAGATGTTGAAAAACAAGAAGACATAAAGAATGTGTTACCCACCAATTTAGGAGTTGCTCATAAATATCACTTGAATTATGGATTAGATTTAGAACAAGATAAAGGAAGACTTGCAAGTGACTGGATAAAATCTGCACAGTTCCTTTTGCATACCCCTAAGAAACAAACAGATCAGACTCCTAGGACTCCTGAAGATTCTGCAAAGAAAAATAAAAAGAAGCTATTAAGGTAAACTTATGACTTTTATATTATTTGGCTTTTGTAGCTTTTCTCTTTAAAAGCCCAAACATTTTAAAAATATCAGACTTTTTTGTTTTTTCAACTTAGTTTGCTTTTAAGGGGAAACTGGCAGAATATGATTGCAAGATTCTTATAAGTAATTAAAGCAGACCTATGATTTTGCACAAGAATTTCTACCAGTTCAGCATTCACAATTTTAGTAGTAACCACTCTGTACCCCCTTAGATTTGGTGACACTGCTCATTCCTGGTTTCCTGCTGTCATTCTGACCTCTCTTACTCAGTGCCACTATCATTGCAATTGATCATTATTAAAAACAAATGTCATGTGTGGTTATGAATACATCTTGACCAGTGTCAATGGAGTATCCATTTTGTTGGATGTGAATTTGGATAGAGAAATTATGCCCAGCCATTTGGTAATATTTTAATGAGAGAATGTGTTCAAACAAATATTGCCCACCAATCTTAAGAAGATATTTTTCTTCATCATTTCTAAGAAATATGATGAAGTGAAGGCTCTTTTATAAGCCTTTAAAATCATTTCACTATAGTCAAATCATGTTAGCAAGCATTCATTAAGCATTTACAATGTGCCAGGCACTGTACTATAGGCTGGTTAAGCTAGCTTGCTTTTGATTGTATATAGAACTTTCTGTCCTACTTAATCAATATGTGCTCCATTTCTTTAGTGGCACCACCATCTTCCTTGGGGTCATGTTTGGCTTTTACTGTCCTTGGGATTTTCTTGGTAAACATACTGGAACGGTTTGCCATTTCCTTCTGCAGTGGATTAAGGCAAACAGAGATTTAAGTAACTTGTCCAGGACCATACAGCTAGTGAGTGTCTGAGGCTGGATTTGAACTCAGGTCTTCCTGACTCCACTGAGCCACCTGCCTTCATGGTAATGCTGGTTCCTTCAGCCTGCACATTTGTTATGAGAATGGGAATTTGAAGATCTTCCCTGCCCCTTGGCTCTTGGCTAGGCTTAAGTGACTCTGAGAACCTTCCCTGATTGGAAAATATACTCTGCCCCCTAATAGGCTGAATGTGGTCACATGGGGCCTGTGGCAGGAGGCTTGTTTTTCAGGAACACCCACACCTTGATACTTTGTGATTGGGCAGTTGGCCAAGAGGGTTGTGACATTCTCTGAGCCAGGAGAAAGCTATATATACCCTGATGTGAGGTTTTGTTTTGGGGCTCACTTGGAGAAGAGTTGTGTGATTTGACCAGACAAGACTGTGGGCAGCCATTGAGCGGGGGGCTTTGAAAACTCAGATGTTGGTGCTTCCCTCTCTGGTGACTAAATAGGTATGGATGTAATGGTCAGACAACTGAAAGCCCTATCTGCTGATCTGTTTCTCTGTCTGTATTTTTTGTCTGCTTGTAACTTCTGTCTGTATTCTCTGAAGTTTGGGGTGCTGACCTTTATCCCCTGAACTAGGTAAATGACGTATGTTTGATTAAAGCAAGATTGTTAACCCATTTTTAGTTGCTTTCCTTTAGAAAAGCAGATCTAAGAACCTGTGTTGGCAGCCATCTGGGTATGCTGGGATGCTTGCTTTTACAACACTTTCTGCTATAATATGATACCTCTCTAGTAGGTAGGTAAAGAGGAACTTTGAATAGAGGAGTGACGATGACAACAGCAGATCTCGGAGAAGATTGTTTAGGTAACAGCTCAGAGGGTTAAAAAGGGAAGAAACAGACTGAAAAAGTATGATGCCAATGAAGGCAGCACACTTAAGGGTTGCTGCTGTTACATTTTAAGGGTCTAGTTGCAAGGTACAACAAAAACTCTATGAAAAATTAAACCCTATTCAAGAAACTAAAGCATTACATTCATAACAACGTAACAATTTATTACGAGGGTGGCCACATGGCCTTAAACAAAACATCATTCAGTAGATAATATAACACTCAGTATGTAACATGGCACACATTATGTATCATTGTATTCAACAGATACCGTACTGTCCCAAAATACTTGTTTATACGATCAGGAGATCCTGGGTTAGTGTCTGCCCTTAACACAACACATCCCCAGGGGTAGCAGAGAATACAACACACTCCACCCCTAGGTCATGGTAGGTTATAACCCCCTCAATCTAAACAGTGTCCAAGTAAAATCCTCTTGCAGGGTGTGTCCTTCTCATACTGCTGTTGTGGGTGCCCACTTGGCACTCTCAGTCATACACATGCTCTAATGAGCCAGAGAATCCAAGTCTTTTTTTTTTTTGGCCTTTTGGAGGACAATTGGGGTTAAGTAACTTGCCCAAGGTTACATGGCTAGTTGTGTGTGTGTGTGTGTGTGTGTGTGTGTGTGTGTTAAGTGTCTGAGGCCGGAACAGAACTCAGGACCTCCTGACTCTGGGGCCAGAGATTTACTCATTGCGCCACCTAGCAGCCCCGAGAATCCAAGTCTTAACACTACTCCAGCCCCCCACTTCCAAGTCCTAAGGGGAGGCTGGGCAACACAGTCAACAGCTAGGTCCCTGGGGGTTATGACACTTCCTCCCTCCCACTATAGACAACTCCAACTGCTGAGTTCAGACCCAACCCGGGGGCCATGGCAAGAAGACACTGTCATTATTCTTGCCTTGCTGCAAAGTTTTCATCTCGATTTGCGGTGATTCCTGAGCTCCCGGGTTTCTTCTGCAGGGGTCCATCTCTCCTGGCTCCTGCCTGAATTCACATGTAGGCAACTCTCTTGCTCCTGCTCCATGGAAGGGACTGCTCCACTCCAAACTTTCTCCCTGCTCCTGCCTGAGTCCAGGCACAGCAGGCTCCAGGGGCTCCTTCCCTCACCTTCTGTCTCAGGGAAAACAAAGCTTAACAGGACAACAACAGTGTTTACAAACATTACCAGAACCACCATCTCAATTCACTTTCACAGCCAGGAGGTACCTTTATAACAGCTACTTATTAAGCCTGCTGTTGCTGCTAATTCTGTCAATGCTCAATGCTCATTTTCCCTTCTTCACGCTCATTTTTCTTATTCATCTTCATTTTCTTTCTTCATGCTCATTTTTCTTCATATGTTTTCTTTTCACTCACCCTCTCAATGCTCTGCATATATACATTTAAATTCAGCACCTGATTGGCTTAGTGCCCAAAGGCATGCTAGCTCACGAGCCTTTAACACCCAATGTGCTACAGTTGTGAATTACCAGGGCTCAAAGGAGACTAATCCTTCAGAAAAACAACAAAAATCTCACCTTGCTTGAGCTCACAGAAAGGAAGACTAATTAGGAGGGTATTATATAGTCTAGATGAAAAGAGATACTGACCAGAACCATGGGGGTTCCAGTGGTAGTAGAAGAGTGGGGTTGGGTGAAGGAGATACTGCAAATAGGTGGAAAAGCAGAACTTTGCAAATAGTTGGATATGTAGAGTGAATCAGATGGACTGGATTCATTTCCAAGCCTAGCTGCTTACAAGCTCTATGATCGTTATCCTGGACAGGAAGCTTAACCTTTATAAACCTCAGTTTCCACTTTTTTAAATTGATAATAATTAATGCACTGTTCATTTAACAGTGTTGTTGTCAGAAAAATGTTTTCTAACCCTCTCTCTCTAAGATCACTAACTCCTAGAAAGAGTCATTTACATTTACATTCACTTCCTTACCACCCACTCATTTCCCAATAACTTTCAATCTTTTGAAAATCTCACTATTGAAACTTCTCTGTGAAAGCTCTGAAATGCCAAATCTGGTGATCATTTCTCAGTTTTCTTCCTCCTTGACATCTGTGTCGCTTTTTGACACTGTTGACCTCTTTTCTTTGATAACTTTACTTATTGAGTGTTAATATCTTACCATTTGTGACTATATCAGGTGAGCTGGGGAGAGGGGGGTACAGATACTCCATTCCTTACATTTGTATGTGGACTAAGTAATTACATTTTATATTTTTGTTCTGGAGCTGTTTCCTGTGGGGGTCTGTTGATTCAACATGTACTTACTACAATGTTCAAGGAGTTTGGCTATACAACATGGTACCAGATTACAAAGGTTTCTATCTATCTCTGTGACTATGGACAGGTTACTTAATCTCTCTGAGGTTTAGTTTACTCCTCTGTAAAATGGAGATAATACCTGTAACAACTCGTTCACAAGGTTGTTCTGATATTCAGTTGTATATGTTGTGTGGTAAGTGCCTTGAAAATTTTAATGTTCACTATAAATTTTCAAGTAGACATAATTAGATTATGGTAATTTAGCTTATCAAACACAAATTTCTGAATGGTCAGATGAGCAGATTTAAATGGGTGACAGGGACCACTGAATTTATATTGTGTATTATACTTGTGAAGCCTTTTACAGGATGGATGATAGTTAATCTTATAAAGTAGATTAGTAGTTTCTTAGGTCATTGATCACAGACTTTCACACTTCAAGTATCTTATCAGTGCTCTATGCCTCTGTGTAAGTATTTTTAACATTACCTACTTATAGACTTTTTTTTTTAATACTGCTACATGCACATACCCATCAGTGTAGAAAATTACCTAATAATATTTTATTCAACTTCCTCAATTTTGGGGGGAACCCATCCTTCATTTACTCTTTCTGTTTTAGTCATTTCTACCTTCTCTATTCCTACCCCACAAAAGATAACCCTTTTCTTATAGTAAATACATTGGATTTCCTATTAAAGTCTTAAGAAAACCAAATTAAAAGGAAGTAGAAAGTAGACAATGATCTTTTATTTTAGTTTTATTATGAGATTTCCTTTAGCTCTACCTTAGATCTTTGTCTTATTTTGAGTATGTTCATGTCTAATCAGTCTTTTTCTTATCAATTTATTTAATAGTTTGATGAAAGGGCAGTAAGGATTCTAGCCATACACTATTTTGCCCAGTAATATAATCTTGTTCGAACGCAGAGATGTCAAGCATGTGTCTTATAAGTGCTGCCTGAACCAGATTAAAATTTAATTGCAAAATATTTAACAAAATACATAAAAATAAAATAAAACATAATGTTAATGTGTGGTAAGTGCCTTATAAATACTTTAAAGTTCACTATAAATTTTCAAGAAGACAATTTGATTATGGTGATTTAGCTTATCAAACACAGATTTCTGAATGATCAGATGACCAGATTTAAATGGTTGAAGGGATCACTGAATAGTCCCTGGCTTCTGTAGCATTTCTCTTCAACAGATGCTCTATTATAATGATGATAATAATAATATTAATAGTTAGCACTTATATAGTGCTTTTAAGGCTTGAAAACACTTGTTATATATTATATTATCTCATTTGATCATCGCAACAACCCTGGGAGGTAGGTACTATTATTATTCACACTTGACAGGTGAGGAAACTGAGACTGATACTTCTTTCTTGTGTGAAGGTCAGCCTGGTTTCCCAAAGGTTATGCCAGTTGAGCTGGAAAGACTTCAAGTACAGTTTTGGCAAGGTAATATACCAGCTGTCTATTATAGGATTGGGAATCTGAAGATCTTCCCTGCCCCTTGGCCCTTTGATAGGCTTAAGTGACTCTGAGAACCTTCCCTGATTTGAAAATCTACTTTGTCGCCCAATAGGCTGAATGTGGTCACATGGAGCCTGTGGGAGGCTTGTTTTTCAGGAATTCCCACACCTTGTTGCTTTGTGATTGTGATTGGGCAGTGGGTCAAGAGGGTTGTGACATTCTCTGATCCAGGAGAAGGCCATATAAACCCTGATGTTTTGGGGCTCACTTTGAAAAGTGTTGTGTGATTTGACTAGACGAGACTATGGGCAGCCATTGAGCCTCCTGGCTTTGAAAACCCAGATGTTGGTGCTTCCCTCTCTGGTGACTGACTAGGTATGGATGTAATGGTCAGACAGCTGGAAGCCTGTCTGCTGATATGTTTCTCTGTCTGTATTTTTTGTCTGCATGTAACTTCTGTATATTCTCTGAAGTTTGGGGTGCTGACCTTTTCCCCCTGAACTAGGTAAATGACATGTTTGATTAAGCAAGATTGTTAACCCATTTTTAATTGCTTTCCTTTAGAAAAGCAGATCTAAGAACCTGTGTTGGCAGCCACCCTGGGTATGCTTAGGGTGCTTGCTGCTACACTGTCCAAGGGCCTTTCCTAGTTAAATAGGGCAAAGCAACCCAAGAAATATGGACATGGCAACCCACAAAACCTTTTTTTTAAAGTACAGAATGACCCCCAGTCTTGTGCTACTCCCTTCTAAATCTGCATTGGTGATGGTGGAAAGAAGCAGAAGGTTCCTGGATTCGTATAATTTAGACTATATGTAGATATAACTTTGATACTCTAAATATGAGACCCTTGTTGAAAGACCATCAAATTGATATATTTCTATAAGAACTGAACCTTATCAGTAATGACATTCTTACCATCAGTGAAACCAGAAGAAATGAAGAGTTTCAGTGAAATTGAAGAATGGCTTATACGTTTCTACAGAGGGAAATGAAAGAGTAGTTTCATGGTATATATAACAGCACAAGAAATTGATTTCATGGAATGTTTTGGCCATCTCATCTTTCAGTGCATATGATGAGTATAAGCAAAAAGACTTCTGTAAAGATAATCACTGCTTATGTGCCAGTATTTGTTGCAGAGGGTGAAGAAGTAGAGAAATTTTATAAAGAATCTGAGAAGGTATTCTCAACCAATTCAATACCATCCTTAATCTTTGGTTGCCACAGGATTGAATAGCAGAAAAAAATGGAATTAAGAAATTAAAGAGGCCAGAGCCTTGTATGTAGCCTCATATCTTATGAATAATTTTTACTGGAACAGCCTTTTGGTGCTGGTTATGATAAACACCCAATAACATTACACAAAATGAAACATATCTTTAGGGACAGGAAGTACCTGATTTTTGATGTGGATAGGAGTCATTTCAGAATTACTTGTCTGTGTATAGTCAGATTATAGACTAATTTGAGAAAAGGTCAAATTAGAAGAAAGGTTAAGGGAAGTGACAATACAGTTAGAAAAGCTTTAATGTGACTTGTTTAAGCAAGTCTTTGACGTTGAAAAAAGTAGAACATGGGAAAAAATGAAGATACTGACTTTATCAGTCTTTAAAAAAAGCAACTTTTTGTTCTTTGATGTCTTTACATTATAATTATTTCACATAACCACTCCCATTGAATCTTACCTTGTGACAAAGGAAAACAGTTAAGCAAAAATATTCAGTACAGTGACCATATCTCCTAATAGTGCTCTGGCTTTCTGCCAAGAGAAGGCCGGTTTCATTATCTTTTCCTTGGTAATTTCACTGGTTTTCTGTTACTTGGAGTTTTACTTCATTTCAATCATCTTTTCATTTACATCGTTATGGTTATGTATATTGTTCACTTGGGTCTGTTTCATTCTGCATTAGTCTACATAAGTCTTCCCATGTTTTTCTCTGTTCCTTATTTCATACTGTACAAATAGTATGTCTTTATAGTTATATATTGGGCAGCTAGGTGGGGTAGTAGATAAAGTTCTGGGCTTGGCTTCAGGAACATGAGTCTTCCCGAGTTCAAATCTAGCCTTAGATGTTTACTAGTTGTGTGACCCTAAGCAAGTCACTTAATCCTGTTGGCCTCAGTTTTCTCACATGTCAAACGAACTGGAGAAGGAAATGATAAACCATTCTTTGCCAAGAAAACCCCAGACAGAATCACAGAGAGTTGGTTCTACTGAAACGACTGAACAATAATAGTTACATACAATTTTTTTCTGGTGTTTTGCTACCACAATAGCAATGTTGACATGAATGTTTTGGGATATATCACACTTTTGTATTTGGAAGATATTGGACAGAAGTCTTTGATTTCCAGTGGCAGTCACCCTCATGGTGAAGTTCCTGAGTCAAAGAGTACAAGCAGTTGAGTCAGTTTTCTTACAGAATTACATTTATATCCAGATCACTTCCTGGCGCCACCAGTATCTGTATTTTCTCACAGCCTTTCCAACATTGACTTTTCTCGAGAACTCATTTGTCCCTTTGCTATTCGGCTTAGTATTAGGTGAAACCCTAGTTATTTTAATTTGTATTTCTCTTGTTATTGGTGATTTGAAGCATGTTTTCCTGTGGTCATTTACGTTTTAATTTCTACTGAAAACCTAGTTTAGATCCAACTTATCTTTTGGGGAATGACTCTCATGCTTTTTGCTTATCTGGTCTATTATGAGGATTTCTTTTCCTGTTTTTGTTAAACAGGACCAAATAGTTTTGATGCTTGCTTTTAAATAAACTACCTTGCCTCCCTATCACCTCCATAATAGAATATAAAATCCTCCATTGAGCTTTTGTATCCACTAAAGTGATTTTCCTAAAGTGTAGGTCTGACTGTGTCACTCCCCTACTCAACAAACTCCTTTGGCTACCTATCACCTTCAGAATCAAATCTAGAATTCTCTGTTTGGCATAAAAAGCCCTTCATAACCTATTCCTCTCCTACCTTTGCATCTTAATCCCCGGCACAAATTCTTATATCCACCAACACTAGCCTCCTGACTGTTCCATGAGCAGCAGGGCTCCAGGTATTTTCTCTGGCTGTCCCCAATTCCTGGAATGTTATCCCTCCTTAATTCCACCTATTGACTTTCCTAGCTTTCTTTAAGGTACATCTAAAAGCCTTTCTTAACAAAAGTCGTTCTCACCCCCTCTTTATTCTAACACTTTTCCATCTGTTCTATTTATCCTATACCTCTCTTGCTTTGTATATATTTCTTTGCATTTTGTCACCCTCATTAGATTGCCCTCCTTGAGGGCAGGGGCTGCCTCTTGTATCCCTAAGGCTTAGCACAGTGCCTAGCGCATAGTAGACCCTTAATAAATGTTTTTTGATTGATTGAAAGCCATTTATAATCTGACCCTTTCCTATCTTTTCAGTCTTTCTGAGGCTCCACTCCTGACTCTCTGACTTTCTTTTTCATGCCACGGAAGTCTTTTTATCAAGGAAGTTCACTCCACTTCTGGATTTCTTACACTGGAAGTACTCTCTGTCTCTGTAGTCCTTTCCTTTGCTTGTCTAGTTCTTCCTAGGAACTTCATTTTAAGGAGAATGTTCAGCCTAGCCATGTCTTCATTCTTTTCTGACTGCAGACTTTCTCTATCATGCCCTCCCATTCGGGTAACTTTTATGTGTTATCTTCCCCCATTAGAAGGCTTATCTATTAGAGGACACAAGGAACCATCTTGTTTTCTGCTTTTATTTCCATTCCCAGTTCTTAGTACAGTGTCTGATCCATAGTCAGCACTTAATAAATAGCCTCTAGACTTGACATCTTATACCTTACCCACCTCCAAGGAATTTAAAATGCACTCTGGACTACCTACATTCTGTTCCTGGAGCAAGATACTTTGTCTCCCAACTCCATACATTTTCACTGACTGTCCCTTATGCTTGAAATTCTCTCCCTCGTGTCTGCCTCTTGGCTTCCATAGCTCCCTAAATGCCTCTGCTTAAATACTACCTTGTTCAAGAAACCTTCCCTGGTGCTCCTTAATGGTAATTCCTTCCCTCTGAGATTGTCTCCCATTTATCCTTTATGTCTCCTGTTAGTACATAACTGTTCTCATACTAACTTCCTCATTAGATTGGGACTTCCTTGAGTATAGAGATTATTTTCACTTTTCTTTGTATACCCAGCACTTAGTATAATGGGGGCACATAGTAAGTTCTTGTAGACTTTTGTTGATTTAACCTAATACTTTATAGTATAGTTTGAAGTATTATAATACTCCCTTACTTGTAGTTTTTCTCATTATTTCCCTTTATATTTAGACCTTTGTTCTTCTAAATGAATTATTAAATATTTTTCATAATTATGAAGTTATCTCTAGGCAATTATTGGTTAAGCACTATATTTGTAAATGGATTCTGGTAATGCCATTTTTTTAGTATATTGGCACAATAGAAATACAAGAAGTTACTCAAATCTTCCTTTATTTCTATAAAGTGTTTTTTGTAGCTGTATTTATGTATGATCCATATGTTTTGGTAGCGCACTTGCAGATAGTTTATGCTTTTTCTAATTACTCTGATTATAATTTGTTTTATCTCTTCTTGGATTCTATTAGTACTGTATAGAAATGCTCAATTTTGTGGATTTATTTTGTATCCTGCTGACTTATTGAAGTTATTGTCGTATTTTCTTTGCTGATTCACTGTATTTTCTAAATACACTCTCATGTTGTATGCAGATAGGGTTTATTTTTCTCATTTATTCTCATTTTTTCTTTCCATAGCTATGATTATATGAAATAATAGTAGCATTTAGCCTCTGTTTGTATTTGAAAATCTCCTATGGTTTTCCTGTTGATACAAGTAACTCCTTATCAATTACACACACACACACACACACATATATATATTATTCATAAACCTGTAAATGTACCTATTTTTCTTCTGAAACATTTAAATTCCTCAAGATCAGGGGCTGTTTTACTTTTGTCTTTGAATGCTCAGAATGTATCATAGTGATTGGCACATAGTAAGTGCTCAATAAATGCTTGTTGGCAGATTGATTGAACCCGAAGTTATAATTATCTAACATAATAGAAATAAAGATCTGTGTTTCCTCTTTTTTCTTCCCTCTAGAAATCAAAGCTCTCTATTAGAGATAAAACCCTGAGGAGGATTCTATGATAGAATACTTACAAGGTTAAAACATTTGACTTAAGGGGACCAAAAAATTGCTATTGTTGGAGAGCTTAGATAAGATATAAAATGTAAGATGAGAGATACTTCTTTGCCAAGCGGAATACTAATTCTTGGCTAATTTTAACATTTTTTTCCCTCGATAGGGGAGGACTAGCAGAAAGGTTAAATCGATTACAGAACAGAGAGCGGTCTGCCATAACTTTTTGGAGGCATCAGAGTGCATCTTCTAGCAAAACACTTCCAGGTAAAACTTGCATAAATATGTTGGGAAATTACCAGATGAACTTATGTGAATATTTTAGTTGTATTATTGACTTTTCATAATATACTTTGTACATGGATTTTTTCCCTTAAGTTTCGATCATACTCTAATAAAAATTTGCCAAGCATACAAATCCATACTCCTAAGATCAAACAAAGCCTCAAAGTCACAGAAATTTTTCTGATATATATATATATATATTTTTTTTTCAAACTGATTTTGAAAACCTCTCTATGATACTTACGGGGTAGAACCTTTTCTGGATAGTTCCTTTCTTGAAAACCTTTTCTTTACTCTTCCATTTTTTTGGGGGGGGTAGCAGCTCTTTTACACTAGGGTGGTTTCTTTCTGTTAGGGAATGTTAACCTAGAGTTTATGAATTTGTATTTTGTTTTGATCACTATTTCAATATGATTGGTCCCTTTTGTATTTTATTTTATCCATTTGAAACATTATTCTGAGAAGGGATCCATAAACTTTGCTTGACTGCCAAATCAGTTCAGGACACAAAAACAATTTAAGAATCCCCATTCTAGGAGTTCTTGGCCTTCCTCTTGACATTGTTCACCTAGGCACATGACCCTATTTATGGCTCTTTGAAAGGTCTTCCTTAATTCAGGAATCTATCTAAAGCCAAGTTCCTGTTAACTTAAAACAAATCTGCTCTTTTGAAATATTTTCATCTAGAATCCCCACTATAGACTTGCAGATCTTTTTTTTAAAACTTTGATTTATTTTTTATTTTAAGAATTCTTTTTTTTTTAATTTTGAGTTCCACATTCTTTCCCTTCTTCCCTTAAGCCCCTGCACCATTCACTGAGAAGCAGGTAATATGATATCAGTTATACCTGTGGAATCATGGAAAACATATTTCTATATTATAAGCTTGTACTTCTCAATTAAATATGTAATCATTCACACTTAAGACAACTATTCACTCAAGAATCTATGTTCTTTGGGTGCTGTGCATGCAGGGATCTTCCTTGAGGCTGGGGCTTGCCATCAGGTACCTATCTGCCTGTCTGAGACACCTATTTTACATAGCCGTCTCTCTTTTTCCTTGCTACATGTCGAATTTTATAAATTATAATGCTAACTCATTTTTTTCAAAGTCCATTTTATCTGATGCTAATTTTTGCATCCTGAGTATAAAAATAAGTCTGATTATTGAGTCTTTAGGCTTATATTTCATAAAATATCAATCGGACCAATATGATGTTTTACCATTCAAGAGCCCATAACACTCATAGTGCTTTTTGTTATAGTGATCTTTGTTTCTGTACTCATCACAGATGTTGAAGGCATATGCTTAAGCATCCCACATACCATTAGATTCGAGAACTGGAGTAACTTTTTTGGTACTACCCTCACCCTTTTGGTTTTTCTTTTTTATTTTTTTTATTAAAGCAATTGGGGTTAAGTAACTTGCTCAAGGTTACACGGCCAGGTGTTTCTGGGTGGGTGCTGAGTGTCTGAGCCTGGATTCGATCCCAGGTCATCCCGACACTGGAGCCGGTACTCTTACTCACTGTGCTACCCTTTTGGTTTTTCATTTATGGTTTTCATTTTTTTGAATTTCAGCTCTATAGCCTTTAGCTTTTTTTTTTTCACTAGGAAAATTTCCTTATTACTTACAAAAAAACTCCTTTCTTTTCTTTAGGACACACAGTGATACAAATGAGCTTAGATGTCCCTGAGTTGACAGAAATGTTAATATTATTAGGGCATAACTGTATCACTTTAGATTATTAGTAGAATAGATCATTTTGTTGAATTAGTCAGTAAACATTTATTAAGTAATTACTAAGTGCCAGGCATTGTGCAAGTACTGGGGATACAGAGAAAGACAAAAGGCAGTTCCTGTTCTCAAGGAGCTCATCGTCTGACAGAAGAGATGACAAGCTGAAAAAAAAAATAGGCAAACTAGCCATATACAGTGTAAATAGGAAATAATTAAGAGAAGGAAAGGCACTAGAATTAAAAGGGTTTGGGAAAGGCTTCCTGTAGAAGATAGGATTTTAGTTGGGACTTTAAGGAAGCCAGGAAAGTCAGTAGGTGGAGAGGGAGAGGGAGAACATTCCAGGCATGGGGAGACAGCCAGAGGAAATGCCCAGAGCTGAAGGATGGAGTGTCTTGTTCATGGAACAGCCAGGAGGCCAATGTCACTATATGAAAGAATATGTACTGGGGAGTAAGGTGTAAGAAGACTGAAGAAGAAGACTAGGTTATGAAGGGCTTTGTTTCTGGAGGTGATAGAGAGCCACTGGAATTTATTGACATGGTAGTAGTTGGGTGAGTGTGGATGGAGGGAAGTATAAGAAAAAAAGGATATCTAGAGAAATGAACTGGGCATCCTGATTTTTCTAAAGTGTCTATAGGGAGGAAAACCTTGGTTGCAAAAGAAGAAAAATCAGTGCATTATCTAATTTGATGTTATCCAGAAAGATACTAGAAAAATAGACAGATAGAACATTAACTAAGTGCTTACTGTATGTCAAGCTCTATGCTAAATATTGAGGATATAAAAACAAAACAAAAAAGAATTGTCCTTGCTCCCAAGTAATTTACATTTTAATAGGGAAGACAGAACATAATGGAATGAGCTGTACAGAAGGGGAACAAACTTAAGAGTGAACTGGAGGTGAAGTATGAGAGATTTCATATGTTATGAGAAACTTTGTCAAATGAACTGCTGAAGTCCAAGTGTGCTCTATTAAGAGCAATTTACCTGAATTACTGATGGGCAACTAGATGGTACAGTAGAGGGAGTGCCAGGTCTGGAGTCAGGAAAACTCATATCTCTGAGTTCAGATTTGACCTCAGACATGTCCTAGATGTATGACCTTGGGCAAGTCACTGAACCCTGCTTGCCTCTAGTTTCCTCATCTGTCAAAGGAGCTGGAGAAGAAAATGGTGAACCACTCTAGTATCTTTGCCACGAAAGTCCCAAATGGGATTGCAAAGAGTTGAACATGACAGAAACAACTGAACAAGAGTAATCTGACATTCCCCTGGTCTTTTCCCTTTTAGCCAGTTAAGTCTGTCTGTCTGTCTGTCTATCTATCTACCTACCTACCTACCTACACACACACACACACATACATACACACACGTCTGTCTGTCTGTCTATCTACCTACCTACCTACCTACACATACAAATCTGTCTGTCTGTCTATCTGTCTGTCTATCTATCTATCTATCTATCTATCTATCTATCTATCTATCTATCTATCTATCTA
>NW_027186304.1:53776499-53834712 GCF_028583685.1 Petaurus breviceps papuanus
CCTTCCTTCCTTCCTTCCTTCCTGCCTTCCTGCCTTCCTGCCTTCCTGCCTTCCTGCCTTCCTGCCTTCCTTCCCTCCCCATACTGTAATCTCTAGTCATAGCCAATCAAGTCTTAGATATGTCTCGTTTTCTTTTTCATTAGTCATGCAATGTACATTTATGTGGATAACAGTCCACAATTACTAAGACTCTTTTTTATACAAAGTTCTATTTCTCCACTGATATTCTTTTCCCTGTGTCATATATGGTGATACCTGTGATATCTGGCTTAGCAAAAAATTGGGGGATAATTTTCTTCCTTCTCATTTCTTTCTAATTGAAAACTCATTATGAACAGCTCAGCAAGATTCCAGACACGTGCAGCCTTTGTTTGTGGAAATAGGAATTGTATTTTGTGTGTGTTAAATTTAGAATAAAAAAAAAATGGGTTTATTAGAAGACCTGTGAAGAGATATGCATGCTGTCAAGAAAATTTTACCTTCCACTGGAGGGGGCAGTTTGTTCTTTTCTTCATTATGCTGGACATTACTGATTTTCTGCCATTATCTTTATAAATGTCCCAGGCCTGATTCCGCATAGTTCACTGTACCAGAAAGACAGGAAATTCCAAAGTTCTTATAATGTCTTCTGTAGCTTGAGTAGAAGTGTTCAGTAAGAAAAAGGCTATTGTTTAACTGAGTGGAAGAGGGAAAGGATTACATTTTGTAGGAATTCCCGCAAACATTGGTTTGCATAAATCTTTATCAACCAGTTCCCTTGCAAATAGTATAGCCAAAATGGGAATGGGTTAGACTATTATGGTGGGCATGGAATGCAACATAATTCTCAAATGCATAATAGCCAAATAAAGTTATTGTACCAATCCTCAACTGTTATTTGGTGACTGTCCTGTACACTTACTCTACTTACTGGATGGTATAAGGAATGCAAGAGAAATAGATATGCTTCATAGAGTTGATCATAGTCAAGGAGAGAGGACATACCCATATGAAATAGCTGATAACAAATGTGAATTATGCTAATTTCAGGGAAGATGGCTGAAATTAAAGTAAGGAGGGAGAGGGCGGGAGAGCATGAAGAGGGTGAGTGCCTCCAGTCTCCATATAGGAGGGAGAGCATCTCAGCCATGGGAGGCAGAGAGTCAGGATATGGAATGCAGAGTTCACAGAACAGCAGGCAGGCCAAGAGTTTCTAGGAGACTGGAATAGTGAAAATTGTTGGAAAAGCATGATCACTTTAAAATATGTCACATTACAAACAGACACATATTTAGCTCTGATTATATAGTAAGCTGAAATATAATATAATTTCTTTCATTTCATATATATTTATTTATTTTGTTGGAAGGGTTCATAATTTCAAAATAGAAAATTATAATTGAATGACAGCATTTTTGATATATTTTCTCCAAGAATGTATATTAAAATTATGGTTTGAAAAATAACGTTCTAATATTAATTAATAAATATTGACTACCAATTACATACAGTTACACATACACACCCATACCCCTCAGTCAAGATACTTGTTTTCTACCATTTTGACTTTCAGTGATCTATTCAGATATGATGAAAGACCTCAGTAAAGGTCACAAATAACTGCCTTTGGGCCTTGTTTCATTGTTACTTGAAATGATAGTTCTGATACAATATAAGGTTATCTTTTTTCAAGATTAATTGTGACCTTTGAACCCTTCCTCTGATCGCCAGTCTTTATGACACAGAAATTGCCTTTCTTCATCACAATCATGGGTTAATATCACTGACTGAGCACATAAAGACATGCAGTCACAGCATAGTCCTTTTCTAACAAGCTTACAAGAGCGTTTTAGAAACCAAATGATTATTTTATGAACCACACCTTTTTTTGGTTGTTGATGTTCTTATGAAGTGTACTTCTCCCACCCAATCTTTCCTTATTTATGTCCTCCAGAGCATGAGACATTAGGGTTTACAAAATTAAGCCATTTGTTGTATGTTGTAATCCCTTGATGGGAGGGATGGTTTGGGGTTGTTTTTTTTTTTTTTTTGGTCCTTTTCATCTTTTTAGAATTATTCAGTTGTCTGGTAATGAAAAAAAAACCACATTCATTTAATGTAATATAATACACAAGTGACCTTTCTCCAGCACCATTTCCTACCTTTTTTAAAAAAAAAGAAATCTGCACATTTTTTGTTACTTGGATGGCAATTTGTTTCTTTTCTCATTTTTTATTTTTCAAGATGCTTTCCCCCACCCTGCTTGTACCACCCAGATGCATTCTTAATAATCAAAGCCCATTCTTCTTTGCTTTCTGTTCCTCTGGGGCCATAACAAAGTCACACCTTGTTTTGTCAGTTACGTTGGAACTAGTCCCACCTGCTTCCCAGATTTTTTTTAGTTTATTTTCCATGACAATATTTCATTGCTATCTATTGAGAAACCATGTCATTTTCTTTCTTCCCTAGTTTCTGACAGGGTGGTGGTAGGGAAGCTAAATGGGTGTGTGTCAGGGGGAGAAGGGGTGGGGAGAATAATTTCTAAGACAGATACTTGATTGTCTTAAGATATAACAAGTATCTAAGATAGTATCTCTAGTGAATTTTCATTTGATTGTATTTGTGTGATGTCAAATAAAGACTGAAGAAAAGAAAACATAGGGGTGAGGCATGAATTGTATTCTAGGGACCTTAGTGTTAGTCCTGCTTCTCAGTTCTTTTTGGCATCTACTTAGGAACAGCTGGGACAAGTATTTTCACAATGCTTTGGATATCAAGAATCATAAACTAAAAATAGCCATGTATGTTCCTAAATGAAAACCAATAAACTACAATATCACATCCTGAAATCCTAAGAAGGCTTATCTCTTGCTTTTTTTTTTTTTTCCCCAAGTCAAACTGCTAATAGCGTAGAGATTTTTTTCAGGACAAGAGTTCTTGACTTTTTATTTCATAGACCCTGTGGCAGCCTAGTGAAACCTAGGGACCCCTTCTCAGATTAATGTTTTTAAACCTTCAGGGATGAGGAACCTGTGGCCTCAAGACTACATGTGGCCTTCTAGGTCCTCAAGTATGGCCCTTTGACAGAATCCAAACTTCACAGAACAAATCAACTTAATAAAAGGATTTTTTCTGTATAACTTGGACTCCGTCAAAAGGCTGCACCCGAGGACCTAGAGGGCCACACATGGCCTTAAGGCTACAGATTCCCCACCCATGAATAGAGTATTACCCATAGGATTACAAAGGGAATTAATTATATCGTAATAATGATATATTTATTTTCTCCTTTACAAATTCACAAACCTCTTGAATTTGTTCATAGACTCACAAAGGACTGCAGGCTAAGAACCTCTTTTTAGGGATTATTGGTTTATATATATATTTTGTGGATGCAAGTTTTGTCTAAACCTCTAAGGAAAAGGGAATTTCTTTCTGTGGGAATATTTTAGTTTTTCTATAAGGTTCTCCAAATCAGATGTATTTTAAAAATGTACCCAAGACTTCTTTATGCTGAATTTAGCACAGAAGTGACAAAGCCTCAGACATACAAAAACAGACTCTTAAAAAACATGTAGTTATTACAAAATATGATACTATGGGGCTTAACTGGTTTTGAGATTTGTGAGATCTCCCTGCCCATCCTTGCTGTTCTGCATTTCAAAAATATCACTGGACGAATTTGTGAGTAGATAACCTAGAGCCATCTCATGGAGAAAAATGCCCAGACACTTTACAAAGTCATCCTGACTATGGATATTTCTTTTACAATGGGGGTGGCCTTCCCAGGCCCTTCTTTGGATTAAAAGTGTCCGGTTCTCCTCAGTAAGTTCACTTCAGCCTAGGATTTTTCAGAGTAACTGCCAATTAATCCAAAATAGATCTTCAACAAGATCCAAGCTTACAGAAAATAACTCAGGATTTTAGCTATCCTTTATTCCACTTTCTTCCTCAAATTTAATTTCCTTATGTTCTTTTTCCTTAAGCAATTATTTCCTCAGTCCTCCCACCATGACTTTTACAAAATTATATTCACCGCCTCTCTAATTCTTTTGGTGCCGCATTTTATTGCATATTGTCGCCTTTGTGAATTGTTGGTTTTTTTGTTTTGTCTTTTGTTTTGTTACTTTTCCAGACAGAAAACTGGGCACCAAACTCAGGAACAGATGCCCTTTCTGGTTTCTGATCCCCTCAGATCACAGGCTTGCCAGGCTGGAAAAACTGCCAGATATGATGCAAGGAGATAAAATAATGGAGTCATGACCATCTCAGATGTAAAACTTTCCTTCAAAATTAGGAAAGTTCTCCAGAGTCCCTTTCTCTAGTTAACGCTGCTGGCTCCTTTAACTTGTTTTGGTTGAGTTTTGTGTTTTTCATAGATCTTCCCTGGTAAACTTGAGAATACTTCTGAAAGTTTTAGAGTAGTTAAAAAACCCAAATTGTTGTGATAATTTAAGGAGAGTTAGTTGTAAGTCTTTATATTTTATTGCTTGACAGTAGGCAACTGGTATACTGAGTATTGTATGAAGGTTTAAAGGAAAAGAAAGGCATCATGGAATGGTACCAGGACTTCATGCCCTTCTACATTATTATGATATAGTATGACCTCAATACCTCCCAGTCCTGGTCAGTCTCCAGTTCTCATTTGTCAGGTTGATATTCCTCATCTGTAAAATGGGACAACCATCCTCCAGGATTATTGTGAGAGAAAAAAGAGATGACATTTGTAAGGGTTTTACAAATCTCTAAGCTTTGTATAAATGCTACTTCTTATCTAAGGTATAGAGGGGTAATGTGATATAATGATTAGAGAGTTGGAATCAAAGGCAAGCAATCTTGAACACGGATCCTATCCCCAATTCCTATAAGCTATGTGACCATGGGCAGGTTTCTTCAAATCTCTCAAGCCTCAGTTTCCCATTGTAAAATAGGCACAGTAACTACAGTGTGTGTGTGTGTGTGTGTGTGTGTTCCGAAATGAAAATCAATAAACTACCATATCACTTTCTGCAATCGTAAGAAGGCTTATCTCTCAGTGGTTTTTTTTTTTTTCTCATTCAAACTGCAAATAGAGATTCTTTTTAGGACAGGAGTCCTTAACATAGATCCCTATGGCAGTCTGGTAAAGCCTAGGGACCTCTTCTCAGAATAGCGTTTTTAAATGTATAAAATATGCATAGGATTGCAAAGTAAATTATATTGTAATAAGTATAAAATTTAAATAATATATTAATATAAAGCTTTAGAGAGGAAATGAGTAATATATACATATTTATATATGCATATAGATAAATGTACATATGTTACAAATATATACATGCATATATATTTCAAGAAGCAGTGTTAAAAGACAGAGATAGTTTAGCGTTTATTGTTTTTTATTCAGTGTAGTATTTTGTTTAACAGATTTTATTTATTCCGCTATTAAGTGTTCTCTGTCGGTCAGGTTCTATCCTTGAGAAATTTAAAACATTACCAAATGGATTAATTCTACCCTTTGGGACCCAAATTGGTAGGTGGATAACTGGTAGTCTTTGCTCAGTTAGGTGGTGCAGTAGATAGAGCTCTGGGCCTGGACTTAGGAAGACCTGAGTTCAGATTTGGATTTAGACACTTCTTAGCTAGTGTGACCCTTGGCAACTCACTTAACCTCTGTATGCCTTGGTTTTCTTGTCTGTAAAATGGGAATAATAATGGCCATCTACCTCACAGAGTTGTTGTGAGGATCCAGTGAGAAAATATTTGTTAAAAAAAAAAGGAGAAAAAGGCAGGGGGGCTTAGCACAGGGCCTCGCATATAGTAGGCAGTATCTAAATACTTTTTTCCTTGCCCTTCCTTTATCTTCCTCTCAATTGTATTGAAATGTTTTTGTCAGGGCCACAAGAGAAGTTTAGATAATGATGTTTCAACCTAAGTGATATGTTCTTTAATAAACTTCACTCAATGAAGATAACTTACTATGTATTTACATTGCTCATTTCTTTGTACATCATTCAAAATAAATTTGTAGATTAATGTAGAAATGTAGTAAGATAGTATTTTCTTTAGTAATATATATGTATATTTGTCTCTCTATATTTGTGTGATACATGCTTGTCTAAAATGTCTCTAGTGTTATATCTAGATAGATTTAACATACATATGTATTCTCTTCTTTAGTAATATATTTAGTAACATATATAAATATATTTAGTAATATATTTACAAATAATATATTCATATAATAAACATTTTAGAGCTATATTATATAACATTATTATGTAAAATTATATAATCAATATATGATCCTAGAGCATACAATCTACAAAGCATAAATATGCATTTATATATCTGTTACTGGAGAAAATAATATATATAGCTTACATTTACATATAAATATATATTACTGAGGAAAATAATAACTATATATACACATATATGTACATACACACATACACACATATATATGAGAAAGAATATTTATCTCACTCTGTCTCAGTCCTTTGGAGATGGCATCACAATGATTAGAGACCTGACCTCAGAGCAAAGAAGACCTGGTTTTATGTCCCAGTTCTGATACTTTGTGGTTCTGGGACTTGTCATGTAATCTCTGGTGCTCTCTACAGCTTTTTAAGAGTAAAATTACAGAAAAATTCGGACCTATGGTAGTACAGGGAATTTCCTCATCTGAAAATTTCTCATTTTAGTGAATTCAAAAGTCTAATCCTTATGCTTTGTCTTTAATATTAAGAATATTATAGTGTTAGCATTTGGGGAGTAGAAACGGATCTTAGAGCTAAGGGAACTGAAACCCAGATAGTATAAAGAACAGGAATGACTTGAAAATTCTTTAAAAGCTCCTTTCAAAGTCAAAATAGTTTTGCCAGGAAGTATTTTCTCTCAACGAGTTTAGACTTTTTTCTAATACTTTTTGTTTTATAATGTTACTTTTTGCTGTTGTTTGTTTGTATTTAATGGCAAGTGATAGTATTTCTGTTGTCTTTTGTTAGTTCTAGAATTATCTAAACCTGTTAAAATACTAAACAAACCAAAAATAAATAAAAATTCCTTTATAATACTTTTGAAGACATGAACGTTCAGCTTTTCTTTTAATTTCTTTAGAATAGGAAGCAAACTTCCATCATTTGTTTTAAATGATAAAAGTGTAGTTTACAAGTGCAGAGGAAAGCAAAAAAATATTTTGAACTTGGGATAATATAGAAGAATGCAAAGAATAAAAGATTTATTTCTTAGAAATAAATGGAGGAGTAAAAAACAAACTCATTAGATGAATAAAATTACTTGTAAAAAGAATTATTATTAAAACTTGATAAAAGAAATCAGATTTTCCCAGAGTTAGCCCAGAGTGAGATGGGCCGCCTTGAGAGCTAGTAGATTCTCTCTCCAGCATAGTCTAGAACAGGTCTCTCTCCTTAAACTTTTTCTACTCCCCTTTCCCTGTTTTGGCAGTGTTCCTTGGTATCGTGTTGCCTGAGGGCATGCACAGTACAAAGTGCACATGATGTGTGTTCAGAACCAAGGCTGCAGTGAAGTTGCATGATGTAACATGGGCAAGTACTGCCAGAAACACCTCAGATTCGTTACATGTTTGGTTTTTGAATTAATTTTTGGTTGTTGCTCATTTGGAAACCTTTTACTGTTGCCAAGCTTTTTGCTACCCCCAGTTAAAGAAGAGCTGGTTTGGAATATGTTATGATGGATTTTGTGTTTGAACTAAATGGCTTTTGTGGTACTTTCCAGCTCACAAATTCTGTGATTCTGGAACAGTTTTTTTCACTTAATAATATTCCTATCAAGCAAAAAGGAAAAATCCATGATAATACATGAAATCTTTGTCCTATGAAATTCACATACTAAAATGCATCCTTTTGGATAAGCAGTAGAAAAGCTGACACATTCGTTCAATAATTATCCTTTATTCATCTACTTTGAGATGTGCTTAGAGGCATTAGATAATTCTTGTCCTCAGAAAGCTTGAAGTTTAATTTAGCTATATGAGGTGCTACAGCTATTTGCTTATACAAGATAGAACTTGACAAGAGTGTATATGTAAGAGCTAAAACGCACCACAGTAATTCTGAAGGAGAGATTATTTGTGACTTGGGAGATTATGGTAGCCTTCATGAAGGGAACACATTTGGGTAGGGTCTTAGAAAATGGCTGGGAATACAGCAGAAAGATAGAGATGGAGTTGTTCATGCAATGGTCATTTGCATATTGTAGGTTCTTAATTAATATCTTTTGAATGCATGATAAGCTGCTTTATTAGCCACACTTTGACAGGAGTGGTAGTTTTAACCCAGTTGGGGCCATGGCACTCTTAATTCCATCCCAGAATAGCTATGTACTTAGGTTAGGGATGCAGATAATGTTGTCACCTTATGTGTAGGCAAGCAGAAGTTTCTTTATTGTCAGTCCACAGGATGGGGCTTTAGTGAGACCTTGGTCCTTCATTGTGTCTTCAAATTGTTTCCGGTTTATACCAGAAGTTCTTGCAACTTTCTTGAGGCAGAATAGTGTAATAGAGGCAGCTGGAGTCTGAGTTCAAATCCAGCCTCAGATATTTAACCTGTTTGCCTTAGTTCCCTCATCTATAAAATGAGGATAATAATAGAACCCACCTCCCAATATTGTTGTGAGGAACAAATGAAATAATATTCACAAAGCACAATGCCTTATATAGCACCACATAATAGATGCTATATAAATAACTTGGAATTAGAGATTTAGTGCTAGCCTCACAGATTATCTAGTCTAATAGTCTTATTTTATAGATGATGAAACTGAGGTCCAGAGACATACAGTGAAGCCTGAAGTTATACAGGTCGTTAAGTAGCAGGAATAGGATTTGAGCTAAGCCCTTCTGACTCCTGTCCCAGCATTTGTGACATCTGATTTGAGGCCTGACTTGTGCACTTGTTAGTTATGTGACCCTGAACAAATTGCTTTGAGCCTCAGTTTCCTCATCTAGGATAATATTTCCATGGCCTGCCTCATTGGGTGTTTATGAGAAAAGAGCTTTGTAAAGAAACTATCTGTATCTATGTTTACATTTAGACATAGATATAGATCTGTCTAGCTATAGCAATATCTAAAAACATATTTCTATATATATGTACATACATATTTCTCTACATATATTTCTATATGTATATATACATACATATTTTTGTATGTTCACAGAAATGGCTTTATATATATATTTCTATATATTTTGTTGTTGTAGTCATTCAGTCATGTCCAACTCTTGGTGACCACATTTGGGGTTTTCTTGGCAAAAATACTGGAGTGGCTTGCCATTTCCTTATCTAGCTCATTTTACAGATGAGGAAAGTGAAGCAAACAGGGTTATATGATTTGCTCAGGGCCACATAGCTAATAAGGCCATATTTGCTTTCAGGAAAATGATTCTTCCTTATTCTAGGCCCAGCACTCTATTCACTGTGCCAACTTGCTGCCCATTTCTATATGTACATATGCACACGTTTTTCTACATATATATATATATATATATATATATATATATATATACACATCTATTTCTATATACACATCCACATATAGCTGTGTGACCCTGGACAAGTCATTTAACCTCATTTGCTTCAGTTTCCTCATCTGTAAAATGAGGTGGAGAAGGAAATGGCAAACCACTTCAGTACCTTTGCCAAGAAAATCCTCAATGGGGTCACCAAGAGTTGGACATGACTGAAATGACTGAACAACAATGGCTGGTCTATCTATGAACATGTGAGAGAGAGAGAGAGAGAGCATGTGTGTGTGTGTGTGTGTGTGTGTGTGTGTGTGTACGTACACAGAATATATCTATTTGAATCCTTTGTGGGGAGTGGTGATTTCTTTAATGTCTCCCTGTAGTTCAGGATTGCAAAGCTTGAATTCCCCTGCAGATCTTTTCAGGGAATCAGGATATGTTTGGCCCCATGCCTAGTTTCACAGCAGATGCCAGGGAACTCTTCTGAGCTGCTTTGAAATGCCGGCAATAGTCTTGTTCTAAAGTTACCCCTTCAGTGAATGGAGTAGGAGAAGTCATGCTCTGGTGATCTCAGTTTTCTGCATAGAAATTGAAGGGTGAGGGGGAAGGAAAACTCAGAGTTAAATAATACCTCCTGAACTGGAAGATCTAAAAATGCCCATACTGATTTTCCTGATGCAGTGTTTTTTTAGTTTGAATTAAAGGGTAACTAGGAGTGGAGAATGCCATGCTGATCATTAACTAACTAGCTTGGTTTAGTAAATAATAAAACAGTAGTTTGTTTCTTTGCAAAATGATTGTTAAAGTAGCACTGAGGGTGGAGTTTGGACCTCCCTGATGGAGACAGCTTCACCTCTGACCAGATAGTTGTTTTTTTCCAAATTAAAAAAAAAAAAATAGAAATGGTTTCTTTACTACAGTAGATGCCTGAATTCCCATTATAATCTTTTGTTTGTAATAAACTGTAATTTTTCCCCTTTTAAAAGAAGCTCAGACTGCTAATTATTTTAGATATAAGAAGGGAGAACAGAATAGGGGATGAGGAAGAACTATTGAATTTCTAGTCTAAAATCTACCCCCTCCCCTTTTATTTTGCTTTTTAAAACAGCCATTTCATGTTTATTCCTGCAATCATCTTTAGGCCCTGCTGACTTATCTAACGCATCCTTTGTTCCAGTTAAGGGAAGGCTGATTATAACTTCTTTGGAGTTTTTCAGTGCTGTTTTGGCAGGAGAGGGTTTAGTTTAGTTCCTCTTCTTGCTTCCTCTTTTCCCTGGGGTCAAATGTGCTGCCTCTGGAATATCTCCAGCTTCTTTCTGACTAATAAAGCCAGAAAACCAGTTACTGGATTCAAGCTTGGATTTTACTCTCCATAACACTCAAGTCTCAATGCATCCAGTGATATTTAAGTTGGTTCTTGGTGGCTTTGGAGGATAAGAGGTCACATGAACTGTTAACACACGATCACCTGACTCATTAAAGTCAGAAAGCCGGCCATCCCATAAGAATATAATATTGGGCCTAAAGAGTATAAGTCTATGACTTCACATCCTGGATATTTGTGATTCTAAATGATCTTTTTAATAGTAAATTAGCAGAGGTGTGAAGAGTTCATACTTAGAGGTTATTAGACTATCAAAGCATTTCACATTTTTATTAGAAATAATTAGAGAGCTTAAACAGCTCATCTAAGAGTGATATAATAGCCAATTCTTGATTATTCACGGGCCTAAATAGTCCATTTTATAGAGTCATCTAACTCTCAGGCTTCTTCTCCTCCTTAATTTTCCCCTTCATCTTAGCCATTTAACCCCTTGTTAACACCCCCAGAACATGATTTGTAGAGGATGTGAGAGAAGTGTCACACACCAGTCTCTATGTTTCCTTCCAGTTCTCAGTCCTATGAAGCACTGTTTTCTCATTTACTCTTAATTGTAAGAATAAGGCCTCCAGAGTGAGTGTTTGATGCTATTGGACAATTCTTTTGGATCAATTGTGTATTTCATTTATCTAGGCTTTCGCTGTCCCTCAACACTATGAATAATTTAAAAAGTATTGGTGTATCAGTATTTTAGAATAATTTTCTTTTAGCCTTAAGGTTTGAAAGAATCTTTCCTTTATGCTTTTTAATATTTTTCCAGAGATAAGACTGCAAAGTTACCATAGTGGGATCAACCATCTGAGGAAAAACGTGCTTCTTGGAGGAGTCTGTATGTGGTTTGGCAAAAGTTTATATTTATGAGGTTAAATTCAGCCACTGTTAATGACACATATTATCTATATGTTGAAAATCTTCCTTTTGGCCTACAAAAAGGTCACTGTCATTGGCGAGGCAGAGTTTTCTTTGGCTTTCTAAATTGCTTATCATTTTTCCTTCCAACATAGTTCACTTATTCTGGCATCTTGCCATGATGTAGAAAATTTATATCTTGTACTTAGTAAAAGTTTATTGAATTGAATTGATTATGCTATCTTAATCTTTCTGAGGCAGCTAGTGGCTCAGTGAATAGAGCACTGGGCCTGGAATGTGGAAGACCTGAGTTCAAATTCAGCCACAGACACTTTCTAGCCCTGTGACCCTGGGCAAGTCAATTAACTTTTTTTTAAAATTTTTTAAAATTTTTTTGCTTTTTGGAGGGCAATTGGGGTTAAATGACTTGCCCAAGGTCACATGGCTAGCTTTTGTGTTAAGTGTCTGAGGCCGGATTTGAACTCAGGTCCTCCTGATTCTGTATTCACTGCACCATCTAGCCGCCCCCTAGTCAATTAACTTCTGATTGCCTGACAAAATGGATCCAGCGGAAAAGGAAATGGCAAACTACTGTAGTATCTTTGCCAAAAAAACCCCAAATGGTGTCATAAAGAATTAGATACAACTGAAATGACTGAACAGTAACAGCAATTTTTCTGCCAAGCTAGTCTTTACTTATTCCTCACCTCAATTTTTAATTTTTTGTTAAAAACAAGAGATTATGGGATTTTATGCATAGTCTCTTCTTGAGTAAGCTGCTGTCACAATTCAAGCCCAATCTTGATACCCTTGACATCTCTCAGGAGAGATTTCCAGGTAGGGAAAGTTCATTGAAGGAACTTAAACTCATCCCGTCCTTGTTTCCTTTGTGTTTGCCTGATTTTCATTGAAGTAAGACTACTGCTCTGTGGGTTTCTGGTTCTGAATTAGACTCTAGTCATTCAGTCAGTCAGTAATTTCTGTGTGCAGAGCACTGTGCTAGACAAAGTTTAGATTAGAACCCTTTCTTTTATGGACCAACCTCTGGTTAGAGGCAATAGATGTGCATCAGCAAATTTGAGTTAATCTTAATTTTTTTTATTAAATTCCATTATTAGTTAGGAAAAGTCATTTCACAGAATCTTAAATTTGGAAGGACCTTAGAGGTCATGGAGTCCAAGCTCTAATACGTCATCAACACATTATTAAATAGTCTCTGAACAAACACTTCAGTGACAATATTCCACTGGAAAAAAATTTGGCCTCTGGATTAAAAAAAAAATTACATTTTAAAATGCAGCAAGACTATTTAAAATCACACAAGTAAAGGAGAAACTACAATGTGTCTATGTTGTTACTACTAATAAAATCAGTTTTGTCAGTCACGTAGTATTCATTGAGAACCTAATATTTGCTGGGCAATTGTGGTAAGCAGTAGCAACACAAAGAAGGGCCTAATAATGATCCCTGCTGTTAGGGAGTTCATAGTCTAACAAGGGAGACAGGCTGCAAACAATCATGTACAAACAAGGTAGAAAAAGGATAAATTGGTTGTAGGGTCAGGGACTATATGGAAGCCAGGAAAGAGCAGGGATGGAGATGCGGAGGGAGAGCGTTTGAGGCATGAGGGACAGTCAGTGAAAATGCTCACTTGGGAAGGGGAAGAGCAGGGAGGTGAAAAGGAATGAGTCAACCTTACTCTCATTGGTTTGGCATAAGGAGGGAATAACATACACACTCAGTTGGGTATCTTACCCTTGAGGAAAGTAGGGGGGAAGGGGGATGATAGAAGGGAGGGCAGATTGGGGCAGAGGGTAGTTAGAAGCAAACACTTTTGAAAAGGGACAGGGTCAAAGGAGAAAATGGAATAAATGGGGGGCAGGAAAGGATGGAGGGAAATACAGTTAGTTTTTCATAATATGACTACTATGGAAATGTTTTACATAACTACACATGTATAATCTATATTGAATTGCTTATCTTCCCATTGGGGGTGGGTGAGGAGAGAAGAAGGGAGAGAATCTGGAACTCAAAAGTTTTAAAAACAAATGTTAAAAAATTGTTTTTACATGTAACTGGGAAATAAAATATACAGGCAATGAGGTAAAGAAATCCATCTTGCTCTACAAGAAAGTAAGAGAGGAGGGGGTAAGGGGAGGGATGGGGGGATATAAGAGAGGGAAGACTGGGGAAAGGGGCTTGCCATCTTGGGGTGGGGGGCAGGGGAGAGTTGGGGAGAAAATGTGGAACTCAAAATCTTGTGGAAATGAATGTTGAAAACTAAAGATAAATAAATAAATTCTGGGGGAAAGCAGACAAAAAAAAAGAAAATGCACATTTGGGAAATGGAGTGTGGTGAGACAGGAGCAGCAAGGAGGTCAGTGTCATTGGATCATAGGAGAGTTAGGAAGAGGCCAGGTTATGATGGGCTTTCAAGGCCAAATACAGGGTTTTATGTTTGATCCTGGAGGTAACAAAGAGCCACGGGAGTTTATTGAATAGGGAGTCAGATCTACATTTTAGGAAGATCAGTTTGATAGTTCAGCAGTAAATGAACTGGAGAGATTTAAGGAAAGGAGACCGACCAACAAGCTGTTGTAATAATGCAGGTGATGAGGACCAGCAGCAAGGTGGTGGCAGTGTCAGAGGAGAAAAGGGTGTGTGTGTGTGTGTGTGTGTGTGTGTGTGTGTGTGTGTGTGTGTGTGTGCGTGCGCGTGCGTGTGTGTGTATGCACATGTGTGTGTATGTATGTATGCGTGTGTGTGTGTGTGTAGCTATGGGGTTGAGAGACAGAGTCAGGAATGACAACTAGGTTGTGACCTTAAGTGAGTGAGTGAGTTGGAGGACAGAAGTGCCTTCCACAGTAATAGGGAAGTTAGGAAAAGGGGAGATTTTGAGGGAAAGATAATAAGTTCAGTTTGGGACATGTTGAGCTTAAGATGTCTATGGGACATCTAGTTTGAGATACCAAGTCAGCAGTTGGAGATGTAAGACTGGAGGTCAGGAGAGAGGTTTAAAGACTGGAGAAGTAAATCTGAGAGCCAGCTACATAGTGATGATAAATATTAATTCAAAATATTAATGATATGTTTAATGTCAAAACAGGGCAGCTGGGTGGTACAGTGGATAGAGAGCTGGGTCTGAAGTTGGAAAGATACATCTTCCTGAATTCAAATCTAGCCTGAGACGCTTACTAGCTGTGTGACCCTGGGCAAGTCACTTAACTGTTTGCCTCAGTTTCCTCATCTTTTTTTTTTTTTAATAAAATGAGGTAGAGAAGGAAATGACAAACCACTCCAGTATCTTTGCCAAGAAGAAGGGTTAGACATGACTGAAATGACTGAACAAGGATGATATATTAAATTCAAAATGTCACAAAATAGTATACAATAGAACCTCGGTTTATGAATTTAATTTGTTCTGAGATTCTGTTCGTCATGCTTTTTGTTTGTTTTGCAAAGCGAATTTTCTCATAAGAAATAATGTGAAGTCATATGATTGGTACCACATCCCCCAAAATATTCATATAAAAATAATTATTTATAATTTTAAGTAAGTTTTTTGTCCCTAAGGCACCTGAAATACAGTAGCAATTATTAGTACACAATATAAACTGAAAATAAAACAAATTAACCTGCACTTTGCCTTTGAGAAGAGTCATGGCTGGTGTGAGGGAGAGAGGAGGAGGAAAAAGGGTTGTTGCTTGGAAGGAGAATCTGCTTCCATGAGAACAGCGGAGATTTAAACCTTGGGAGTATTCTCTCTTATGCTACTTTCACTGAAAGAAAGACTAACACTACTACCTTCACTTACTTTTCATTTTTTAGAATCACTTTCATGTTTTGACTCACTGATTTTTTTTTTCTTTACATTGGCTTCTGACTAGGAATCTATCTAAGGACACTTGTTTTTGATGTTTTTTTCAAAATGTCACAGACAGGGTGGCTAGGTGATGCAGTGAATAGAGCACCAGCCCTGGAGTCAGGAGGACCCAAGTTCAAATCCAGCCTCAGACACTTAACACTTACCAGCCGTGTGACCTTGGGCAAGGCACTTAACCCCAATTGCACTGCCCTCCCCCCTCCAAAACAAAGCAGAATATCACAGAAATGTGACATTGCATTATTGTTAAAAATATTCCTGACTCTCATTGCTACAGCCTTATTAGGGTGATGGTTTTCAACAAAATTTTGCACTTTTCCCCCCACATCTGATAAACCTCCCTAATATCACTTGGCAGGAGGGATTCTTCCCACCTCTCAACCTCGTCCTCAGATGAGATAACCTCTGCAGCCTCTGGCTGTTGCTTCCTGTCCTCAGCTCCTGAGCTGTGTTCCTCCATTGTTGTTGTTTTTTTCTTTTTGGAGGGGGGAGGGCAGGGCAACTGAGGTTAAGTGACTTGCCCAAGGTCACATGGCTAGTATGTACTGAGTGTCTGAGGCTGGATTTGAACTCAGGTCCTCCTGACCCCAGGGCTGGCGCTCTATTCACTGTGCCACCTAGCTGCTGCTGTTCCTCCATTATTACAAATATTGTTGTAGCTCACAGTCACTGCCATACACTTTTACGTACACAGACACACCTGAACATACTTGTAATGGTACTGTTAAGAACCAATGATGTTGCCTTCATGAAGTGTCAATGCCAGATGAGACCAATTAGACTGTACATCACCCTGAGGTTCCTTTGTTTGACATAGGAAAGTGAAAAAAAAAAACCCGTTGCTAGTTGAGTACCATCCCTTCTTGAGCTGTTCAAGTCCAGACGTGATGTTTGTACTGTGAATTTTTGTTCATCCTGCAAGACAAATTTTGCAAAAAATTTTTCCTTGTCCAGCGATGCATGTGTAAAACCAAGTTACTCATAAACCCAAAATCTACTGTAACCTTAAATATGGCACTCCATTAAAAATTCCACAATATCAATGTTTTTACTTCCTCATCTGTTTGTAGAAGTGGCAATTCCTTAAAACTTAATGGTTTGGCTAAACTTAAGTTACTTTTTCAGCAGGTAGGTGGTGTAGAGAATAGAGCACTGGACCTGAAGTTAGGGAAATATGAGTTGAAATCCGCCCTCAGAGACTTATTTCACTTAACCTCTTTGCCTCAGTTTCCCCATATGTAGAATGGGAACAATAATAATAGCACTTACTTCCCAGAGTGATTTTGAGGATAAAGGGGGGGAAAATTTTAAAACACTATATAAAAGCTAACTATTAACCACTATTAACTTAATATTTCTAACTTTATGTTCAAGGAATTCTTTTCCTTTTGCTTACAAATATAAAGACTTTATTGTTCAGTCATTTTTTCAGTTGTGTCAGACTTTTCATGACCCCATTTCATGTTTTCTTAGCAGAAATATTGGCATGATTTACCATTTCCTTCTCCATCTCATTTTATAGATGAGGAAACTGAGGCAAACAGGGTTAAGTGACTTGTCCAGGTTCACACAGCTAATGTGTGTCTGAGGCCATATTTGAACTCAGGAAAATGAGTCTTTCTGACTTCAGGCCCAGTATTCTATCTTACATCACCTAGTTATCCATAATATAGAGCCTTAGTTTCAACAGATCTTAGGATTTCAATGTTTGTTTATTTTATCGATGAAAAAACTTATATTCAGAGAAGTGTGTAAGAAAGATTTTTAGAAAGAAGACAGTAACGCCTTTATAGTTTTTAGGCCTGAAAATTAAGTAGTAAAATGCCTATTTTTTACAGAGCAGTAGAAATCCTACTCATCATTCATTGTAACATACAGTTGGGTAGTTACAAAAGCTCCATTGATTGGATGCTAGTCTAATGGTTTATTCAAGTGATGGCTAACATAACTTGCTAAGTAACATTGGGCAAGTTATATCCCCTTTCTAGGGGTCACTGTCCATATATAAAATAAATGACGTTCAACTAGATGCTTCTGCACTGTTATCTAACTCTGACACCTCATCAGAAACTGATAGCATTTCACATAGTGTTATTTGAGTCTAGCTAAATGTTTGTTCATATAGGAGAGAATGTGGAACTTCCAGTTAGTGTAAGCAGCAGGGACAATATAAGATTATTTAGCTCTGACTCCAAGAATGTCTTTTTAGAGCACTTAATAAATAAAGCCAGGCAAAGTACTTGCTATGATATGGAGGTGCTGTTGTGTGGAGTTAATTTTGATTTAATTCTGTGAGTTATCAGCTTTCTTGGGTACCTTCGAGGCCCAAATAAAATCCCACTTACTAGAAGATGCCCTTTCTCATTCTTCTTTAATTCTAGTGATTTCCTTGTGTTGATTATTTCCAGTTTATCTTGTCTGTATTTTATTTGAGGCAGTGGATAGAGTGCTGGGCCAGGAGTCAGGAAAACCTGAGTTCAAATCCAGCCTCAAACACTTACTCGCTGTATGACCCTGGGCAAGTCACTTAACCTCCGTTTGCTTCAGTCCACTATTGAAAGAAATGGCAAACCAATCTAGTTTCTTTACCAAGAAAAACCCATGAACAGGATGGCTCAGTGGGGTCACAAAGCATCAAACTTGACTGATCAACAATAAGAAAAACAACAACATATCTTGTTATACATAGTTATTTGCATGTTTTCTCCCCCATTAGATTCTGAGCTCCTTGAGAACAGGGGCTGTCTTTTTATCCTTTTTTATGTACCTCAGTGCTTAGAATAGTGCCTACCACACAGTAGATACTTAGATTGGCTGAGATGGGTTAGAGAGCTTCTAAAAGCTTTAGGGACATTATAGTTTAATATTAGTAAGTAGAATAGTAAGATAATCCCATATTTTTTTTTTCTTTTTTGGTATGATACTATTTTCTAAAACACATACTTTTTAAAACATTGGTGAATTCATGAACTCATTGCATTCCTCTTACCAGCTTTTAACTTAAAATTAATTCTCTACCTTCTTATTCTTCCTTTTAATTTGAAGTGCCATTTTGTCAAAGGCCTCCTTTGAGCCAAAAATATTGAACATAAATACACAATGAAAAAAAATCTATTTGTAATTTAGTGTTTGGTCTGTCATGCTTCCATAAGCAATGAGGAATAAGGAAGTAATGCACATTGAAAATCAGACTGTATAATCACAGTTGTCGCTCTGTTGATCAGTCCTATCTGGCTGAATAAATAATAGCTATAGAGAACCTCCTGTCTGAAAGTACATAAGCAGTATAGTTTTTTATCTGCTAATTTTTCTTAAAGACTAACATGATATTTGTCTGTTATGATTTTAGAATTTTTCATACAGTTTTTGGAGTTAGAATGTGAGCAAAATAACTTATAAATCCTTGATGAGATATACTTACAT
The DNA here is from genome assembly GCF_028583685.1 of Petaurus breviceps papuanus. NCBI lineage: Eukaryota > Metazoa > Chordata > Mammalia > Diprotodontia > Petauridae > Petaurus > Petaurus breviceps. The sequence goes on from NW_027186304.1 coordinate 53,795,505, forward strand.
TGATTTTACCTTTATATAGAAAATTATTGGGTAATCTACCAGATTACAGTGATTCCAATTAGGATAACTCTGACCTAGCAGGACTTGGTGGTGGTTGGAAGAGGACAAGTTAGGGTTTAGTTGCTCGAATCTCTTGGGACTGTGGATGAACATTTAGATTGTTTGGTCAGACTTCTTGTTTAGAATATTTTTTTTTTTAAGCCCTGGTTTCAGATTTCCATTTCATGTTTAGAATTATTGTGGCTTTGCCCTAAGAATGTTTTAGACTGGGTGAAAGGCAAAAAAAAAAATTGTGGAATGGAGAAGTGAGAGCATTATTGTTTACTGTTCAGTGAGTGAGTCCTTGTGGTTAGGAAATGCGTCTCTTTGGAGATTGCTGGATGACTTGAGACTTGATGGAGGACTGTAATTCTTAGACGCAAAGAAATCTTGTTCTTACAGGGTGGGGGTGTGAAGTTTTTCCAAAACTTCTGTGCGCCATAAACTGTATCTTCTGATTTTCCTCATGGATTTTATCCAGTAATTATGTGTGAACTGAATTACTGGTAGCTTGTTAGCATTTATTGAAAGGATTAATATTATGGTTTTGAGTGAAATTTCAAAGTATTTATGATGTTTAGCAGTGCAGCAATTTAATTCAACAAATATTTTTTCAGCAAGGCCCTGTGGTAATCAGTGTTTTGTAGCAACTAGGTGGCTCAATGGATAGACCACTGGGCCTGGAGTTAGGAGGACCTGAGTTCAAATTCAGCCTCAGATATTTCCTAACTGTATGACCCCACACAAATCACTTAATCTCTGTTTGCCTCAGTTTCATCTACTGTAAAATGAGATTAACAGCAGCTACCTCGACAGGATGGTTGTGGGATCAAACAAGACAGTTCGGAGCTTAATACAGTGTCCGGCACATAGCAGGGGCTACGTCTAAGTGCTTCTGTCCCACACTGCCCTGCTTCCCTACCATTCCTTACTAGATAGGTAGTGGTGTGTATCATGGTACTAGGTGATTAGAAATAATTGGTGAGTGAGGCGAAACGTGGCTGCTGTTATCCAACAGAACCTTCTACTCCACTAGGGACTTATGACCAAGAACCCTACAATTACCGTAATGTGTACAACTAACAATACAGCATACCATTACATAGTGCAACAAGCAATGGAATTGGAGTTGGAAGACCTTAGTTTAAGTCCAGTCTCTTCTCTTTTATATGTGAAATTTGGACAAATTACTTAACCTCCCTAGGCCTCATTCTCTTCATTTCTACAATAAGGGAGCTGGACTCAATGGCTTCCAATTTCCTTTTTAATTCTAAATATTATGATACTTAACTTTCAATTGTCCTTGTTAATGGAGTCAGTATTGGTGTAGAAAATCCTAAACAATGAGTGATTATTAATTCTCCCCAGCCTCAAAGGCAGCTGGGTTCCACAGTAGATAGAATGTAGGACCTGGAGTCAGGAAGATCTGAGTTCAAATTCGAACTTAGACTCTGACTGTCAATATGACCTGGGGTAAAGCATTTCATTTCTGCCTGCCTCAGTGTCCTCATTTGTAAAGAGGGGATAATAATAGCCCTTAACTCTCTGAAGATCAAATGAAATAATACATTTCAAGTACTTTGTTTAGTTCTTTGCATCTAGTAGGTGTTATATAAATGCTGCCTATTTCTTATTGTCATCGTCAGGCTTTGAATGTTTTGTGTACACTATTGGCTTTACTTTTCTCTTGTAGTAGATTTACCTTTCTGATCATAGTTTGCACATGTTCCTATTAAAATTAATTTGCATTTCATGAACAAATACTAAATACTGTTGAGAAAAGGGGGAAACCTGAAAGCATCCTGACTGGCAATGAAAATTATAACTGAATGCTCTTTGTGTAGAGTCTACACATAAAAGTACTTGATGTACAATTTACTGAGTTTGTGTTAAAGTTAGGGGGACTATAGTAATAAGAATAGTAATGATAAGAGCCAATATTTATATAGTGCTTGGAGCTTTGTAAAGCACTATATACACATTTTCTCATGTAAGTTTGAGGAAATTAGAGAGACCTTTTGGAGGAAGCAAACTGTTCTCAGTCCACAGCTTCTCTCATAGTGGTTCCTTTTTTTCCCACTCTCACATCTTCTAGCCTAGTCCAGGGCCCCACAATCTATCCTGGATTACTGCAACTGTCTTCTAACTGGTTTCCCTGATTCCAACCCTCACTTCCAACTGGTTTCCTTACTCCCAGCCTCTCACTTCCCCACACAATTGTTTTCCTAGATCAAAGGTCTTACCATGTCAACCCCCTCTTCCTCCAACTCAGGAAACTCCTGAGTGGCTCTCTAGGATCAAATATTAAACTTCTCTTAACTTTTCAACCCCTTTACAAACATGACTCCAATCTGTACTTCTAATGTCAAAATACATTACTTCCTTTCTTGCACTCTGCAGTCCAACCAAACAGGCCCTGACATCCCTTCTTCTTTCTCTAAGGTCTGTCTTGTCCCCATGCCTGGCATGCCTTTTTTTCCAGCTTCACTTCTGAGAACCCCTGATTTCCTTCAGAGCTCTTGTCAGCCACCACTTTCTGCACCTCTTTCCTGATTCCTCTCCTTGGCTGTTAATATGCCCTCCTTCCCATATTATTACTTCATGTTTATTTTGTATATATGTATAAATGTCCATGTTGTCTCTTCCAGTAGAAAGAAGATAAGCTTTTTGAGTTTAGGAAGTTTCATCGATGTCTTTGTATCTCCAGAGATCAGATTATAGTCCTGACACATAGTAGATGCCTAATAAATGCTTGTTAACCTGATCCAACTATTTTGGAGAGCAATTTGGAACTACATCCAAAGGGTAATGAAACTCTGTCTCCTCTTTGACCCAGCATTACCATCACTAGGTCTGTATCCCAAAGAGATGACCAAAAAGGGAAAAGGACATACTTGTACAAAAATACTCATGGTAGTTCTTTTTTGTGGTGTGAAAGAATTGGAAATTTAGGGGATGGATGTCCATCAGTTGGGGAATGGCTGAACAAATTGTGGTATATATATATAATGGAATACTATTGTGCTATAAGAAATGACGAGCAAATGGATTTCAGAAAAACCTGGGAAGACTTGCATGATCTGATGCAGAGTGAAGTAAGTGGAACCAAGAGAATATTATCCACAATAACAGCAAAATTGTATAATGATCAACTATTTAGCTATTTTCAACAATACAGTGATCCAAAACAATTCCCAAGGATTCATAATGAAAAATAATATCCATGTCCAGAAAAAGAACTGATGGAGTCTGAATGTAGATTGAATCATACAATTTTTACTTTATTTTTTTCTTTTGGTCTTTTTCTTCTCTAACAACATTAGTAATATGGAAATGTGCACATATTTAACCTTTTTCAAATTGCTTAGCGTCTTAGGAAAAGATGAGGGAAAAAATTTGGAACTCAAAATTTTTAGATGAAGGTTAAAATTTGTCTTTACATATAATTGGAAAAAACAAAATATTATGAAGAAAAAATTAAAAAATAAATGCTTATTAATTGAAAATATAAAAGTAAAGACATTCTGAATGCTGAAATTTTGTATTAACTAGAAGGGTAGTAGTATTAAAGAATGAAGAGAGATTTGGGAACTAGTTACTTATAGATAATAGAAGAATTTTAAAGAATGGGTGATTGTCCTGAGAGGTTTATCTTTAAATATGATAATTTATTATTTGCTTTTAATTGTTTTAACTCAATGTCCAAATACCTATTTATGATGTAATTTGTCTGTTTCCAAGTTACAACTCTGTTGATTCCCTATTCCTTGTACTCTGGAAATGTGAGTAGAAATGACAAATCTTATATAATACCTCATTTGAAAATGATTAATGTGAAATATTTTGAATTATTATCAATTATTACTTAATATGAAAGTGGGAAGACTTATAATGGAGATCTTCAGGCTTTCTTTCTGTATTGAGTTACTTATTTAATCCATTATATACATATCTGGGTATTGTTTCCAGACATTTATTTGTTCAGCCTAAGAAGCATGAGATGAGAAATTACTAATATTCTCCTTTAAATTATAAAGACTTTATACTATATTATGAAATTTTATTCTATCTGTATGAAAAGAAATTATTAAGATTCTTTGTCCTTTTCCCCCTTGTTCTCATTCCTACATATATAGCATTTGCCATCACAGGTGAATCATTATGTTCCCAAATCTGATTGTTTTCTACATTACTGTCATTTCACTTTGCAGCAATTGGCTGGATATTTGAGTTGATAGAGAATGAGGCATTGAGGATAATTCTGAGGTTACACACCTGGGAGACTAGAAGATCAGGGGTTCTTAACTGAGCAGAGTGGTTTATGAACTTGTTTAAAAATATTTTGATAACTGTATTTCAATATCATTGGTTTCCTTTGTAATCCTATGTATTTTATGCATTAAAAACATTATTTTAAGAAAAGGCCCATAAGCTACCCGACTGCCAAAGAGGGACATTATACAAATAAAATATCAAGGACCTTTACCTTAGACAGAAATAAGGAGGTTCTTATAGAGAAAAGGGGTTTGGGGCAGAAAGGTCATTAGTTTCTGTTTTGAACATGTTGAGTTCGAGATTTCTTTGGAATATCCAGTTTGAAATTCCCAACAGTTCAGTGGTGATGTGGGACTGAAGGTCAGGGGAGAGAAGAGTAGACCTATACAACACACACACACACACACACACACACACACACAGATACACACAGAGTGGCTGTGAGATGATAAAACCACGGGAGCTAATGACATGAAAAAGATTGTAGAGGGAAAAGAAAAGAAGGCCAAGGATATAACCTTCGAAGTCATTTGAAATTAGGGGACATGTTTTGGTTAACGAGTCAGCAGGGGAGACTGAGAAGGAACAGTTAGACAGATAGGGCAAACATCAAGAGAGAATATTATCATGAAAACTCAGAGAAAATTCAGTGTCCAAGAGGAAAATGTTTTTCAGTATAAAATGCCCAGAGAGGTCAAGAAGATAAAGGACCATCAGAGTTGACAGCTAAAAAATCATTGGTAACTTTGAAAAGAGCAGTTTCAGTTGAGTGATGAGGTCAGAAGCTGGATTGCCAGGGGTTGAGGAGTGAGTAGGAATAAAAGAAGAGGCAACAAATACAGACAACTTTTTCTAGGATTTTGGCTAAGAAAAGGAATAGAATTCTAGGATGACAACTTAAGGGTACGGTAAAATCTAGCAGGTTGGGCTTGTTTGTTTTTTTCTCCAGAATGGAAAGACTCGAGCAGATTCAAAGGCAATAGGAAAAAGCCAGAAGATGGGTAGGGAGTGAAGAAGGGTGGGGGGCTGGCAGGGAGAGGGAAACGATTGGCAGAGGAATCTACTAAAGATGTTGGGAGAACGTAGGATCAAGAGCAGATATAGAGTTAACCTTAGCAAGGAGGGGAGCTACCTTACTATCAGAGTATGGGAAAAAGGAGAAAGTAAAGAAATTTTCAAAAGTTTTTGAGGTGAGGAGAAAAGTGAAAAGGAAAGTTCACAGTGAGTAGCCTCAATTTTCTCCACAAATTGAGAGGTGAGGTCCTTAGCTTAGAGAGAGAATAGGGAGGGGGAAGTATGGGAAGTTTGATAAGAGAAGGTTTGGAATGGTTTCCATGGGAAATGACATAGAGAATCTATTTTTGAGGAATAAAATATAAAGAGTCTATGAAATGTATGTATAAACCAGCTGATGGGAAAAAAATTCCATCCAATAAGTGTTGTGCACCATTGTTTTCCTGGAGAATAGGAGAAATACACACATAATTTGAATAGTCCGTAAACACAAGTTATAGATAGACAGATGAGTAATTATTTACATATATACATGTGCCATATATATATATTACATAAATGGATTATTTTTTGCTTTTTCACATTTTTTTGTGCAACATATAGGCCTGTTTACATATTTTTGATGGCTAGCAAGAATATTGTCCATATTTTGCCTTTGCAGAATATCTATAATCTGTCACTACATTTTCTTTTGAGGTGGATAAAGGGAGGGGACAGTTCTTTATATAAGTGCATCTTTTTGAACTTTTTTGTTTCTCCATTTTGTAGGCAAAAAATCTGGAGTGTTGATTGTAAAGATTATAGAGATGCATGAAGAATGCGCGATGCATATTGCCATCTGTGAGTTGTTAGAGATGTCTCTTGCTGACAGCCCGTCTAAAGATGCTATCCTGGACCCTGGGACCCAACTCAAGGTCCTATTCACAAAGGAAACTGCAGTTCACCTGAAGGGAGGTCCACAGGATATCATCCATATCTACCCTCCCTGGTAAGTAAAAAGAATTGATTCTAGTAACTGCAGCTCATAACTCTTGTCTTCTTCAGAAAAGGCATTTTTATCTGCAACATTTTTGTCATATTATTATAGAGAAGCTTCCTGCATAAGGGAGCCAGGTTTTGTCTTATGTTTTATGTAACAGAGACGATGAACTGTCTTTGGAGGCTTCTTAGTGCTTCTGGCAGGCAGATTAGTGCCTGGAAGAAAAAAAATCAAGATTCTTGCCTGCCAATTATGGTTTAAGAACTGACTGCTTTTGTTTTATTTTTGTTTGTTCTTGTTTGTTTTTTTAAATTGTTGTTCCAAGAAAAGAGAAAAAAGAAAAGCCTTGGTGTCTTAATAAAATATTTGATTAATTGTATGTTAATAAAAAGTATGTTAATGATAAATCAGGGAATTTCTTACATAATTCTGAATTCAGCTTCCTTAAAAGCACCAAATATATGTAACAGTGGGATGTTAATTTTTACAAGTTTTATTGTTGTCTTTTGTTTTTACTATAACCATGTAATTTTTAATAACTTTTCTTGCCCTGTTCCACCCCGCCCCTCTTTCCCCCCATCCCAGTAAAATCATTAAATCCTTACTAAGAAGAAAGGAAAACATTTTGGAAAGCCAACCAACACAGTGACTACATCTGACAATATATACCATGTTTCATGTTTAAGTTCCCTGCCTCTCCACTTAAAGGAGGGGAAGATAGGTTTCTTTAGCAGTTTTTCAGAACCAACATTATTTACTATTATTCATCCAGTTTTTTATCATGTACATTATTATAAGTCATTGCATATGTTATTATTTTGTTTCTACTTTCTTCATTCTGTATCACTTCATACTAGTCTTTGCAATTTTTTGGGGGGGCTTTTTAGAGAGGGGAAGGCAGGGCAGTTGGGGTTAAGTGACTTGCCCAAGGTCATGCAGCTAGTAAGCATGTCACACGTCTGAGGCTGGATTTGAACTCAGGTCCTCCTGACTCCAGAGCTGGTGCTCTATTCACTGTGCAATCTAGCTGCCCCTCCATTTTTCTTTATATTTCTTATATACATAATTTTTTTGGTATAATTATATTTCACAACATTTCTATACAAGAATTTGGTTAGCCATGACCCAGATTGGGAATGGAGCAGGTCAAAGCCTTTGAGCATATTGGTGGTGGATTTGGGCCCATGTGTCACCGCTATACTTCTACACGGGGTGAGACAGAGAGACCAAGTCCCCTTTTCTCATCCCCAAATTCTCTCATTTACCATATCTATGAAAAGATTCTCTTGTCCACAATTTTTTTTAAGGGTTAACCATTTATATTCAGGTTTTGTACTCATTTGAAACTTATTGTGGTATATGGCACAAACTGTCTTGTAGTTTTCATAGCAGCTTTTGTTGAATGTGTTCATCAAACACTGGACTGCAATTGTGTTTGATCTCTTCTGGGTCTTGCTTATCCCCCAACCAAATGGTTTGGGGGATTACTGCTTTATATTAGAGTTTGAGATATGTTTATTCTATGCCTCTTCTATTCCTGACTTTTTTTTTCCATATTTGCCCTTGAATTTTCTAGACTTTGTTCTTTCAGATGAATTTGGTCTAATTTTTAAAGTAAACCTTTGGCAATTTAAGTTAGGTAGTATCATCATTTTTATTAATAATCACTATTATAGTCATTTATTATTAATGTAGTCTAGCCGTGTACAATGAATTTGTCTCCAAATATTTGTCTTCCTTTTATTTTTGTGAAAAGTATTCTACACTTGTATTTATGTAAATATCAAGTGTCTTTTGATGGATTAATATCTGACTTTGTAAGTCATTTTGAATGGAGTTTCTGTTTTTATCATTTTCTCCTGGTTTTTCATTAATACCATGTATAAACGTCACTGACTTTTGTGAATTTATTTTATATCTTACTATTTTACTCAAGTTATTAATCATCTCAGTTTCCTTACTGATTCCCTGTGGTTTTCTAAGTAAGCCAATAGAAACTTTTTTTCTCCTTTTCAGTGTTTATACCTTTACATTCTCTCTTTCACCTTATTGCTGTAGCTAGCATTTCTAGAATTATTTAAACTACGTGACAATAATTTTCATGAGAGAAGATATGATCAGTCTTTATGAAAGTAAGACTAAGTACTCATTTTTTGATAATATTCAGTTAGTATTTTCATTGGCATCCTCTGTCCTCCACCCCCAGTTGCTTCTTAGAGTCACAGAATTTTAGAGGTAGGAAGTACTTTAAAGTTCATAACTCTAACATTCCATCCAAGTAGCAATTCTCTCTGTGATATCTCTGACATGTGATCATCCAGCTTTAGTTTAAATACATTCTATTTTTAGCAGTTCTGATTACTTAGAAAGTTCATATTTATGTTCTATTTACTCTTGATTCTTTTCCCTGGAGACACATTGAATACATAGACTCTGTCTTCCACAACAACTCTTTGGATATCTGAAAACTACTGTTACATCCTCCTGTGAATTCTCCTCAGGATAAGTCAGTGTGAATCCTTGAACCAGCTCTCTTATGTTCTCATTACAGCAACCAGATGTCACAGTGGACAGGGCAATGGACCAGGAATCAGGAAAGTCAGAATTAAAATCCTACCTTGGACACTTGCTATGTGACCCTGGACAAGTCATTTTTATCTCTGACTGCCTCAGTTTCTTCATCTGTAAAATGAGGATAATAAGAACAGCTACCTCCAAGGGTTGTTGTGATGATCAAATAAGATACTTGTAAAACAAAACAGTTTTGGAAAGGTGTTATTTGAAAGCTTGCTATTATTATTTTTATGACAGTTTTCAGACTCACCATTACCTTTGTTGCCCTTTTCTACTTAGAGTTTTTTTTTCTTTAGGAAGGAATCAATTTAACTTAAAATTAACTGGATTCATTAAAATACAGTCAGTGAAGATATTATAGACATTTAAAAGCTTAAAAGACTAAAACTGAGGAACTTATGTTTTCTGGACAGTTTTGTCTGAAATCGAATTTGGTATAGATTAAGATAAAACTTAATCATGGGAAGCATATTTCATCTTATCTGGGGTACACAATATTGAGGGGGCAAGAGTTCTAAGTATTCCCTGCAGGATCAATTGACAGTGTTACTTCAAATTAAAGTGAGGAAGCCATTGACTAAAAAGAATACCTGATAGCTGGTATTCAGATATTCTTGTCATAGCAGAAAGCCTCAGAAGGTATTCTTTTAAAAAATTTTTTTGTCTTTATTAATTTATTTGTTTACTTTTAGTTTAGAACATTCAGTTCCATGATCCCTTGAGTTTCAAATTTTCTCCCCCTTTCCCCCCCACCCCCCCCACCCCATGGCGGCATGCAATCAAGTATAGGATCTGCAAATACTTTCACATTAAACATTAGTCAGGTTATAAAGAAGGATTGTAACAGATGGAATGAACAGTGGGAAAGAGGAAATAAAACGAAACAAGAAAAGGAACGAGAGCAGGTAGTTTGCTTTGATCTGTGTTCAAACTCTGTTCTTTCTAGTTCATTCTCTGAATGTAGACATCTCTCTCCATCAGGAGTCTTTTGGAGTTGACTTATAACCCTGCATTGCTGAGAAGAGTCCAGTCTATCCAAGCTGGTCACCACACATTCGTTGTATCTATAATTGTGTACAAATTTCTCCTAGTTCTGCTCTTCAGAATGGATTCTTCACAAGTGTCAACTTAACCAAAAGAGGCCGGGGGGAGAGAAAGAGAAAGAAAGAGAGACGGAGTCGAAGAAACACAGACCTAGAAAAACCTCTGAGGCCACAGGGACTCTCCAGGGCGGTAGGCTGACTCCCCTGGCGTGTGTGCCTTTTGGTACCCACTACAATTCACTGCTCCTCCGGCTCTATCATGTTCCAATTGTGGTTCTCCCCACTCCCACGAGAGGGCAGCTTCTCTCGCCTTCATTATGTCCCACGCCAGAGCCCAAGACAGAGACAGTGCGGGAGACTGAGCTGGAGGCTGAAGAAGTAAGGGATCAGGGGGCCCTTCCATAGAGCCGGAGGCTGAGACTGAGTCTGACTGAGCAGCAAGCTGGTTGTCAGTCTGAGCCCTCAGAAAGACAGGCCGGACCTCCTCCACTAACATCCCCATGAGGACTCTTGGACCTGGCTTGGGTGCCCTGTGGAGAAGAGACCACCTGACAGAATGAAGCTAGGCCGAAGGTCACTTTGTAGCTTCCTGCTACTGTTCCTCTGTGCTGCCCTGGTTCTCCTTTACTTTCACAACTGGAAACATCCACCCCCTAGAGCTTTCTCTGGCTTGTGGTCACCTCCTCCCAAGTCCTCCAAGCTCAAATACCCTAACCTGGTTCCAGAGCCTCGATATGCACACATTCCCTTTAGGCTCAAGGAGCAGGTTGTCGGGTTGCTGGCACAAAATACTTGCAGCTATGTGGCCGGCAGAGGAGGGCTTGGCTTCTCTCTCCCATTCCAACGGCAGGTGCATGCATTTGACTTCACATCAGCTTATGGACCTAAGGAGTTGCTGGCAGCCACAATTGCAAGAGATCGGGAATACCAAGCTTTCCAGGACAGGGTCCAGTCCCCAGCTGACCAGATACTCATCGCTCCAGCTAACTCCCCCCTGCAGTATCCCCTGCAGGGTGTGGTGGTTCAGCCCCTAAAGACCATCTTGGTACCAGGTCTGAGCCTACAAGAAGTGTACCAGGTAAAACTCTCAGCATCTCTTGGCACTTGGAACGTGTCTGGGGAAGTGGAAGCAGTGACACTTCAAGGGGAGGGCCAGTTGGAACTCATTCTCACAAGCCAAGACTTAGATTGACTCAACAGACAGCTTCAGCTGGTCACTTACAGTATCCGGAGCTACCAGTCAGACACATAAGATACAGTCCGGTTCTCCACCAATGGCCACGAAGCTGTCTTCACTATCGGAATCAAGCATCTCCCCAGACCTCAGCTGTACCCACCGGGGCCACCTCCTGAAGGAGCCAAGTAAAATATCAGTGCTCTGGTCACCATTTCCACTAAGACCTTCCTTCGCTTTGACCGCCTCCGAAACCTCATCGCCAGCATCCGGCGTTTCTACCCAACAGTCACCATGATCATCGCTGATGACAGTGAGAGACCAGAGCCAATCAAGGGCCCTCATATCGAGCACTACCTCATGCCCTTCGGAAAGGGATGGTTTGCAGGCTGAAATCTAGCTGTTTCCCAGATGACCACAAAGTATGTGCTGTGGGTAGATGACGATGTCATCTTCCCTGGACAGACGAAGCTAGAGAGGCTCGTGGATGTATTGGAGCAAACATCTCTGGACTTGGTTGGGGGAGCAGTTCGGGAGATCACAGGCTTCTCCTCTACTTATCGACAATTGTTGAGTGTAGAACCTGGTGGCTCTGGCTGGGGAAACTGCCTCACCCAAAGACGAGGCTTCCACCATGAGCTCCCGGATTTCCCAGGCTGTGTGGTCACTGATGGGGTTGTCAACTTCTTGGCTCGAGTGGACAAGATCTGAGAGATTGGCTTTGACCCTTGACTCAGTCGGGTGGCCCATTTGGAATTTTTCCTGGATGGACTTGGCTCCCTTCGGGTAGGCTCCTGTTCCGATGTCATGGTGGATCATATATCGAAGCTGAAATTGCCATGGGCACCTTGGGGGACTGAGGCAGAGATTTATGCCAGATACCGATATCCAGGGGTCACAGATGAGAGCCAGGTGGCCAAACACAAACTTCTCTTTTTCAAACATCGCCTCCAATGCATGACCTCAGATTGATTGGCCCAGTAACCATAGAATGGCTGATGTGATGGATATAACGGCTACATGACTGAACACTCTACAGACCTGTATACACTATCTAGTCATGAAATTACTTGCTGATCCACTCTGTGGCTGACCACTCAAGGACTGTTCAAAGACTATCCAACCCTTCAGATTCTTTGACCTTGACCCAATTCCAGGATGTGAACTGATCCTGGTGACTTCCCCAATGCCTAAAGGTACAACTGGAGCTATGACCTACCTTCACCAATTTGGTGACAGCACCCCACCCACCCACCCAGTGCTAAGCCCTCCATTCCCTATTCTTATAGACAGAGTAACAGACTACCCTTCCAGTGCCAAAGAGCCTGAAGGTCTCTAAGAGCCAAATTGAATCCACCGTTTGAGTGGGTTCCCTTCCCCTATCTCCTTAAGAGCAAAGGCTCCTGAAATGCACAACCTTCCCTCTTTGTGCCACACTCTGTGTCTCTGGACCAGAACTCTATGCACCATATCCAATTCTCCTCACCCTATGCCCAGGAGAATTTTGACCTTGGAGACAGAGTAGACACCTGAATAGAGGACTCAAGAGGGGCTATTGAATAAGTCAACAGTTTTGTGATCAGTGTCAGTCTTGTCTCTTCAGGGTTGAGCTGGGGGAAAGAGATCTCTAAGGGACATCTGTTGGGAATGTTCAGACCCCAAACCAAGCTAGAAAAGGCTGGCATTTATCATGTTGGTCACAGAAAAGCTAATTTTATTTTGTTGATAACATAAATAAAGAGGGAGGCCCACCCCAAAAAACAAACAAACAACAAAAAAACAAGTGTCAACTTAAAAGATACCTCTATTCAAAACTCCCTCCACCCCCAAAAGTATTAATGCTTCTTAAGGGACAGCCTCCCTTCTTTTATTTGCTGTTCAGAAGAATAGGTAATATTAAATTACCAGGCACATAGTAAGAACTTATAAATGCTGTATACCTGGAATATATGTGCTTAATAAATGTGCTTAATAAATGCTCATTGATTGACTGTTGACGTTAATTCTTCAGGTTCTTGTAGGAATTATGTTCCATTTAAATGCTTTAAAATAATTTTTCAAAGTTTGTTTAAAATAATTGCTTAATCTTAAGGAGAACTTAGGATAGTATCAGAAGTCTGTTTTGTTATGTTGATAACTATTTAGAAATGAATAAAATTTTAAAATATTCAGCAAAAACTTTATAGTATCCCTTTTCTGTATTTCCTTAAACAAATCTCTTAAATAAGACCCTTAAGCAAAAATTATTCACAAAGTGGATGAATCTCTGTTGTTAGAAGGTCTTGGCACTCTTTTTTTTTTTTCATCTGAGTTTTCATCCAGAACATTGCAAACCATAGGACTGTGTTGATTTGCTGAATTTTGTACATAGCAATAGTTTCCTACTTGGTACTGCATAATGAAGTTTCTGCTTGTCTTTTACCTTCAAACTCCCCCTCTCTACTAGTTCTTCCTTCTCTGCCTGTAACAAATATGTCTAGGTTTCCTCTTTTCTAAAACAAATCCTTTTCCTTGACTAGGCTATTTGATTAAATATCAAATCATTTTTCTCCTCTGCTGTTAAATTTTTAAAAAGGAATAGCATACCTTTACTTTCTCTTTTTCATCAGCCACTCACTCCTGAATTCCCTATAATTTGACTTCTATCCCCACAATCCTGTTGAATCTCATCTCTCCATGGCTACTACTAACGAACATTTCTTTCCCATGACCAGTGTCCTTTTCTCTGTTGCAATCTCATTTTACCTTCCTGTAGCATTTTATGATATTGACCATCCTTTTTATTCTTAAACCTCCCTTATCCTCTGCTTCAGTGATATTAGTTTCCCTGCCATTGGTTCATCTTCCTACTTTATCTCACAAATGTGGGAATCCTCCATGCCTGTCTTCAACTCTCTTCTCTGTGTCCGTTCTTTCCCCTAGCAACTCGAACTATTCCCAGAATCTGTTATCATCTTTTTGCAGATGATTCACAAATGTCTACATCTAGCACTGATTTCTCCTGTGAGCTCTAGGCTCCCAAATCCAAATGCCTCCTGGAATCTCCCCCAGATGTTTTTTTGGCTTCTCAGACTTAACCTGTTCTAAGTGAAACTCATCATCTCTCTTCATCTACCAACCTCAATGCCAAATATAACCCTCTTTCTACCTTCGCTATTTCTCCTGATAGCAGCAGACTCTTTCTAGTCATCCAGATGACATTTCATCATGATAAAATTTAATCATCATTTTTGATTATTCTATCTTCATCACCTCCCTGTCCTCTGATCAAAGTTTTCTCTCCAGTGCTTGAATTCAACACTTCCTCTCCAGTCACATCTCTACTACCTTAGTATGGGATGTCTTTACCTCTTGCCTAGAATACCACCATCAAGGCCGCCACCATCATCATTAACATTTACGCAGTGCTTACTGTGTGCCAGGAACTGTGCCAAGTGCCAATGACCCAGTAAGTGCTATTATAATCCCTATTTTACAGAAGAAGGAACTGAGGCAAACAGAAGTTGCCCAGTGTAATGCAGCTAATAAGTGTCTGAGACCAGATTTGAACTCAAGTCTTCTTCTCCAGGACTAATGCTCTATTAAGCTGCATCACCTAGCTGCCTAAGTTTCTTAACTTTTTTTTTAGCTTCTTTCTTCTCTTATCCATAATTGACACAGCTGTGAAAATGATCTTCCTAAGGTACAGGTCTGATATCATCGCTCTCTCTTGTAAACTCTCTTTGGACAAAATTCTCCTTAGTCTGGTACTTAGCACTTGCTATAGTCAATCTTCAGTCTATTTTTCCATGCATTTGTCTAATCCCCCTTTATTTGGTGTACATTCCATTGAACTAGCTATATTCCTCACCCTTATCCTGTCGTTTCTTTCAAAAGTTCCACATTCTCAATGGCCATCAAGACTATAATGCACTTAGTTTTCATCTTTATCTGTTGAAAGTTGTTTTTTTCATAAGACACAGCACAGGTGTTATCTCCTGTATGAAAACTTACCTTTCATATTCCTAGATGAACATGTTTGTTTCATCTTCAGATTTTTACATCATTTTTACATTCCTTATTTGCCCTTACCCCATTTCACCTTGTATCATCTTTATTGTTTTTACCTGTTACATTTCCCAATTACTTTATGCATTTCTCAAAGGCAGTGACTATGTTGTTTTTTTCACTTCTTATTTATTTATTTATTTATTTATTTAGTATTCTCTTAGGAACATGATACTTAGTCCTTAGCAGAATCTTTTTTTTAAATTTTTAAATTAATTTGTTTGTTTCCTTTTAGTTTACAGGATTCAATTCCACAATTCTTTGAGTTTCACATTTTGTCCCCGTCCTTCCCCTCCCCACCATGGTGGCATATAGTCAAGTATAGGATCAGTAAATACTTTCACATTATACATTAGTCAGGTTATAAAGACACATTGTATCAGATGGAATGAAAAATGGTAAAGAAGACATAAAACCAAACAAGAAAAGGAAAAAAATCAGGTATTTTGCTTCCACCTGGATATAAACTCAGTCATTTCTAGTTCTTTCTCTGGATGCACATATTTCTCTCCATCATGAGTCTTTTGGGATTGACTTAGATCACTGCATTGCTGAGAAGAGTCTAGTCTATCAAAGTTGGTCATCACACATACGTTGTGTCTGTAATTGTGTACAAATTTCTCCTGGTTCTACCCTTCTCACTCAGCATCAGTTTGTATAAGCCTCTCCAAGTAAATATGAAGACCGTCTGCTCCTCGTTTCTTATAGCACAATATTATTCCATAACATGCATATACCACAACTTGTTCAGCCATTCCCCAATTCATGGGCACCCCCTTAATTTCCAATTCTTTGCCACCACAAAAAGAGCTGCTATAAACATTTTTGTATATATGGATCTTCCTCCCACTTCTATGATCTCTGGGATATAACCCTAGGAGTGGTATTGCTGGGTCAAAGGATATAAAAGTATTTATAGCCCTTTGGGCATAATTCCAGATTGCTCTCCAGAAAGGCTGGATCAGTTCACAACTCCACCAGCAATGCATTAGTGTTCCAATTTGCCCACATCCTCTCCAGCATTTGTCATTTTCCTGTTTTGTCACCTTAGCCAATCTGACTGGTGAAATGTGGTACCTCAGAGTTGTTTTGATTTGCATTTCTAATTAATAGTGATTTAGACCATTTCTTCATGTGCTTATAGATAGCTTTAATTTCTTTCTCTGAAAATTGCCTGTTCATATCCTTTGACCATTTATCAATTGGGGAATGACTTGTATTCTTATAAATTTGACTCAATTCTCTGTATATTTTAGAAATGAGTCCTTTTTCAGAGACATAGGTTATAAAGATTCTTTCCCAATTTCCCACCTCCCTCTTAATCTTGGTTACATTGGCTTTGTTTGTACAGAAGCTTTTCAATTTCCTGTAGTCAAAATTATCCATTTTACATTTTATAATGTTCTCTAATTCTTGTTTAGTCATAAAGTCTTTCCCTCTCCACAAGTCTGATAGGTAAACTATTCCTTGTTTTACGAGACTGCTTACCATATCAACCTTTATACCTAGATCATGCACCTATTTAGACTTGATTTTGGTATATGGTGTTAGATAATGGTCTGTGCCCAGTTTCTGCCATACTATATTCCAGTTTTCCCAGCAGTTTTTGTCAAATAGTGAGTTCTTATCCCAAAAACCAGGGTCTTGGGGTTTATCAAACAATAGATTACTATAGTCGTTGACTTATGAATATCGTGTGCCTAATCTATTCCATTGATCCACTCCTCTATTCCTCAGCCAGTACCAAGTAGTTTTGATGACTGCTGCTTTATAATTGAGATTGAAATCTGGTATAGCTAGTCTACCTTCCCTAGCATTTCTTTTCATTAATTCCCTTGATATTCTGGACTGTTTATTCTTCCAAATGAATTTTGCTACTATTTTTTCTAGCTCTATAAAGTAGTTTTTTGGTAAATTAATTGGCATGGCACTAAATATATAATTTAATTTAGGTAAAATTGTCATTTTTATTATATTAGCTCGACCCAGCCATGAGCAATTGATATTTTTTCCAATTAGTTAGATCTGACTTTATTTGTGTGAAAAGGGTTTTGTAGTCATGGTCATATAGGTCCTGGGTTTGTTTTGGCAGGTAGATTCCCAAATATTTTATAATGTCTACAGTAACTTTAAATGGGATTTCACTGTCTATCTCTTGCTGTTGAATTTCATTGGAAATATATAGGAATGCCGAGGATTTATGTGGGTTTATTTTATATCATTGGAGGTAGATTCACCCTTTTCATTTTGATATTCATAATTTGGTTTTCTTCTTTTATATTTTATCATATTGACTAAAGGTCCATCAATTTTGTTGTTTTTTTCATAAAACCAGCTCTTAGTTCTATTTTCTCTTTTATCTGGTAGTTCTGGAGTTTGGTCACAACATTTCCAGGACTTTTCAGTTTGGGATCTTTTTCAGCAGGTGTGCAGTGGATTCTCTCAATTTCTATTTTACCCTCAGGTTCTAGTATCTCAGGACAGTTTTTCTTAAGGAGCTCTTAGAGAATGTTTGTCCAGGCTCATTTTTTTCATCAGGATTTTCTGGTAGGCCTATGATTCTCAGATACTCTCTCTCCTGAATCTGTTTTCCAGGTCAGTTATTTTTTCTTTGAGGTATTTTACCTCTTTTTCTAATTTTTCATTCTTGTTGCTTTGTGTGACTAGTTCTTGGTTCCTCATAGAGTTATTTGTTTCAATTTGGTTGATTCTAGTTTTTAGCAAATCATTTTCCTTGGTTAATTTTTGGAGCTCCTTTTCCATATCATACACTTTTCTTTTTAGAGAGATGTTTCCTTCATTACAATGTTTTTCTAATTCTGCTATTTTGGTTTTGAGAGAATTATTCATTTTGTCTTCTATCTCTCTCATTTTGTTTTCAAAGTTCCTTTTGATCTCATCTAGGAGAGCCTTCTGTGCTTGGGACCCAATCCCTTTGGATGTGGGTGTGGAGTCTACATTGTCTCCCTCTGAGTTTGGTTCCTCCCTCTGAGTATAGTAGGACTCCAGAGTCTTTGTCATTGTAGTCTGCTTTCTACCCATTTTGAGGCAGGGCCCTAGCCATGCCCTTCCTCTAGGGATCCCAAGGCTTTACTGTAGAGGGTTTTGCCCTGGGGCAAGAGTTACTATGTTTTCAGGGTCAGAGGGGGCTTTGGAGCAGGTGAGGTTCACTCTGTCATCCTGGTCTATGGAGGTCCTGATAGGGGCTCTTTTTTTTTTTAAATTTCTGGGCTATGAAGTGGTAGCCCCAGGAGTGTTTGCTGTCCAGGACAGGGGCCTCTGTATTTGCTTCTTACCTTGCTCTTTTCAGTCCCAGCCCTTTGGTGATAGGCCTGGTAGTGGCCCTTGTGGTTTGTGGGAAGACTTGCCCTCTGAGTTGAAATCAGGCCCCTTCCGGGCCTGCCTCTGCTGGCCTTACCTTCAGGGCCTGCATCTCTAGCAGAATCTTAATATGTTAATTGAATTGAATTTTTATCTTAATGGGATCATAGATCTAGACCTCAAAGGCCTCTAGGAGACCATCTTGTTCAGTGCCTTCATTTTACAAGTGAAGAAACTAAAGATCAGGGAGTGACTTGTCCAGAGTCATGGAGGTAATGAACATCAGAGGTGGAATTTGAAACCAAGTCTTCTGTCTCAAAAGTCAGTATTTTTTCCATTACTCTATGCTTCTTATAAATACATCTAAAGAGAAAGAAAGACAAGAAAGGAATTTATAAAGATTCCAGTCAGATTGGGTGATATCAGATCCAGCATATCCCCTCTTCATTTTCCAGCTCTTTTGTTTCCTAAATTATCTTCATGGCTTGGAATTGGAATATGTCTGCACTTTAATTCAGAATTCTTTGTCTTTGGCCAAATGTTGAATGAAATTAGTCTGGATGTCACTTAAAAATAGAGCTCCCTCTTTCTTAAAAATTGAGGACTTGGATTTTTAAAAAACTACATTAAATTGGGAACTTGGCGTATAACAAAAAGTATTTCCTCCCCTTAGGCTATCTCCTCTTTCCCCAACAGAAAAGTCTTGTGTTCATCTAAATTGTTCTTTTAAAGAGAGTTTACAAGACCAATGGCTTTAAAATACCTCCTTTTTATACTTAAATAGCAGCAATAATAACAATAAAACTTTATATTATTAATTGTAGCTTTTTTTCCTGAGAACTTCAAAGTTAATTTGTGGACCTTATCTAATAAATCTTTACTAAATCTCTGTGAAACAATATGTTACCTCCCTTTGGCTGGTGGAGAAGATGAAACATTGAGATTTTGGAAGTGACTTGCCTAGGATTACAGTGGTAATGTTGAGGTTTGGGATTCAGGGGTGCTTGAGACCCCAAAACACTGACACTTTGGGTCCTGCCAAATCAGTTGGACTCAACCTTCTCTCAGCCCAAGTAAAAGCAAAGTTTATTACATAGTTGCCATATTGGATAGACTCTTAAGGAGTCTGAGCATTTGTGACACGTGTACTGACAGGTGGGCCAGAACAATCTGACAGGGAGTCTGAACTCGATTGTATCTGAGCGCTTCATGAAGGCAAGATGGATCTTACATACAGAAAGATTGTGGCAGGGATCTAGGGGTGGTCTAGAAGTCTGGGGTGATGGGAGGAGTGGTCCAGGAAATATATTGAGGAGGAGTCTAGGGAGGATCTTGATGGGACTGAGGTCAAACTCCAGAAACCAAGAGAATGGGATTTTGATGGGAAGTAGGGTGGGAAACAGCAGGAGGTAACAGACAATGGAGGGCCAGGCTACTTTAAGGGTAGCAGATTTAGTCATAGATATTTTGATAGGATCAAGGGTGGAAAGTAGGAAGAGGCAATGGAGGTAAGAGACAGTGAAGGGCTAGGCTAGGTTAAAGGTAACAAAGATTCACTCATATTAATAATGGAAGGCTTTTGGCCTTTGGGGAATGCCAGATTAAGTGGGAAGATTCAAGCGGTTCTAGGGGTTCCCAGAGCCTGTACCCAATCAGTATCATAGCTTGCATTACACAGTACACGTGGATGTGTAGAATAGTCAGGACCTTTTAAAAGAGAAAGTTCCGTGGTAGTTCTACATTTAAACTGAACCAAAAGGAATATTTTGGCATTGTGGCCCTGGGACAGGAAGCAGACGATCTCTTAAAAAGTGGGAGGAAAAGAATTTTGCATGGCTTAAGTATTATTTTTCCCACATTAGGCTATGGCAAGAAGAGGGGACTTAGTTGGATATATAGTATTTTATTTATGAAAACCTAAATTATTTTAGCAGCTCCTTTTTAGGAACTGGTTTAAGTAGGATTTGATACAACCATAAGGACCAACCCCTACTACTCAACTCCTTCAATAATAATATTATTGTTGTTGTTGTTAGTAATAATGATGATGTTAACTAGCATTTTCATGCTGCTTTAAGGTTTTCAAAGCAATTTGCAAATGTTAGTTCATTTGATCCTCACAACAACCCTGGTAGGTACATGCTATCATTATCTTCCTTTTGCAGAGAAGGAAACTGAGGCAGACAGTTCAGTGGCTCGCCCATGGTCACACCAGCTAGCTAAGCAAGTATCTGAGGCTAAATTCGAAATAAGATTTTCCTCACTCTTAGACCAGTACTTTAGCCAATACACCACCATCTCGTCCAACTTGACATTCTTTTGTATTCATACGTATTTTAGTACTTTAACGGATAAGTTCTTTCATCCGTGTGAATGACTGTTGTGCATCACAGTCTTTTTTTTTATTTTAGTAATGCTTATGGTCCAAAATCATCCATTATCACTTAGTAGCCAAGTTATAGACTAAGATTTTCTTTGACCCTATCACCTAGTGGTCAGTTTTATGTTAATGAGCTCTGATGATCTAAACATATGTTAAACAAATGTGTGGACAGCCACTTGGCACAGAGGTACAACTCATATTTCCTGACTTCAAATCTGGTCTCCAACACTAACTGTGTGACCCTGGGCAGGTCACTTAACCCTCTTTGCTTCAGTTTCTTCATCTGTAAAATGAACTGGAAAAGGAGATGGCAAACCACTCTAGTATCTTTGTCAGGAAAATTCCAAATAGGGTGGACAGACTGAATGTAACAATAATCAGCTCTGTGAACCAAGTCTTGGTTCACACCTTGGTAGTACTATCCTTTAAAAAGCTCTGGAGACATAGATTCTGGTAATTAATAATTTTGTTAATAATGCTAGCATATTATCAATAAAAGTGTCAGTGATGGTCTCAAATGCCAAAGACTCCTCATGGAACCCACTTGAGCCTTTACATGCCCTTGGAAAGGTGCTGTGCCTGGGGGTGGCAGTGGACTCTGATTTGTTAACAAGTAATGGGAGAGCATGAAGGTTATAATGAGAAGTGGACCTATTCTAATGAAGGGCTTGGGGACATGACTTTGATTCTGTAATTTACTTCCAAATTATGCAAGCCTTGGGCAATTTAATAAAAAAATTTACCTCTACCCAGATCTGAGTAGAACTGGTGGGCTTCCCAACCTGGGTGAGGTCTGAACTAGATTGAGGAGAAAGTTAACCCAATCTCTTATCTGCCTGTCCCTTGGAGACTGAAAACCTGAAAAAATCCTGGTCCTAATTCAATAATTGATTATTAATATGTGAGAGAAAAAACTATTTCTCTCAGGACCTACTAGACTCCTGGACCCTTTGTGCCAAGATTAGAATAGAACTTTAATGGAAGTTCCCCATTCCTCAAAGAAAATGGGTTGGGACATTATGTTTTTATCAGAACATTTACAAGAAGACTTCTAAATTAGTAGTTAAGTACAGTGATAATAAATCTCTATGAGATGTAGGGAGAAGTTTAAATTGACAATAATTGCCCTTAAGAGTTTCAATTGAACCTTATTCCCTATGGATGAAACTACCAAAACTTTGACTTCTTTTTTTAAAAAAAGTTGTTATTAAAGCATGAACAAGTTATAAAAAGTATCTGAAAACAGAGGTGTTATTTAAATCATGAGCTTTCTGTTTTTAAGATATAATTTATTTGAGGAATTAAACCACAGTTAAAAAACAAAGGAAATTAAATATAAAATGCTATGTTAAAATAAGGTTGAGGTTTAAGTTGAATCAACAAATCACAAAAAGCCATAGTAAAAATGACTTCTTCAATCCTTAAATTACCCTGAACTGTCTGAGACCCTGATAGGGTAGAATTTTTTAGAGTAACATTCAGTCATTGTGATAGAATGAGATGATCTATTTTTGTAAACTTTTAACAGTGTAAGTCAAAGTTCTCGAGAAAGGCAACATTGCATAGTAGTTAGAGTGCTGGATTTGGAACCAGGAAGACATTCGTTCAAATCCTCCGACAGCTTGGTGGCCCTGGGCGAGTTACCAAAGATCTTTGGTACTTAGTTTCCTCATCTATAAAATGATGGGGTTGGACTTTAGCCTCTAAGTTTCCCTCAAGTTTTAAAGCTATGATCCTCCATTTGGGGGACGGGTCTTGGAACACCATGCTTACTTCTTTTCCTGACTCTGATTCTGACTCTCAGAACTTGGCAACTGTACCTCATTTTCCTTCTCATTGTGGAACTTCCCTTTATGCCTGGGACTTTCTCACCCTAAAATATCCTTCTGCCTCAACAGTTCCTTTCTCTCATTTTCCTGAGTCTCCATTTTGGGGACAGGCCCAGGTTGGCCATGCTTAATTTCCCTCTTGGATCTGCTTCTGCCTTTCAGGACTTTGGTACTTTGCCTTCATATGGGTTCCTCCTGTACCTTCAGACTCGTCTTAGTCCCTTTTGGTAAGTTTTTTGAGGACTTTTTGTTGTATTTATATCCTCGGCACTTAAGCACAGTGCCTGAAGCTTAGTAAGCATTTAATAAATGTTTGTTGCCTTGCCTTCTTGCTATCCTTTCGGTGAGAATATACTTAGAATTAAGCTTGATTCTCTTACTCTGTGTCTAATATTCTTTCCCTTGTAGCTTCAAGTTAAAATTAAACTTACCCTCCTCAAATCCCTTATAATAGCACTTTTTAACTTCATGTATGAACTTATGGCATTCTGTTCTTTGATACAGTTACTAGCATATTTTTAATATAGTTGCTTGCAATATGCAGTATTATAATCTTAACAAAGATGAGGACTGTCTCATTTGTAATTATATTTTCCCTGGAGACTAGCATAGTGCTGTGTGTATAATTGCTTAATAAGTATTTGTTGAATTGATGAATAAATCAAGGCCTGTCCCGTAGTGTGGATATGCTTTCAGATGCTACAATCTTAGTGATTTAAAACCTAGAAAAATGGAAAGACTTATATGAACTGATACAAAGTGAAGTGAGCAGAACCAGAAATTATATACAGTAACAGCAATTCTATGCAATGAAGAATTGTCAAGTACTTAGCTATTCTCAGCAATACAATGATACAAGACAGTTCCAAAGGACTCATGATGAAAAATGCTGTTTACCTCCAGAGAAAGGACTGATAGATAGAGTCTGAATGCAGATTGAAGCACAATTTTTTACTTCTTTATTTTTGGGTTTTGTTTTGTTTTGTTTTTTTTGGTCTCTATTTTCTTTCACAACCCAATTAATATGGAAATAAGTTTTGTATGACTGCATATGTATAATCTATATCAAATTGCTTGCTTCCTCAATGAGGGGGAGAAAAGAAGGGAAGGGAGAGAATTTGGAATTCAAAATTTTAAAAAACTAAAGTAATTGGAAGAAATATAAGTATTAAAAAAAGAAAACTTAGGATAAGAAGGTAGTTTAACAATTTGTAGAAAATACACCATCATTAAATTCTTGTGATCAAAATCTGATACCTGCTTCCAGTCATGCCTCCACTTATGTTGATTTTAATGAGAGTTTATATGAAAGAAAAATGTCTTATTAAAAGCATGACACTTTCTTGATGACAATAAGAGGTTGTATTGAATATGGCAACATGTTTTTAATTACAAGAGAAAAGCATTTAGCCTAAGGAGCATAAGCAAAAAAATGCAAAATCTTTTGCTAAAATAGGTAATGTTAGGGATACAAGGTTAAAATGGTTCTCTACCACAGTAAATATCCATTCTAATGACTGGAAGATAGAGGTATTTTTCCATTTTGATCATTTTGTTTTGCTTTGAGGTTTTTACATTTTTCTTAGACCTACTTTCAGTAAGATTAATAGATAAAATTTTGTTTCAGCAAAGATTTGTATTGACCTTTGTACGTATTTTCTTCATTTAGATATCTACATTTTTATACAGTCTGTCTCTTTGTGTAAGGGGGAGAAGAAAATAATACCTGTGATAATAGAAAATAAGTTAGTTTTTCATAAGCTTTTTGGTAAATGTAATGATCATTGAAGTGTCAGATATCTCCAACTTGTGAATTACAAATGAAAGGAAATGCTTACAATGAACGAAAAAGATTGCAAAGATTATATCTTTCTGCAAGTCTTGAAATTTCATAAATGTTTTAGATGCCTTTACCTACTCATGGAATTATTAATGATTATGATACAGTTCATTTTGCCTGAATTAAGAAGACGCCACACAGTTATTCAATATGTGCTTTGAATGAAGGAAAATTACTTGATTGTTTTCCCAAAAATATTGTTGTTTGTCCTTCATTCTCAAAGAGGACCCTGATATCAAGAATATGATGCCATGACTTGCAAGTGATTTGGATTTAAGTGAAGAAGACTGGGCAGAGTTACCAGCCTCACTTTTTCCTCCAGAGCCATCTGGGTCCAGTGGCAAGATATAGATCAGGACAACTGGAGATGGCCCCGAATGTAGGGGGAGACCAAAAATGGCAGACTGTTTCACCTCCCACCTTCTTAATTTCCACTGACCATTTTAGATGTGCCTAGAATGGAGAGAGGAGGATTTTCTCTTGTTGTAGGTTGCCAGTGTTTTTTGAATCCATGGATTTTTAAGTGACACAACTAAGTCAGATCATCCTAAAAGTGTTTAGAGACAAAATGAAATCAATCTGCTGGTGTTTTTATAATGACCTTTTCACCAGCATTGATAGTGAAGCTGCCATATTTGAAGTCAACCACCTTTCCTAGTGTACTTTGTGGGAAAGTAGTGAGGGCAGTTAAAAATAAGATAAAGTCAGGCAGAGTGACTGTACCTGATCAGATATACACAGATGGGATTCATATTGAACATGATAGACTTTTGAAGTTACTCTGACATCATCATTCAAGATACCTTAGAGAAGGAAAAAGTTTAAAAGATGATGCTACCTGCATCCTGAGAAAGACTGATAAATAGACGTTGGTATAGAATGATTTAACATATATATGCATACACGCATATATATGCATATATACACATACACATATCTTTTCCATTCCACCCAAAACTCACTCCCTCCCCCAAAAGGCTAAGAAATCTTTATCAACTACTGACTCATATGCTTGCATTGTCATCTCTGTAAAATCTCTGTAAGTATAATCTAGCACATAGTAGGCACTTACAAATGTACATGCATGCATTTTTCCCCGTGGAGAGTTTGGTTGCTAAGTATTTACCAGCAGCACACCCCTTTGTTGCTCTCTGAATTGCTTGAGTTCTGTAGGAGTGTCGTCGAAGACTTGAGGAATTAAGTTAGCATCAGACTGCAGGGATTTCCTGTAAATGGAATAATCTTGTACTTGTTTTTATTTATAGACAACCTAAAGCTAATAATAACAATTACAACAACAACAATAAAAACTGGCATTTATGTGGCATATCAAGGTTCATAAAATTCTGTTATCACATTTAAGCTTCAGAACACCCCTGTGTTTCTGCACAATTCAGACTAGATGTTCTAGAAACACCTCAAACTTAACACCTCCAAAACAGAACGACTACTTTTATCTTGATTTTTATGCACGTCTCCAACAAAAAATATATTTTATTTGTGTCATAGATATCTGTATCTATGTAGATATAGACATATGTGTGTATGTGTGTATACACACATTCTCCTTGAGAGCAGGAATTATTTCTTTTTAAATTTTTGTTTCCTAGGATCTGACACAGAGTAGACATTTAATAAGTGTTTGTTAATCTGTTGATTAATTGATTACAGAAGACCCCACAAAAGATGGAGTCAGGTGTGTATAGTGTTATTTAATGATCCATTCATTATCAACATCGAGATAGGAAACAAGAAGACAGTTGCAAACCTCTGTTCTATTAGAATCCAAGCCAAAGAAGGATTCCATCTCGATGGTGAGATTCTCAAATGCTCTTATTTGCAGATGATATTTTACTAATTGCATCAAGTCTTAAGTCTTTAAGTATAAATCATACCTGTGACAATGTATAACTATCACGCTGGAAAAAAAACCAAAGTGAATGAAAGATGCAAATTGCCCAGACTGTGCTATGGGGTTAGAATTTAAGTTCATATATGTATATAAGAACTTATACACATATCTATATCTACAAACACCAAATCCACACACACATATTTAGATATATCTCCGTGTGTGTGTAAGAATTAATTAGGAGTAAATCAGGATGGATTATTTCCAGGAAACTGAAGTGTCTTCAGTGATTCTAGACTACTTGCTGCTACTACAAAAGCCCATACTTTAGTATTCTCCTGTTGACAATATATGAAAGAGTAATTAAATTAAAGTAATTAAAAGGGCAAATGTGGTATGTGGTAGACCTCTGCAGGTTTCATCATTTTATCATTGCTGACTTGCACATAGAAAATGGGAGAAAACATGACATGAAACCCATCATTGAGAACATGTGTGACCCAGGAGATCCATTGATCATGCAGCAAGCATAAGATGCAACAGATGGGTAGTGTTGGTGCTACACTGGTACCCCTGGGGCATTAGAGGGGCCAGAGGAATACCTCTAGTATATTGGGTGTATCTTCTATACAGGATTTGTGGAACAAAATGGTTAAAAAAGGCATAAGATAAATAAAAGGAAATGGGTGTGTAGTCTATTTCAATAGAAGGGAATCCCCACACTAATGAAATAATGGATCCATCAAATTAATTAGTAAAAATAGCTGATATTTTCATGATACTTTAAACCCCCTTTCCCTAACACTCATATTCAGCTTATATTTTTCACTTGTATGTTCATGTTTTTTCACCTGCCCATATGTAAATTCCAAGGAATGTTAGATTTTTTCATTCATCATTAGGGTTTATCAGTCAGTCCCTGGCTCATAGTAGTTTATTTAGTGAAAACTTATTGATTGATTAAAAGTATGCAAAGCAATTTGCAAACATCATTTCACTTGATCTTTACCATAACTCTATGAATATCAGACTTGACCTGTTACCAGGTCTTGTGGGAAATCTGTTTGCATAATGTTTTGTTTTTTTTTTAAACCAGGCTCAGGCTGACCACATCCTGGCTAAGGCAAAAATAACCCAATCAACAGATTTAAAATATAAAGGGCACACAGTTCATTCACCTCCAGCTATGGCAATATTTCCTAGCCATATAGGCTTGGCTCTTATACTATAAATTTGCAATTCTTGGTTTGGTTAAAATGTTCATCTGCTTGTTTTTGTATATACATACCATTAAAATGGAAAGAACCTTGACTTGACTGTCCCTGGACATAGGCTCAAATCCCATCTCTGTCTAGCCTTTGGAAAATTGTTTAATCTTTCTCAGCCTCAGTTTCCTCCTCTCTAAAATCAGGGGGTTGAACTAGAGGCCTCTAGCAACCCTCCAGCTTTAAGTTTATAATTTTGTGAACCTATACATCTACATGAACATAACCTCTGGATGCATGTAATTAGCAATTTTTCTGTCCTACTTACACTGTGAGAAAGACAGTTCAATCTATCCATATGAACCCAGAGCCTTGTCTTTTCATTTTGTGATTGGATTTTTAAAGTCATGTAAAAATCTCTAGTGAAGTCCATGTTCCAGAAATTCTGAGACTTATGAAATTCCTTCATGAGGGTAGCAAGTGGAATTGAAATGCCACGGGCCAATGTGTGAGCCCTGATGGATTTAATTAAAATGTTTTTCTCTGATCCAGAACAGAAGTGATCACAAGTAAACAACACAGGATTTAAATGTAAAATTATATGTGTGAAGTAGCCCTAAACACCTCAAAATAATTGACATTATTATGTTAATGCCAGTTTGCTGACTTTTGAAAGCTAAAGAAAGATTTATAAAATTTAGGAGTCTCAAAGTCATTTTAGAACACATAAAGAAGAGAGGATAAGTGTTTAAGATAAAAATGTTCAAGTTGCTGTCAGCGAGGTAAGCCATTTTTCATCCAACTTTGAAAAATCAGTTGAGGAACTTTATTGTTTAAACAATAAACTTTTTGTTAAATATTAAACATCATTAAGTGAATGGAATACTTTAAGTCCATTGCAGCTTTCTAATTGACTCATTTGTAGTCCTTATCACAAATATAAAACTTGTAAATTCTTATTTTTAAAATTTATACTATTTATATATATTTTAAATTTTTTTCTTTTTGGAGGGGGGAAAGGCAGGACATTTGGGGTTAAGTGACTTGCCCAAGGTCACACAGCCAGTAAGTGTGTCACGTGCCTGAGACTGGAATTGAACGCAGGTCCTCCTGACTCCAGGACCAGTGCTCTATTCACTGTGCCACCTGTCACCCCTATGCCTTTTTTTTTTTTTAAAGGAAAGTAAAGGGATCTGTGTACCCACTGTCTTCCTGGACTGGAATTGAATTTAACTTCAGAGTGGCCTATCATGGGGAACCTATTTAGTTACCTATGACTTTTTGCTTCTAAGAACTATGAGAGACAGGGAATTAGTAGAGATTTCTTTTTTTTTCCTTTTTGGAGGGGGTAAGGCGGGGCAACTGGGGTTAAATGACTTGCCCAAGGTTACACAGCTAGTAAGTGTTAAGTGTCTGAAGTCAGATTTGAACTCAGGTCCTCCAGACTCCAGAGGTAGTGCTCTATTCACCATGCCACCTGCCACCCCTTAGTATAGATTTCTTAACTCTTTCTTCTCTTTTCCTCCCTTAAACTCCCCTCTTTAAGCTTTCTCCCTGTACTACTTCACTTTCTTTCCCATGTATACACACTTCATGATGTTATGTTAAAAAACAAATTTTAAATGATCCCAAGATATACTATTGGTATTACAAATTCTCCAAGTACAGAAGAGACTTACATCAAGCTGAAATCTGTCTCTTCTATTACTTCTACCTGTTGTTCTCTAGGAACAAGGAGAATACATCTAATCCTTCCACATGAGCCCTTTAAATACCAGAAGACAGCCATTATTTTTTTTCTCTCCACACTTAGCTCTTCTGCCTTCTTCTTCAGAGTAAAATACTCCAGTTCCTTCATCTGGTTCTTGTATTAATTGATCTGGGGAACATTAACTGCCCTGATTACCCTCTTTTGCATGTTTTCCAACTTAAGAATGTCCTTCCTCAAATACAGTGCTTTACCATCTTAGAATTTGTGCTAGAAATGGAGAGGAGAGTTGGGCAGAGTGACATGTAGAACCTGTATTTTTTGGATAGCACATTTCAAAGGGTTCAGAAAAAGAAAAAGTAGGACTAAATTTCTAGAAAGAAAGTTAGCTACAGAGGGATGGGAAACCTTCAAAAATAAAATATAGCACATATAAAAGGAAACTTACAACTAACAGAAAAAGGGAGAGTTGTGTAAAAACAACCATGTGAATGCTGAGGGTCTTAAAAAGATATAAAAGAGTTATTAAACTGCCCATTCCCTTTGACCCAATGAAATGGTTAGGGAAAGAGGAAAAGAACCTGTAGGTACTAAAATATTTATACCAGCTTTCTTTGTGATGGCAAAGAAATGGAAATTGTGGGGATGCCCATCAGTTGGGGAATGGCTGAACAAGTTGTGGTATATGATTGTGATGGAATACTACTCTGCTCTAAGAAATTATGAGCTTGATGATCTTAGAAAAACACAGATAAGACTTGCACAAAATAACAGAGAGTGAAGCTAGCAGAACCAAGAAGATGTTGTATATAGTAACAACAGTATTGTTTTAAGAACAACTTTGAGCAACTATTATAAATAGCCAAATTAACTACAAAGGAGCTATGAAGGATGACACTATCTATGTCCGGAGAAGGAACTGATGAAAAGAAGTATGTGTGAAATGATCCTTATATATAAATATACACACATACATTTGTGTCTAATGGTAGTCACCTCTAGGACTGGGGAGGAGAAAAAAAAGTTTACATGATAACTTTATTACATATTTAAAAGGAATAGCAAGTTGTACATAATAGATTTGTAGTTTCTTATGCAATCATCTTTTTTTTTTCTTATTATACTGTGTAATGGAAATGCTTGTTTTATTCCATAAATCAAAAATAAAGGGGCAGCTAGAATAGAGCACTGACCCTGGAGTCAGGAGGAGCCAAGTTCAAATGTGGACTCAGACACTTGACACACTTGCTAGCTATGTGACCTTGGGCAAGTCACTTAACCCCAATTGCCTTACCTTCCCCCCTCCAAATAAAAAAAAAAATAAAAATTTTCCACTAAGACATATATAAGATGGTAACAAGGGCAAGTAACTGAAACTAAATACAAATGGATGATGTGGCAAAATCCTGCCACAGTAGTGTTGGGAATAGCTAGGTTGGGTTCTCTCATCCATAGAAAAGTAAAAATAATATTGTTGATCACGTAGGGTTGTGGTGAGGATCAAAGGAGATAATGTATTTAAAGTACTTCCCAAACCTTAAAGCTCTGAATAGAATGCAGGGTGGTTAATACGTAGGATAGCAGTCACAATCCTAAAAGTCCCTCAGCAGATTAAAACATTAAACCAAATTGAGTTAGATTATACATATATTCCTTTTGAATTTCAAATCTTATACTTGGGTTTAAAAAATAAATCTCTGCAGTACCATTTTGGGAAGGCATCGTCAAATTGCACCTTATCTGGAAAGGATTGGGGGGGCCGTTTGTGGGCTCTAAGCTTATATGGAATTGGCAGTATGATAGGATAACCAAAAATGCTAATATAATCTTAGATTGCTGTGAAAAGCATAGTGTTCATTCCTAGGGGAGGGATGGTGTTGTATTCTGCTCTGGTCAGACCATATCAATCATTCAGTCAGTTAACAAGTTTTTTTTTTTTTCATGTCTGCTAAATACAAGCTATTGTTTCATAAAAACAAAATAAGCCCTGCCCTTGAGGGTCTGGCATTCTTTTGGGCAAAACAAGTTGTACACATCTGAATAATTATCTCCACTTCTGGGTACCACATCTTTGACAAAGCATTGATAAGCTGTAATAACCAAAGTAGAACAGTGTCTTGTTATCTTACCATGGACTGAAGAAATGGGGTATATTTAACCCCCAAACAACTTAGAATGGGTAAATATGAGAGTTATCTTAAGGAATTTGAAATGTTATTGTGAGGAAAACCAAAATTAGTCCTATTTTCAGAGACCTAACTTGGGACATTGGGCTGGAGTTGGAAAAGCATTGTTTGAAGAAAAGCTTCCTGAGAATTAGAGCTAGCCAGAAGTGAATGGAGTTGCATTATTATTGGAAACATTCAGGTCTGCATGTGGGGATTTTGTACAGGGGATTTTTGTTCGGATATGAGTTGAATTAGTGGGCCTCTGAAATCCCTTCCAGCAATGGTTATATGATGGTCCTTGGCTTTCCTTTCTTAAACTCCATGTGATAGTGTCTTATGTCTCCTTCTGATATTATCAAAAGTACATTGTTGAATTTGACCATTCTTAGAAACTCCATCTTCCCATCCTAGATACATGACCCAGGAAAACAGAACTGTTCTTTTGGTCAGTTTTATAAACAGATGTCTCAGTATTCCTCGTCCCAGAATCACCAGCCCCCACACTCTTCTTTTTCCCCTTCCCCGTTATTGGATGGCCTCTCACCTGATGGCACAGGATAATTTCTTGGAACATAATGAACTGGTTCTCTGAGAGATGATTCTGAGGGTGACCTCTGTGCGGGTGTATGGAGTGTTCAGGGAGGACCAGCATCTCTGGTGTGAGGGTTTGCCAAGCTCCTTTCAGGACTGCTCATCCACCTTTGGTATCCACTTTTCACCCAGCTCTCAACTGTGGCTCCAAGAAAGTGTACATAGCATGTGCAGCAGCTGTGTGCCTAGTAAAACCCTCTTGGCAAACAGGCT
Source organism: Petaurus breviceps papuanus (assembly GCF_028583685.1). NCBI lineage: Eukaryota > Metazoa > Chordata > Mammalia > Diprotodontia > Petauridae > Petaurus > Petaurus breviceps. The sequence continues at coordinate 53,827,760 of NW_027186304.1, forward strand.
GAACTAGACTGAAGATAACCGACAGGCCCCAAACCTGTCAGTGAGTTAGGGGGATGTCTACCCCAAGCGTGTGAAGACTTTCCCCAGTAGAATGGGTGGATGAGAAGAATTTGCTCCAATGGGTGGCTGAAGCAGCCGCTGTGAGAGTTTAGAACTTGGACAGACATCAAAGATGCCAAGGTCATCTTGGTAGGTAAGAGAGAGTGAGGGTGACAACTTTGTGCAGCTCTGCCTCACTTACATTCAGTCTCTCACAAGTGACCTCGCCTGTAATGTCATTGGTCCACTTTGAAAATGAAGAATGAACAACGGTAACTTCGTGGTCATTATATAACTCTAAATGTTCAGTAATCTTTCTTCCCTTCCTTCTTTCTCAGTCACATTTATCTCTTTTCCAGTCTGACACGACTGAGAATTCTACCTACTTTTTTATATTGTCTCTTTCTTTTCTCTCTCCTCTTTAAAATATTTCTTCCATTCTTTCAAGAAGCATTTCCTGGGGCGGGTAAGTGGCACAGTGAATAGAGCACCAGCCCTGGAGTCAGGAAGACCTGAGTTCAAATTCGACCTCAGTAACATAACACTTACTAGCTGTGTGATCTTGGGCAAGTCACTTACCCTAATTGCCCTTCCTTCCCCCCTCTAAAAAGACAAAAAAAATTTTTAAAAAGCATTTCCTTCTCCTTGATCACCTGGAGAGTAGAAATTTATTTCCTCCCAGCTCATATACTTTCTTATCTAGGATCAACTTGCCAATTGTACATAGTTAGGTTTTACATAGTATTGGCAGAAACACAAAGTACCTTCTCCTGGTACCAGCATATTCTGGCCCTTAATACTTGTTTTCAAAGTTAGTTCCTAATTCCTTTGTCTCCTTTTGGATAGTTTTCTTGGCTAACTCTTGTGGTTTAATACACAAAATGTGTCTATATGACAGCAGACTCATGATACAAATATAATGAGATCACCTGCCTCATTTCATCCTACTTCCCCTCTATTTCTGTAGATACTGTGTTGTCTGGAACCATTTTATTTAGTGGGTAGGAATACATAAGACATTGGGACACAAGACAAAATCCTATTGTCTAATGAAAGCTTAGACCTTATTTTATTCTTGCTCCTATTCTTTTTGTATCTTGATGTGCCTCCCTATACCAGCTGTGTGACCGTGGGCAAGTCTCTTAACCCTGTTTTCCTCAGTTTCCTCCTCTGTAAAATGAGAGCAAAATGGCAAACCACTCCAGTATCTTTGCCAAGAAAACCCCAAATGGGGTCACAGAGTCAGAGAAATCAGCTGAGCAGTGGCAACAATAATCTTCACACTCCTTTTACATGATACCTTCTAAGTGTTTGGAGGTATGACTCATGGTCTTCTTCCACATCTTTTCCTTCCCAGGGCAAAGATCTCCAGTTGCTCTAACTGATCCTTACAAAGAATGGTTTCAAGACTCTCTTCTCATTGTTCTGTCTTGGGCCCTTTTCTCTTGTCCCTCTATAGTACTTCATTTGGTGATCTCATCAGCTCTCATGGGTTTAATTAACTTAATTACCATCTCCATGCTAACAATTTTCAAATCTGCCTACCCTAACTTCTCTACTAACTTCCAATCTTTCATCTCAGTTCTTTTAAATTTCTCCAACTGAATGAATGTCCAGTAGACGTCTGCGTGACTTAAAACCCACATGTCCAAAATGGAACTCACTGTCTCTCCTCCCCTTCCCCCCCATTATTGTAGAGGGCAGTGTGATCCTTCCAGCCTCTCAGGCTCACAATCTAGGTGTTGTCCTTGACTTCTCTCTCTCTCTCTTTCTCCACCATATCCAGTCTGTTGCAAAGGCCTGTCGATTTTGTCTTTGCAACATCTCTGAAATACTTCTCCTTCTCACTGATACTTCCACCACTGATGGGGGCTCTCTTTGTCTTTTACCTGGACTATTGGAGTAGCCTGCTGATGAGTCTCTTTTGCTTCAAGTATTATCCCACTTGGAAGGAGAGAGAGAATTTGGAACTCAAAATTTTAAAAAAACGAATGCTCAATTTTTTTACACATGGTTGAGGAGAAAAATAAAAGAGAAATAAAAGGAATCAGCTTTAAAAAGAAGCATATTCCCACTTCAATCCATCCTCCATTCAACCACCAAAGTGATTTTCCTAAAGCACAAATTTGACAGTATCACCCATCCTACTCAATAAACTCCATTGGTTCCCTGTTGCCTCCAGGATCAAATACAAAATGCTCTATTTGACATTCAAAACCTTTTCTAATCTAGCCCCCTCCTGCTTTTCCACCTCTTTCTTACTTCCTATCACGTACTCTTTTATCCAATGACATTGTACTTCTTGACATTCCACAAATTTCTTGTTTCTAGGCATTTTCCCTGGCTGTCCCCCAGGTCTGGAATGTTCTTTCTCCTCCTCTCCACCAACAGTTTGCTGGCTTCCTTTAAGTCCCAACTAAAATGCCAGCTTTTCCCAACCCCTCTTAGTTTTAGTGCCTTCCTTTGCATAATAATTTCCTTTTGTTCTAAGGTAGCTTGTTGGTACATATATGTTTGCGTGTTTTCTACCCCATTAGATTGTGAGCTCCTTAAAGGCAGGGACTTCTTCCTTTTGACTCTTCTGTAGCCCCATTACTTAGCACAGTGCTTGGCACTTAGTCTTTGGCTTAAATGTATGTTGACCATTAACTCATTGCATTTACCTTCCTCTCAATTCATCCCAGTTTGAATTCAACTGTAGTCCTTTCCCAGTAGAGAAAAACTGACAAAAGCCTTTCCCAGTTAATGGTTATTGGGTTAAAGCCCTGTTTTCCTGCACTTTCTACCCTCCAATGCTAAGTTTATCATAGAGAGAATTTTTGGAACGTAGCACTTGATAAACTAGAGCTTGTTTCTCTAAATGATATTTAGAATATTTCATAAGAGTAAAGAGAAAAGGAAAAAATCAAAGAACATGTGGCATTTTGAAAGCAGTGCCTCCTCACTCCTAGATTGCTTAATTAACTCCCCCATCAAGCTGCTGTACCCAGTTGTTAGGGGGGCGCTGTTGATAGAACAACTTGGTAGAAAAAATATATATCATTGTGGGGGGAGGGGGGGAGAACCAACATCCAAAATATTATTCGTGGAGATGCTATTTATTTTCACTTAACTTTCTGAAAACTTGGCCCAGCCCTTACAAAGGAAGAGGCGTACCTTTGGAAGTAAACACATGAGTGCAGAAGCCTCAGTTATCTAGCATGTACTTTTAGGAGAAAAACAAAAAGTGCTACATCTCTCTTTGTTTTTCTGAATTGATTTTGAGCCCAGGCCTCGATCCTTTATCCTACAAGCTGAATTTGGGAACTAAAAATAATAATAATAATGACTAATTTATTATTATATAGCACTTTAAAGTTTTCAAAGTACTGTCGACATTCTTATTTCTTCCTCATTGCAACCCTGTGAAGTATATGCTATTTTTATCTCCATTTTGCAGAGGAGGAAACTGAGACTGAGAGAGGGTAAGTGACTTGCCCAGGGTCACACAGGTAGTAAGTGTCTGAGTTAGTATTCTAACTTAGGTCTGCCCAACTCCAAGTGTAGCACTCTACCCATTCTAGTTCTGTGTCTCCTGGAGTCCTGTATAATCCTTGTCTGGCTCCCAGAAAGAATCGATTCTCCTCCAAAGAACAAGCATTGAAAGATCTGGCCCAACAACTCATTATTTCCCCCCCCATTCTTGTGTGATGAGTCAGTATCATTTACTATCCCCATTTTACAGATTAGGCTCCTTGAGGAACTGAGTCATTAGATTGCTCCAGGCCATAAGGCAAATCCGTGGCCAGATGACATGAACTTTTTTAAACCCAGCCTCCCAAGTGTTTGTTGGCTATCCCTTTTATCAGTAATTTTTACAGGGAGGGCCAAAGGCTCTACTACCTAACTCTTTGCATTTCCAGTAACTTCCAGAGGAAGAACAACTTTAGCTTCATGTAGAACTTGATTCATACCTTCTGCTATCACTGAGGAAGTGGGATTGGGGTCAAAAGACAGTTTGTGTCAGGAACTGAAGATACCAACTTGAAGTATTTGAAAGCTGTAATAACGTCCTGGAAGTACCCTGAATAGAAATGCAGCTGGAGTTATTAATCGGCTTTGGCCCTTTCTTCACTCCAGCCCAGCACAAACTACCAAAAAAGAGTGCCAACAAAGGAAGGCAGACTGTGTGGCGCTTTATAAGGCATTTATCAAGCCTAGAATTCATGTATCAGCTGGTAATTGGCACCTTGTAATCACCCACTCATTAGCCTTTTTTCTTTCCCTTCCCCCCACATCACTAATGCCCTGTAAAGCTTCCCCAGATTCATCAACAGAGAGGATGAGAGACAGTGCTGCTTGGCAGTCAGGTATTCAAGTCTATGGCCTCTTTTTCATTTAGTTCAGAACTATCAGAAAGGAAGAATTAAAACTTTTTTTCTTTCTTCTTTCCTTGCCATCTGTGAAAAAACCCATACATCGTTGAAGAGGAAAGCATGTCCATGTTTAAAGCCAAATTTCATTAAAATTAGATTTTTCCCATGGAAATTAAACTCTAAAATTCAGGAAGATTAAGTACAGTGGTGAATTGTAGTTACAGTAAAATGTCAACTCTTGTAGTTTTTCTGGAGAGTTAATTTCTTCCCCTAGCTAGCTGAGGAATAACCTAAGGGCCCCACCCTCCCATTAAAAAAATTTGTTTTGGGATGAAAAACTTTTAAAATTGAACTCTCCATTTCCTTGCACTAGTAAACAGAAGACTACTGAACGTAATACATTTTTGGATTCTTCAGACCCACATCTTTGGCATCAGTCTGTGTTGAAGTATGACTATAAATCAAGTAGTATAATATGTAAAGTTGAATGGGTAGTGACCTCACCCAGAACTTGCTTTGTTAATAAATTTCCTGATGTCAACTTGCTTTTTGGTCATTTATTCATTCAATGAACCATTACATACCAAGTGCCTATTATATTTAAGGCACTTGCTGAAGAGAGTCGGTTGTCTCTTTTCAGAATGATAGATTGAAGGTTGCATGCACATGTAGGTGCATGCCCTTATGGGCCAATGTAATGAAGCCTCCTCTCTGTAAAGCTAAATAGGGAGTCCCGCACTAAAGCGGCCTCTTCACAAGAGATTTCCTTTCCCTCCAAAAATTTATCTCCTGCTTCAATATTGCTTTCAGTGGTTTCATTCACTGTGGAAGTGTTTTAACTCATTCGAGATATATAGTAATAGGAGTAAATGACCAAAAAGGTCACATGGAAATTTATTAATAAAGCAAGTTCTAGAGCCGTTGAGAGGGTCAGTCCCCATTTAGCCTTCCATATTACATTATCTGCACTTTTAGGTCTATTTCAGTTAACCACCCAGATCCATGACTTTGACATCACTGACACAGTGGATTTACAGATCATTATCATCCTTAATTCCCTTGTCTGTGAAGTGAGAGGGTCCAAAGGCATTTCTGGCTATGATGTCCTATGCGTTTCTTTTCTTTGTCAAAGTATGAAAAGAAATCTCCATCAGCAGTCCAAGGGTTTTTGTGCTGAGATGTTTAAGGACCTACTCTGAAGTCTATAAATTTTTGTTATTTCCTTTTATCCTCCTCCTACCCCTATTCATCATCATCATCATCATCATTATCATTATTGTTCTCAAAAAGTGGCACTTTTAAAGATAGACACCAAAATTTTATGCAAATTTCCCATATTGCCTGACTTCAAATGAAATTCATGGTGTAAGCAACATTGAAAATTATAGCCATAATGTTAAAATAAGGAGGTAAATCCCTTGTGGTATCCATATGACAGTTTAAAACATCCTTATGAAACCTTTTTAATATTGAATCTAATTCTATGTAACACCCTGGTCCACAGATTGAATCATAGTTATATGATCCTGAGTAAGGGAACTATCCTCTTAGAACCTGAGTCATCACATCTGTATAATGGGGATAAAACCTATGGTACCTACTTACCCCTCAAGGTTGTTATGAGTCCCAAATGGGAAAATGTATATAAAGCATTTTGCAAACTTTAAAGTTCTATATTAATACCAGCTGTCAACATCATGGTCTAATTTAGGTGTGGGAACCTGCAGACTCGGGCCACATGTCCTCTAGATCCTCAAGTGTGGCCCTTTGATGGACTCCTTTGACTGAAACTAGTTCAGGTTCAATCAAAGGGCTGCATTTGAGGACCTAGAGAGCCACATGTAGCCTCGAGGCTATAGGTTCCCGACCCCTGATCTAATCTATATCAGAAAGTTGGGAGACGGGAAATATAGTAACAATTATTTCCAAACACTAGTCTTGCTTCCCTAGACTAGAGTAACCTTCTTAGTACTGTTGTTTAGCAATAGAATAGATTTGGCATTCTCAGGTAAACTTGTCGTCCTGAGATGGACTTTCACCAAAGATAACAGAAAGGTGATGGAACCAGTCTAATTTTTTTTTTTGTCCATCTGCTTTGGCTTTCTAGAAAAAAAAAAAGCAGGTAAATGTGTAACCCCTTTTAAAGTCCAGTCCTAGAATGATGAAATGCTTAGAAATGCTTAGCTCTCTTGGTGTTTATAACCTGTTGTTCAGGCTACTACAAGAATACAGAATAAGAAATGAGAATAAGAATGTTATGTAAGAATAAGACTACATTCTGACTTGGCTTAACCTAGAAGATATACCCTCGAGGGTACGTTTTATTGAAGCATTAGGTCAGTCCAGTCCCACAAACGTTAGAGATGTCCTGTGTTTTCTAACATTAAACTATTGTGAAGCACGTCTCTGTTTGTACACACATATACATCCTGTACAGCAGAGTTATTCAGTTTTCTCCCACTTTATAATCACCTTTTTTTTTTTAAACCCTCAGTGTTTAGCCAAGTTTCTGGAACATTATGAATTGGGCTTCACAAATATCTGTTGAATTGAATTGAA
>NW_027186304.1:53834812-53859378 GCF_028583685.1 Petaurus breviceps papuanus
GCCTGGAATCATTGGCCGAAGGAACTGGGGCTATTTAGCCTGAGAAACAAACCGTAACTATATCTGCTGTTCACCTCTGGTCTCTAAATAACAGTATCAATGAATGTGAGAGTCGGGATTGACCTCAGGGGCTTTCTAGTCTAAATCATGCCCAAAAGGAACCCCCACTACAGCATATGGAAAAAGTAGTCTTGTACCCTCTGCTTGAGGACCTCCAGTGGAAGAACTCATGCCCCACAAGGCAGCACATTCCACTTCTGAACACCTCTGTTAAGATGGGATTTTTTTTCCTTCCCTACATCAAACCATAGCCTCTTTACGATTTCCAACGATTTTTGCTGATTCTGTCATCTGAGGTCAAACTAGAAAAGTCCATTTCCTCCTCCATTGCATACTTGGAAAAAAAAACCTATTATGAAACTTAGTTTTTTCTTTCTCAGGCTAAATAGCCCCAGTTCCTTCGGCCAATGATTCCAGGCCATTGAACATATTGGTTGCCATCTTCTGGATTCCAGGTTATCAGTATCTTTAAACTGTGACACCCAGAAATGAGCACAATCCCTTGAGACCTGACAAAAGCAGAGCAGAATGAGGTTATCACCTCTTTGTATCTGGAAGCTATAAATCTCATAATTCATTCTGAGATCGAATTAGGTTTTTTTGAATGACACATGTTAATTGACTCATAATGATCTTGTAGCCCACAAAAAAACCCAACAACCAAACAACACATAGATCTTATCCAGAACAGTTGTTCTCTATCCATGCCTCCCTCTAGTACTTGTCTTGATAATTTTGTTTTACACTCTAGAGTGAGACATTATATACATACATCATTATATACATACATCATTTGGCTAATATTTTTAGGTTTAGCCAAGAACTCTAGTTGGCCAAGATTCTTTCACAGTTCTTGTATAGTGTCTTAGTTCTCCCTCCTAGTTTTGTGTCATCTCTAAATTGATTGAATATCTATTCCTTTATCTAAATCACTGACAAAATGGTTAACCAGTACTTGGTTAATGTGCTGTACTGCCATCTGTACCTAGTCATACAGACGCCAAAGGTGTTTTACTAGAGACCTCCTGCCCCATTGACATTTAACCTGACTTCTTTTAAATCCCAACTGAAATCTCATTTTTTACAGGATGCCTTTCCCAACCCTTCCTAATTCTAGTGCCTTCCATCTGTTAATTATTTCCTATATATTTGGCATATGTCTTTTTTTCTCTGTATTTGTTTGCATATTGTCTCCTCCATCAGAATGTAAGCTTCTCGAGGGCAGGGACTGTTGTTTGCTTCTTTTTACTAGGTTTAAATTCTTAATTGTTGTCACTGGGAATCTTGAGCACATAGGTAGGAAAATAGTGGTTTTCCTTAAGGGAGATTATCTTAAGAAAATAATATCTTGAGTTAATTTTTAAACAGTAACTTAATATATCTTTTTTTAGTGGATTAGCTGATAAATGTCATCTTAATGCCACTTATCAGAACATTAATATATTGCCTCTTTAGAACAGAACCATTTAAGGCATCAGAATGACTCACCTTTAGAATACCGAATTCTCCATTTCCATTTAAACATAGCATCTCTACGTGTCTTGTCAGAATTGGTTCATCTTTCTTTCATTGAGACCTGGGGGCTTCTCAGTTAATGACTCAGACCCAGGAATCTAAATTGCACCCACTCTAAGCCTCTCAATAAATATCTCCCTCTGATAGTAACACTGGGACCTGAGAACAGCTGATACAATGTCTCCCCCTCATTCATGTTCTAGTTGTCATCTCTTTTATGCTGATTTCTAAGGCTTCCCACCTAATCAGAAGGATGAATCTCTAGAGTTTACTTCCCTGGCAGGTCACTTGGAGAACCTGCAAAAATTGTTTCCCAAGTGGTACCTATGTTCTCAGCACATCCAGAGGGATGAAGTAGAATGTATTCATCTGCAGCTGTGTTTCACCGTTTCACGTGTGTGCCTTGGCAGGGTTAACCTAGATTGTTAAATTCTTTGAGGGTGTCTTTTTTTATAATTGCTGTGGTAACCAACACTGTTGAGAATGGTAAAGACATTCTAATTAATCTTAAAAGAAATTAGCAGTTGATATTTATCAGATTATAGAAGTACTATCATGTACTAAACTTTTTTCCTGGAAGACGAGTTTATATCGTCTTTCCAAATTATCCAGACCTTTTCATTCTTCTTCCTTCTCCAATCGATCTTTGTTTTCTTTCTCTAAGCTGATTAAAATCTCCTACCAGTTGTGGGCAGAATTAAATAAAAATAACAAACAATTAAATAATTTTTTGAAAATGTCATTTATTGGTAGTTCTGGTAAAGCTTTTAGTTAAAAGGCAGGATTTTAGAAGAATTTCAGCTCTCTGGGATTTACCTGTCTTTCATGATCAAAGCTATTCTATATCTTTCTTGCTAAATTTATAATCTCTTATTTTGTGGTCTGAAACATTTTTTTGTTGGTGCATCCCCACTGACAAAACTAGAAGTATATTTTCTCTTGGTGTGAGTTATTGCCAGACCCCTGATAGTAATGATGTATATGAGTTAACATAAGTGGACCACTCTTCACCATGGTGTTGGAAAGAACACTAAAATTAGTATTATATTACCTTCTTTAAAAAAAAAAGTAAGACCCTTGGGGATAGGAACTGTCTCTGCCCTCCCTCTTGCCTTCCCCCCAGTGTCTAGCACAGGACCTGACACCTGATAAATGCTTATTGAAGTTGTGATTGTTCAGTCATTTCAGTCTATCTGACTCTTTGTAACCCTATTTGTGATTTTCTAGGCAAAGATGCTAGAATGGTTTGCCATTTCCTTCTCTAGCTCATTTTATGGATGAGGAAACTGAGGCAAACAGGGGTAAGTGACTTATGCAGGGTCACCCAGTTATTAAATGACTGAGGCCAGATTTGAACTCAGGAAGATAAGTCTTCCTGACTTCAGGCACATCACTCTGTCCACTGAACCACCTAGCTACTTATTAAAGACCCAACTTTAGATCCAGCTATGTGATCCTGGGCAAATCACTTAACCTCTATTTGCCTCAGTTTCCTCAACTATCAGATGAAGAGAATAATGGCACTTTGAAGTGTTTTTGTAAAGATAAAATGACATAATATTTGTAAAGTGCTTAGTGCTTGGCACTAAGAAATGCTTATTCCCTCCCCTGGACTGAACTAAATTGAATTGCCCTGTCTGAGAGCCTGGGTTTTAATCTGGACTCTGCTACTTGCTATGTGTAATCCTGGGTCAGTCACTTCTAGGGATCAGTTTCTTCATCTTTAAAATGAAGGGCTTGGACAAAGTGATCTCTCATGTGCCATCCAGTTCTAAATCTATCATCCCATGATTTCAGCCACAGTTTTATTCCATGCTTCCTATAATTACAGATAAAATGGTTTCATAATTCATAATTCTTTTGGAGTTGTCTTACAATCTTACATTGCTGAGAGGAGCCCAGTCTATTGAAGTTAGTCTTCACACATACATTATGTCTTCTACAGTAGCTTTAAATGGACTTACTCTTTCTATCTCTTGCTGTTGGGCTTTGTTAGTAATGTATAAAAATGCAAATTTTTTTTTTGCTTCTTTTTTTTTGGAGGGCAGTTGGAGTAAAGTGACTTGCCCAAGGTCACATGGCTAGTTTTTGTGTTAAGTGTCTGAGTTTGGATTTGCACTCAGGTCCTTCCGACTCCATGTTCAGTGTTCTATGCACTAAAAATGCAAATCTCATAAGGTATTTCTAATTGGCTCCATCACATCTCTGATATACATGCTCTTCTTGTTGAGAGGAAAACGGATGAAAACTTTCTCTAAATTATTATAAAACAACTCTCTCAAGAAAAGCTTCATATTAAATTATTGTTTTATTAATATCAGATAACAAAATTATGTTGACCTACATTAAAAAAAAAGTCAGAGACAAAGACTGCCTTTAACTTAAGATGGAGTGAAATTTTATACGGATCTTCAGTTTGCAGTTTGTATATTGAAAATATTCAGAGAACTGAGCCTCTTTGGTTAATTCAAGAGGCTTGATTTTTATCATTCCCCAGGAAACCTAACTTGTGATTGATTAACTTGGTTTAGAACATGAGGAGAGTGGGGTTCAGGTCACAGGTCCACAAGAAACAATTAGATTTGTCCTTTTCTGTGGCCACAGATACTACCTTAGCATAGGCCAATGATCCAAAATGTTTGCCTTTTGTCCCAAAGGGATTTAGATGGTAGAAAGTAGACACTATAAATCATTAACCATCGCTGGAACACAAAGTATATCATTCCTCTTGGCAGTGGGTCAGTGCTGTCTTTGTATGCCAAGTTAGCAAATTGCATCTGTAATGATGACTTGGATAGTGAAAAGTACTTAGGACTTGGAATCAGAAGCCCTAGGTTCAAATCTCAACTCAGTCACTTAGTAGCCAGCAGATCTGGGTAACTTATTTGACCTCTCTCTTAATTTTCTTATCTTTGAAATGGCTGTAATAGTACTTACACTACCAAAATATCTCACAGGACTGCTTAGTGTAATTCAACAAACATTTATTAAGTATCTCGTATGACCCTCTCTAAATCTTAGTTCCTTATTTGTAAAATGAAAGGTTTGGACCTTGCTAAGGGCCCTTCCACCTTTAAATCTATGTTCCTATAATTCTACCAACAAGGAGGCTCAGGGAAGATGTTTTGTAGGAAGTTTTAGTTAGATTTAATCATGATAATAACTTACATTTGCACACTGCACTAAGGTTTACATATACAACCCTGTACATTAGGTAGCGTAAGTATTAAACCCCCATTTTTAAAAAAAATTTTGAATTCCAAAATCTCTCCTTCCCTCTCACCTCACGTTTATTCATAGAGAAGGCAAGAAATGTGATATCAATTATACATGTAAAATCATGAAAAACATATTTTCATATTAGCCATGTTACAAAAAAAGCATAAAAAATAAGTAAAGTGAAAAATTATGCTTTATTCTGTACTCAGACTCCATCAGTTCTTTTTCTGGAGGTGGATAACATTTTTCATCATAAGTACTTTGGAAATTGCATCGATCGGAATAACTAGGTCACTGGCAATTGATCATTGTATAGTATTGCTATTAGTATGTACAATGTTCTCTTGGTTTTAATCACTTCACTTTGCATGAATTGTATGACTCCTTATTTGATTATTTTCCCAAATAGTTTATATAGTATAGGAATGAATTATTCTTTAAACATTTGGTAGAATTCACTTGTGAATCCATCCAGTCCTGGGGATTTTTTCTTGGGAAATTCATTTATGGCTTGTTCAATTTCTTTCTCTGTGATAGGGTTATTTAAATGTTCTATTCCTTTTCTGTTAACCTGGAAAATTTATATGTTTGTAAATTTTTATTTCACTTAGATTGTCAGACTTATTGGCATATAAAATCACTCCTAATAATTGCTTTAATTACTTCTTCATTGGATGTGCATTTATTCTTTTCATTTTTGATACTGATAATTTGTTTTTCTTCTTTTTTGGTGAAAAAAAAATTTTTTTTTAGGCTGCTCCCTCTCTTTTTTTTTTTTTTTTAAAGCAATTGGGGTTAAGTAACTTGTTCAAGGTTACACGGCCAGTTATTTCTGGGTGTGGTGCTAAGTATCTGAGCCTGGATTTGATCCCCAGGTCATCCCGACACTGGAGCCGGTGCTCTTACTCGCTGAGCCACCTGGCCTCCCCTAAGCAATTGGGGTTAAGTAACTTGCTCAAGGTTACACGGCCAGGTGTTTCTGGGTGGGTGCTAAGTGTCTGAGCCTGGATTCGATCCCCAGGTCATCCTGACACTGGAGCCGGTGCTCTTACTCGCTGTGCTACCTGGCCACCCCACCTCTCACTTTTTTTTTAATATGTGAAAATATGTAAAACATTTCCATATTGGCCATTTTGTACAAGAACACTCAAATAAAAGAAAAAATTAAAGAGTGAAAAATAGAATGCTGGGGCGGCTAGGTGGCGCAGTGAATAGAGCACCGGCCCTGTAGTCAGGAGGACCTGAGTTCAAATCCAGCCTTAGACACTTAACACAAAAACTAGCCATGTGACCTTGGGCAAGTCACTTAACCCCAGTTGCCCTCCAAAAAGCGAAAAGAAAAGAAAAATAGCATGCTTCAGGCTGTATTCAGTAAATATCAGTTCTTTCTCTGGAGGTGGATTGTATGCTTCATCATTAATCTTTTGGGATTGTCTCAGATCATTGTATTGCTGAGAATAACTATATCATTCATAGTTCTTCATTGAACAGTATTGCTGTTACTGTGTACAACATCCTCTTGGTTCTTCATTTCACTATGCATTAGTTCAAGTAAATTTTTCCAGGTTTTTTTTTTTTTTAAATCATCCTGCTTGTCATTTCTTCCAGCACAGTAATATTCCATTACAATCATATACCACAGCTTGTTTAGCTATTCCTTAATTGATGGGTATGCCTTTGATTTTCAATACCCACCACAAAAAGAACTGCTATAAATATTTTATTTAATTTTTATTTAACAAATATTTTTGTTTAATTATAGACATTGTACAAATAGCTACTTTTCCCCTTTTTGGATGTCTTTGGGATGTAGACCAAGCAGTGGTATTGCTGGATCAAAGTGTATGCACAGTTTTAATGGGCATAGTTCCAAATTGCTATCCAGAATAGTTGGATCAGTTCATAACTCCACCAACAGTACATTAATGTCCCAGTTTTCCCACATCACCTCCAACATCCATTGTTTCCCCTTTTTGTCATATTATCCAATCTGATAGGTATTATGTTCTACTTCATAGTTATTTTAATTTGTATTTCTCTCATCAAAAGTGACTTAGAGTACTTACAGATAACTTTGAATTCTTTGAAAACTGCCTGTTGATATCCTTTGATCATTTATCAATTGGGGAATGACTTGTGTGTTTATAAATTTAACTCAGTTCTCTATATAGTTAAGAAATGAGGCCTTAATCAGAGATACTTCTTAAAATTTTTCCCCAATTTTCTACTTTCCTTATAATTTTGGTTGCATTGGTTTTCTTTAAACCAATTAAAAATTTAAATTGATTAAAACCTTTTTAATTTAATGCAATCAAAATTATCTATTTTACATTTTGTGATGCTTTCTATATCTCCTTTGGTCCTTAAATTCTTCACTTATTCATAAATCTGACAGATAACCTATTCCATGCTCTCTTAATTTGCTTATGGTATCACCCATTATGGTAAATCATGTACCTATTTTGTGGTACCTTATTGTGTATATGTACATGTACCTTATTGTGGTATATGGTGTGAGATGTTGATCCATACCTAGTTTCTGCTATAGTGTTTTCCAGTTTCCCCAGCAGTTTTTGTCAAAAAAATAAGTTTTGTTCCAAAAAATTGGATCCTTGGGTTTATCATATACTAGATTACTATAGTAATTTACTATAATATAATTTAAACCTAATCCATTCTACTAATCCATTACTCTGTTTCTTAGCCAGTACCAGATTGTTTTGATAATTGTCACTTTATAATACTCTTTGAGATCTCATCTGGCTAGATCACCTTTTGATATTTTTTTAAAAATTGATTCCTTTGATATCCTTGAGCTTTTGTTCTTCCACATGAATTTTATTATTTTTTAGCCCTATATATTTTTTTAATAATTTGATTGATATGGCACTCAATAAATTGATTAATTTGGGTTAAATTTTCATTTTTAATACATTGGCTCAGCCTACCTGTGAGTAATCAATATTTTTCCAGTTGTTTAGGTCTGATTTTGCCTGTAAAAAGTGCTTTATAATTGTGTTTGTATAGTCCTTGGGCTTTTCTTGGCAGGTAGACTCCCAAGTATTTTATATTGTCTACAGTTATTTTAAATGGAATTCTCTTTCTCTTGCTGCTGGACTTTGGTGGTAATAGATGGAAATTATGATAATTTCTGTGGGTTTATTTTGTATCCTCCAATTTTACTAAAGTTGTTAATAATTTCAAGTAGTTTTTGGTTGATTCTATGTGATTTTCTAAGTATAATATCATATTTGCAAAGAATAATAGTTGTGTTTCCTTGTTGCCTATTCTAATTCCTTTAATTTCTTTGTCTTCTCTTATTGCTATAGCTAACATTTCTAGTGTAATATTAAGTAATAGAGATGATACTGGGCATCCTTACTTCATTCCAATTATACTGGGAAGACTTCTAGCTTATCCCCGTTACAAATAATTCTTGCAATGTTTTAGATAAATATCACTTATCATTTTAAGGTAAGCTGTATTTATTTCTTTGCTCTCTAGTGGTTTTTTTTTTTAGAAGGAATGGGTGCTGTGTTTTGTCAAAGTCTTTTTCTGCTTCTGTCAACATAATCATATGATTTCTGTTGGTTTTGTTATTGATATAGACAATTATGCTGATAGTTTTATAAATCCCGCCTGGTCATAGTGTATGATCCTTGTGATATATTGCTATTATCTCTTTACTAGTATTTTATTCAAAATTTTTGCATCAACATTTATTAGGGAAGCTGCTCTCTAATTTTCTTTCTTCGTTTTGACTCTTCCTGGTTTGGGTATCAGCACCATATTTTTATGATAGGACTCCTTCTTCACCTATTTTTCCAAATAGCTTATATAGTACTGGGATTAATTGTTCTTTATTTTTAGGGGCAGCTAGATGGCTCAGTAAATAGAGCACAAGCCCTGGAGTCAGGAGGACCTGAGTTCAAATTCAGCCTCAGACACTTGACACACTCACTAGCTGTGTGACCTTGGGCAAATCACTTAACCCCAATTTCCTTGCCTTCCCCCCTCCAAAAATTTTTTTTGGGTAAAATTTCTTTGTGAATCCGTCTGGTCCTGGGAATTTTTTCTTAGAAAGTTCATTGATAAATTATTCAATTTAATTTTCTAAGGTTGAATTATTAAGTATTGTATTTCTTCTTCTATTAATCTGGGTAATCTATATTTGTGTAGATAGTCATCCATTTCATTTGGATTGTCAAATTTTTGGCATATAGTTGGGCAAAATAGTTCCTAGCACTTGTCTTAATTTCCTCCCCATTGGTGTTGAATTCACCCTTTGCATTTTTGATACTAATAATTTGGTTTTTTAATCAAATTACCAATGGTTTGTCTATTTTATTGGTTGTTTTTCCCCCCATAAAACCAGCTTCTAGTTTTAAGTATTAATTAAATGTTTTTCTTATTTATAGTTTTATTAAACCCTCCTTTGAGTTTTAGGATTTCCAATTTGGTGTTTAATTGGTGATTTTTAATTTGTTCTTGTTCTAGGTTTTTTTTTAAAATTACCATGTTTCCCCGATAATAAGACCTATCCCGAAAATCAGCCCTCCCCTTACTGTGTAAGATTCCTCTAAAATAAGCCCTCCCCCGAAAATAAGCCCTATTGAGATTGCTACTGCAGTGAAGGTGATCCCCTGCACTACACGCTACATTACAGTACCTTCTGTATGCACCGTCCCCCTCCCCCACCGTGAAACGCATGCCGCACTCCGAGCTGCATCAGAACTGCAGCAGTGAGCGCGTCATCCTGTTCTTTATTGAATTCATTATTGAATAAAGGTACATTTTTTTTGTTCCCATTTACCTGTTTATTAAAATTGCTGTCAATGTTCATTAAAATAAGCCCTCCCCTGAAAATAAGCCCTCTGGTGTTTTTCTGTCCAAAAAAATAATAAGACAGTGTCTTATTATCGGGGAAACATGGTACATCCCCAATTCATTGATCTGTTCTTTCTCTTTTTTTATTTATGTAAACACTGAGTTCCCCTAAGTACTGCATAGGCGGTATGTTATTCTCTTTATTGAAATTATTTATTGCTTCTGTGATTTATTCTTTGATATACTCATTCTTTAAGATTAGATTATTTAGTATCTAATTAATTTTTAATCTGTTTCCACAGCCTTTTAGTGAATGTAATTTTTATTGCATTTTGGTCTGAAAAGGATGCATTTAATATTTCTGCTTTTCTACATTTGCTTATGAAGTTTTTATGCCTTAATACATGGTCAGTTTTTGTGAAGGTACCATGTACAGCTCAGAAAAAGGTATCCTCCTTTCTATTTACATTCAATTTTCTCCAGAGATCTAGCATATCTAACTTTTCTAAAAATCTGTTCATCTCTTTAACTTATTTCTTATTTATTATATTGTTAGTTTTATCTAGTTCTGAGAGGGAAAGTTAAGGTTCCCCCACTAGTATTGTTTTAGTGTTTAATTTTTCCTGTAATTCATTTAACTTTTCCTTTCAGAACATGGATGCTGTGGTATTTCATGCATATATATTGAGTATTGAAATTACTTCATTGTCTTCAGTACCTTTTAACAAAATGTAGTTTCCTTGCTTATCTCTTTTAATTAGATCTATTTTTGCTTTTACTTTGTCTGAGATCACAATTAGTACCCTTGCCTTTTTTTTTTACATCAGCTGAAATGTTACAGATTCTGCCCTAGTCTCTTATTTTCACTCTGTGTCTCTCTATTTCAAGTATATTTCTTGTAAACAGCGTATTGTTAGATTCTGGTTTCTTATTCTTTCTGGTATCTGCTTCCATTTTATGGATGAATTCATCCTTTCATAGTCACAGTTATGTTTACTAACTGTGTATTTTCCCCATCTTAGTTTTTTCCTTATTTTATCTTTTTCTTTCTCACTTTCCCCTGTCCTGTCTCAAAAGTCTATTTTGCTTCTGACCACTCCTTCCCTTAATCTGTCCTCCCTTCTATAAGCACCCCCCCCCCCTTTTCCTATTCCCTTATCCTGCCTTCTCTTATCTCCCTCCTTTCCTACTTTCCTGTTGGGTAAGATAGATTTTTATACTCAACTGTGTGTTCTTCCCTCTTTGAACCAATTCCAATGAAAATGAGATTCAAACAGTGCGTGCCCTCCATTTTCCCATCAAATGTGGAACGTTCTTCCTCATTTTCCTCTTTTATGTGAGATAATTTTTCCCATTCTTTCTTCTCCCACTGTGTCACTCTTTCTCATCCTTTAGTTTTTGTGGAGGTTTTTTAGATTATCCAGCATAGTGAACTCACACTTGTGCTCTTTGTCTGTGTGTGTGTGTGTATTCCTCTATCTGTCTTAAAAATGATAAAGTTCTTAGGAATTCTTCCTATTTAAAAATGTAAATAGTTTAACCTTACTGAGTTCCTTATGATTTCTTTCTTATTTATTTTTTGTGCTTTTTCTTAAGTCACGTATTTGAAAGTTAGATTTTTTATTCAGTTCTGGTCTTTCCATCAGGAATGCATGAAAATTCTCTATTACATTAAATATCCATTTTCCCCCTGAAGGATCATACTCAGTTTTGCTGAGTAGCTTATTGTTGATTGTAATCCTAGATCCTTTGCAATATGGAATTTCATATTCCAAACCCTCTATTCCTTTAATATGGAAGCTGCTAAATCTTGTGTGAGCCTGAGGGTAGCCATGATATTTGAATTGTTTCTTTATGACTGTTTGCAATATTTTCCTTGGCCTAGAAGCTCTGGAATTTGGCTGTTATGTTTCTGAGAGTTTTCATTTTGGGATCACTTTCAGGAGGTAATCAGTGCATTCTTTTCTTTTCTATTTTAACTTCTGATGTTAGGGCAGTTTTCCTTGATAATTTCTTGAAAGATGAAGTCTAGGCCCTATTTCTTTGTCTTGACTTTTAAGTAGTCCAATAATTCTTAAATTATCTCTCCTCAATTTATTTTCCAAGTCAGTTGTTTTTCCAACAAGATATTTCACATTTTCTTTTATTTTTTCTTTCTTTTGACTTTGTTTTATTGTTTCTTGATGGCTCATGGAGTCATTGACTTTCTGTTGATCAATTCTAATTTTTAAGAAATCATTTTCTTCTTTTTCTATTTGGCCAATTCTACTTTTTAAGGAGTTCTTTCTTCAGTGGATTTTAGTACTTCTTTTTCCATGTGGCTAGTTCTATTTTTTTAAGATGTTATTTTCTTCATTATTCTTCTGTACCTTTTTTACCAAGCTGTTTTACTCGCTCTTTATAATTTTCTTGCATCACTCTTATTTTTTTCCAAATTTTTTACTCTAACTCTTTGATTTTTAAACTCTTTTTTCAACTCTTCCATGAATTCTTTTTTATTTTGTATATGAGTTACATTTTTTTTCCCTTTGAACCTTTACTCATAGCTGTTTGACATTGATGTCTTCATCTGAGTTTATGTCTTCATCCTTCCTAATACCTTTTTGTGATTAGGTTTTTGTTGTTGTTTGCTCATTTTTACAGCCAATTTCTTGATTTTTAACTTTATCTTAAAGTTGGATTCTGCTCCTGGAATGGAGGTTACATTGTCCCAAGTTGGGGGGGGGGGAGTGTTTGGCTGCTATTTTCAGAGCTCATTCTGGTGTCTGTAAGTTTTCTTAGCTTCTGAGATGGTACGATCTAAGGAGAGATATGGTCAATACTCTCCTGTGTTGGGGTTGTTACCTAGGCAGGGACCTTGAATCCCTGAAGCCATAAGCATTATCACTCCTTTTGACTTTAGAACTATGACCATCATGACTATCACTGTGACTATCACTCCTGTTTTTCTGTGACTGCGAGGACTAGTGCTCATCTTCATCCTGGAACTGTGACCTGGAGGTCTGTATGGGCATTGTAAAAGGGTCTTGTACCCAATGCAAACACAGGATCCCTAGTAATCCCTTTCTGACCATTTGTATGACCCCTTACTGTCTTTAGGCTTGAGAGCTCCTCATACTGCTGCTGCTCTGTCACCGCCACATTAAAAGCCCACCACTGGTGCTTCTGCAGCCTATGCTTGGAGCCCCAGGCACATCTCAGGCTGGCACCCACTCCCACCCCAACCCGGCACCCACTCCTATGTCTCAGACCTCTCCTTCCGAACTTTCAAGTTGTTTTTGGCTGGAAAAATGTCTTTCTCCAACCTATTTTTGGCTCCACTGGTCCAGAATTCAATGTGAGGCATTGTTTTAAAGTTGTTTGAGAGGGAATATTGGGAAAGTGCAACTAAATTGCTGCTTATACTCTGCCAGCTTGACCTTGCCCTTAAATCCTTATTTTAGAGATGAGGGAACTGAGACTTTTAAAGTAAAATGATATATGCAGTATCAAAAATAAATAACAGGGGTGGCCAGGTGGCACAGTGAGTAAGAGCACCAGCCCCAGAGTCAGGAGACCTGGGATCGGTTCCGGCCTCAGATACTCAGCACCCACACAAAAATAACTGGCTGTGTAACCTTGAGCAAGTTACTTAACTCCGATTGCTATCTATCTATCTGTCCATAAACAAATAAAAAAGTAAATAAATAAATAAATAAATAAGTAGATAGATAGATAAATAAATAACAAGTGCAAATATTAAGATTCAAACTTACATGTTCTGAATCCAAGACCAGTGGTCTTTCCAGTATACCATACTACCTTTGTGACATTGATTCTGTTCCTAGTAAACCTGTAATCTAATGGGGAGAAAAAAACTTGTATATAGATAGGTAACAACAATAATAACATTCATATAGTACTTTAAGACTTGAAATGTGCTTTTTATATGGTAACACATTTGATCCTCACAGCAACTCTATCAGGTAGGTGCAGTTATTATTCCCATTGCACAGATGAGGAAAATGAGGCATCATGAGGTTAAATGACTTGCCCAGGGTCACACAGCTAGTAATGGTCTGAGGCACTATTTGAACTTAGGTCTTCTAGATTCTAGTTCAGTCACTTAGCTACTAAGTATGATGCAACAAAGAGTAAGATAAATTACAAGCATAGGTTCATGAAAAATATTATGAGACATTTGAGGGAAAAGAAATTGCCTTGAGCTAGGGGAGAAGCAGAGCTAGGAAAGACTTTGTGGAAACCATGACTTCTGGATTGAGATTTAGAAGAAGGGAAAGGGACTTCAGCAGGTGATGATTGGGAAGAGGACATCTATTTCAAACATGAGGAATCAAATGGACAAAAGGTGCAGGGATAAGTCAGAACAAGGATTGAGAAAAGAAAAGTTTAGTTTGATTGGAAGTATAGAGTCTTTAAGAGCACAAGATTCTCCCCTATCTACTCTGGATGTGTATTCTGTGTGCTTGTTTACTTACATGTTTTCATCCCTATTAGAAGGTAAGCTCCTTGAGGTTAGATACTATTTTATATTTTCTGTTGCTGATTGATTAGGTGATTGAATAAGAATAGTGATTGAATAGCTTGGAGGCAGATTGTAGACAGCCTCTAATGCTAGGATCAAGAGCTTTATCAGATGTTACTGTAAAAGGCTTTATAACTATGAGCTATTACTGTAAGTTCATTAGACATAGATCACATTATTCATAAAATCTGTTCCAATAACTGCTGTTCTTTAAATCTAACTTGGGGAATTATTTTGAGACTGGAAATGGAATTGGCTATTGTTTTAATTACTTCTAAACATCAAAGGGAAAGATTATGTTTCCACAGAATTGAATATGGTGTTATCTAGAGTTTATACTAAAACAGTATAATGCCAAAAAAAAAAAAGTCTGTTTATAGCAGTACGCCAGTATTCAGAGATGATTAACTTTGGCACTCAGGAGATGTGTGACAGTGAATAACGCTACGAAAGCTAGTTCAGGCTTTTTTTTCCAGTTTCTCATGTATATACAACTTTTTGTTATATTCCAACACTACTATATAATTTGGGAGGGCTTTGAGAAAGTCAAACATTCCAGGGATTTTGTAAATTCTCTAAGTATTATTGAAAGGAGTCAGCCTCAGATCCCTAAGGATTCAACTGCAGGAAACTTTGGTTCTTTGGAAGCCAAGTTTGATACTTTTGTCAAATGATTCTCACTTCTTCTCTCCCCATCCCTACCCCTATGCAGACATATTTTTGACAACTATGAAATTCTGTACACATTTCTCCCAGAGGTAATCTTTTTGGTTTGGAATGAAAATTGATAACCGTGGGTAAAAACACATTGCAGGCAGGCCTCAGCAAGCTGTTTTGTAAAATGATTATTTAAAAATATTCCACATGCTTATAAACGTCTCCAGTCAGAGAATGTTATAACTGCTTTCTTTGTTAGCTTCTCAGTCTCTTCTAGGCTACAAAGAACTGCTCAGGAATTAAGATGAATGTACTATTTTATGTTGCCCAAGGAATGATGTCTTAGTGTTCCAGCTTCAAGCATGAAAAAAAGAGACTTGAAACTGAACTCTGATTGGTATGGCTGGGCCTATATCATAAGATACCTCTAAAAAGAACAAAGTAGAAAATAATTTATTTGTTGGACTCAGGACATTTCATTTGAGAGACATAAGATTGAGTTTTTCTTGAGATGAATAAAGTGGCTGAAATTGAGCATCATGAATTTTTAGATGGAGGGCCATTTCAATATCTTAGGCAGTAGCAGGAAAAAGGTGTGGATTTTTTTTTTCACCAAATTGGTTTTGGACTATAGAAGAAAGTATACATGTTAGCAACTTTCTAATGATAATGTAAATGGCATTTATATAGCACCTTGTGGTTTTCAAAGTGCTTTACATATATTATCTCTTTTGATCCTTATAACAACCCAGCAAGGTATCATTATTATCAGTATTATTTCCATTTTACAGATGAAGAAACTGAGACCCAGAAAATTTTTAGTGATTTGCCCAGAGTTGCACAACTAGTTATTTTCTGAGGCAGAATTTGAAATCATATCTTCCTGACACTGACTCTAGTGCTTCATGAAATATTTTCTTACCATGATGACAGCAAGATGTAGAGAATGCAGTGCTGGATATAGGACATGGAAGACCTGGTTTTACATCCTGCCTTGGATACTTATTAGCCCTGTGACCTTGGGCAAGTCACATAAACTTTCTGGGTGCAATAAAGGAGTTGAACTCAGCGGCCTCAAAGATCCCTTCTTGCTCCTGATCTAAAATCTTATGAACCTTTACTACCATGATGAAATTGCTTACTCTGTGTGGCTATACCCTCTAAATCCTTGCACACCACAGAAAATGAGTTTTCTTTTGGCGAGTTGCCTTGGCCTTTTAAAAATCATAAATTCTCTGCTATCTCTCTACTGGTAATAAAGTTAATAATAATAATATTACCTCTAATTAGAAGTTGCTTAAGAATCACTTATGTATATGTGTAAATTACTTTGAAAAAGTGAGAGATATTATAGCTAGCTAATGTCTAGAGCACTGGACGTGTAATCAAAAGAGACCTAGGTTTGCATTTCACCTCATACCTTGCCACCTATGTTACCATGGGCAGGTCAGAGTGAGTGTACTAATACTTGTACTGCCTACCTCTTAGGATTGTTCAGATGAAAGGAAATAATATATATTATTATATATATGCTATAAAATGTAAATAATATATATTATATATATACCACTTTGCAAATGTTTCAAAAAAGCTATGTAAATATCAATTATTCTTGCTATTAGTTTTCTTATGTTCCTTGGGAAAGTCCCAGTATAGACTATTTAATTTAAAACATATTCTTAGTTAAGACTGTTAAACGATTTAGTTCCTGAACTTATGCTTTGTTATTGACATGCTTTATTAGTAGACAAGAGTCCTATTGAAAGTCCCAGAGCTGTGTGGTTCAAATTGAGGAAGGCAACAAGCTTAGTATAGAAAGAGATGGTAAGGCTTGTGTTAATCTGTTTAACACAGGCCTTACTGACTCTTTCTGTAGTAAGCTCCTTTGCTCTTGAGGGATCTGTGCTTAGTTTTTATCCCTGAAGTAGTATATTCAGTTGTAGTTCATAAGTAAAATCAAAACTATTTCTAAGGACTTGTGTTCCAAGGGCCTGCTTACCATATGTTGCCTTCTGGTTGACTGCTCCTCTGTCTCCCAGTGTCTTTACTTTAAACCCAAAACCTAATTCTTGATTTCACCTCCCCTCATCTGATTTAGCTTCCAACTTCTAATTTCTGTTGATGGCCCTACTTATACCTTCATTACCTTGAGGAAATTACTCATCCTCTCTGGGAAGCAGTTTCTTTATCTGTAAATGAGAGTTGGGCTAGACAACCTCTAAGGATCCCTTTCCGCTCTAAATTTGTGACCTTGCTTGTAGCTTAGCCACCTAAGTTTAAATCCTGGGAGTCTCTCTCCTCAAGTAGAGAGCTGTGTCAGTCAGACTTATTTCTACCTTGTACCTCACAAAGAGCCAATACTTGAAAAATATCTTTCAGTGACAACACACACACACACACACACACACATTTATGTACATATGCACATATGCATATATATTTAATTTGATTTTTTAAAATGCATTTTATTTTTAAATTTTAAATTTAAATTTTTATTTTTAAATTTCTCCCAGTATCCCTCTCCTCTTCTTCCAGGAGTGATCCCACGAAACAAACTGTTTATAAAGAAAAAGAAGAAAAAAATGAGTAAGAACAGATCAGTACATAAAAAAAATCAGAAAATGTATGCATTCTTCCATATTCACCTCATTCACCTCTACAATTATTGTGGGGGTGGAGCAGGTTTTCATCTCATAGCTCATCTTTGGGGCCATACTCATCCCTTGTTATTCTATAATGTTTCAGTTGGTTTTTTGTTCTTTCTATTTACATTGGTGTAGTAATTGTATATTATTGTTTTCTTAGTTCTTCTTACTTCATTCTTTCTAATCAGTTGCATACTTCTCTGTATTCATCATATTTGCCTTTTCTTACAGCACAGTAATATTCCATTAGATCCATGGTTTCTTTCAATGATAGTTTATCATTTTAGTGTCTGCTACCTGATTCCTCTAAGTCTGAGCATAATAAGTATTAGTAAATAGCATAAATAAAATTTAATATGTTTTCAAACCCTGAACTAAATGTGGGGTCTGAACTATGCTTTGAATTAAAAGAGAATGTGTCCATGGGCATAAAAGATAGATTTGTTAGATTTGAAGCACATGTTAATAGGAATAAAAGAAAACTAACATCTGGGAGAGAAATCCACCAATTCTGTTAGGCATTCATATCTCTTTTCCCTAACTCAGAAATAAAAACAAGCTCAGCAAAGTTCTAACAGAGTGAATGAAGGAAAAGTCCAAATCAGGAGGAAAGGGAAGAAGCTGATTTCAGTTGTTGACATATTAATATTTCACAGTTTTATGGCATTACAAAACCTTTATATCTTAATTAATGTTTGAGATTGTTTGCTTTTTGGTCTTCTCCCACCAACAGAACATCAGTTTATTGAGAGCAGGGATTGTCTCTTGTTTTGCCTCTGTATCCACAGTACAATTCCTTACATAGTAGGTACTTCATTCATATTTATTGGTGATGGATAAGCAAGGTATTTGAAAGGGTTGAGTGTGCCCTAATTTAATAATCTTTAAGTAAAATGCCCTAAATACTAGATTATAACATTTGTTACTTTGTTAAATTTAAAAGGCTGCGTTTAAAACTTTCCATTTCTTATAAGTAAGGAAATTCCAAGCATTCCAGAGTGACAGATAGTGTTAGTAGGCAATTGGTTGGTGACGTCAAATATAGAATGGTGAATAGCTTTGTTCCTGTAAACCAAAAATGTGTGATCCTGCATAAAGTGCTCTAAGCAAGAGAGATACCGATACTATATGATTAGTTTCATATGCACTGCCATATATGTGTATATGTCCATATATATGTGTATATGTATACACATATATACACACACATACACACATATAAATGCAGTTTTAAATTCCAGATTTTATGTAACAAAAAGAGTCAAGAACTTGCATGGTAAAATATACTTTTTTGCAAGGGTTGGATTTGGGGGTAGAGAGGAGCCCCAAATCTGTGAATTGATTGTTTTAGGCAACTCTTGGTATGGAAAACTCTTCCATCCATGTAGTAAGCATCTCTCTTTTTTTTTTTTTTTGAGGGGGGAAGGCAGGGCAATTGGGGTTAAGCAACTTGCCCAAGGTCACATGGCTAGTAAGTGTTAAGTGTCTGAGGCTGGATTCAAACTCTGGTAGTCCTGACTCCAGAGCCCGTGCTCTATTCACTTTACCACCTAGCTGCCCCTAGGCAACTCATTTTTAACTTAAAATCTTAGATTGTGGCTTGGGGCCACTGAGAGGTAAGTAGGCAATTAGATGAATGGATAGATAGATAGATAGATAGACAGACAGACAACAAGCATTTGTTAAGTACTAAGGATACAAAGAAAGTCAAAAACATTCTCTGCCCTTAAGAAGTTTATATACTAATGGGAGAGACAATATGCCAACAACCAGAGAGACAGAGACAGAGAGAGAGAGAGTTAGTTTAAATGGGAGGTAATCCCAGAGAGAAGATACTAACCATATTGGGGGATAGGGGAGAAACATTGGGAAAGGTCTCTTGGAGAAGATGGGATTAGCACTGTCTTGAAAGAAGATAAAGGATGGACATAAGGAGGAAAAAGCATTCCAGGCAAAGGGAACATTCAGTGACAAGTCCAGAGATGGTGTCTTCATTGGCCATAACAATGTTCTTTTATAAAGAAGTTGATAGACATTCAAACTGATATACAAAAGGCCTGCATTTTCAGTTATGCTCTAAGAGGTGGAAACAGAAAGACAGGCACACAGAGAAAGAGAAAGAGAGAAAGTGGAGAGGAGAGCTGTATGCACATCTATGCAGGCTGAGTTTAACAGGTTCAAATTGATAGTTCAGAAAGTGATGTGAAGGTCTTTTCTTCCTCCTTCATGACTATTAATACCTTTAGGATATCTGAGAACAATACTTAATTTGTCTAAAGCAACTTTTGCCATAATCTGACAACAAAATAAGTACTATCCTCAAATTATATACATATAACAGTGTGTTTGACATTTGAAACCTTAAGTCGCTTTAAAAGCACCATTAACATTTCTCTACTAAAGCTGACGAAGATCAACTTTGTTTTATATGTTATATATTACATATTTTGTATATAGAGGAGCTAAGGGCATTGAAAAGTTACTCAAGGAATTGGGTAAAGAGGAGAAATGGATCCAGGTATTATTGTTAAAGACTATCTCTTCATTGTTTTTGGTTTATTTTATTTTATTTTATTTATTTTATTTTTGCCTTTTGGAGGGCAGTTGGGGTTAAGTAACTTGCCCAATGTTACAGAGCTAGTTTTTGTGTTAAGTGTCTGAGGCCGGAACCGAATTCTGGTCCTTGTGACTCAGGGGCTGGTGCTCTTACTCACTGTGCCACCTAGCTGCCCCAACACAATTCATTCATTTATTTATTTATTATTTGCCTTTTGGAGGGCAATTGGGGTTAAGTAACTTACCCAAGGTTACTCAGCTAGTTTTTTTGTGTTAAGTGTCTGAGGCCGGAACCGAACTCCCGTCCCTCCTGACTCCAGGGCCGGTGCTTTACTCACTGCACCACCTAGCCGCCCCCATTGTTTGTTATTGTAAGGTTTTATATCTATGACTTCCTACCAACATCTCACACCCAAAATTTTTAAAAGTGAATTCAAAATCTGATATTGGGGGTAGAGTACTTAACTTAGAATAAGAAGACCTGAGTTTGTTCCTGGCTCAGACACTTTGTAGTTATGTGACTCTGGGCAAATCACTAAACTTCTCTGTGTCTGTTTCCTCATCTCTAAAATGAGGGGGTTTGATTAAGTAGCCTTTATAGTTAAAATCTGTTGTTCTATGATCTTCTCTCAACTGACTCTCTTGCCAAATTCCCTATTTATGTGGTTGACTCTACTATCCTTCCAGTCATACAAATTTGAAAACTGAATTTGGAGTCAGAGGACCTGAATTTGAATCCTAACTGTGCTGCTTTCTGCCTTTGTAACCTTGTGAAATTCACTTACCTTCTCTCGTTCCCAATTTCCTCATCTATAAAACAAAAGGATTGGACTAGATGGCCACTTGCTACTTTCTTACAGCTCAAAATCATCGATCCTGTGTCCTTTGAGTCACCTTGAACATTGCCATTCCTTAATCCCCTATGTCTAATTCTGATTGATGATACCTCAACAATATCTTTGTTCATTAGAGATTAACAAATGCTTTCTGATTAATTAATATTAGATTGTAGGGTGCTTGAGGGCTAGAACTATGTTTGTGTGTGTTTTCCTCATATTCTCAGAGCCCCCCTAGTAACATGACTTGCCATGTAATAGATTTTTTGGATGAATGGATAGATGGATATTACTGAACTATACATTATAGGAATTTCACACATTTTAAAGGTTCCTTTCTCTAGATTGTGTCAAGGATATCATAAGGGTAGCTTACATGATCGCAGTGCAGAGTGACATTTACCTTTCTCTTTGCTCGATTCATTCCCTTTGGATAAATCTATCATTCTTAAATCTATTTTGTTTCATAGACCCTTTTGGGAGTCTAGTGAAGCCTATGAAACCCTTCTTAGAATGATGGTTTGTTGCCTACATTAATTAAAGGTGAGGATCAATTTCATTT
Source organism: Petaurus breviceps papuanus (assembly GCF_028583685.1). Classification (NCBI taxonomy): domain Eukaryota; kingdom Metazoa; phylum Chordata; class Mammalia; order Diprotodontia; family Petauridae; genus Petaurus; species Petaurus breviceps. Next base: position 53,856,215 of record NW_027186304.1, read on the forward strand.
AGAGGTTAGTAAAAATTAAGATGTGACTGTTTCCCATCTAAGTTCACAGACCCCTCTGAAATCTATCTACAATGGGAATGTGGTTAGGATTGTGCTCTCTGGAATACCTGTTCCATAATTAAACTTCCTTTTTTTCTTAACCTTTCCCTTTCTTATTCCTTCCATCTATCTAATGACTCCGGAGTCAGAGGACATATATTAAATTATGTAGTGATGTTCTCACTACGTATGACCTTGTCAATTAACTTCCCTGGGCTTTACTCTCTTTATCTGTAAAAAATAAGGAGTCTGGACTAGACTGTCATTGAGTCCAGCTAAATATCTGATCTTGTAAATGTCTGAAACAGCATTTGAAGCTATGTATCTCAAATTAAAATTGCAGTAATCTATCTACTGTGTCAGAAAATAAATAAAATAAGTGATAAAGTCTCATCCTCAAACACCTTAGAATATCGTTTTTCTCAGACTTGATTTTAAGTTTAAAATTAGAGCTGTGGTCCAAACCTTCAGATTCTTTATTCATGCTTCCTCTGCTGGAATTAATTACTTATAAGAACTCCTCTCAGCTTCTGCCCATTGACTGGAAAAAGTCTTATTCATAACCCCCTCTCCACATTTTTGTGACATGGTGCCACCGACCTGTAACTAAATTCCTTTGGACAACTTGTAAAGTACACATGACCAACCTGGCTACTCTCAAACTGTGTAATTTAGTGACTGATTCTTATAGAGAAACTCTTTTTCTTTATATAATTGTTGATTGCCTTTAACCTCTTAAGTACCAGCCCCTAAATAATAAAATTCTAGGTAGGAAGGTGGAAATTGCCCTAAAGCTATTGCCATGAATCTATTTTGAGATAGAGCTTTAGATTTCTTATTTCCTGGAAAACATTTACAAATGTCAATGAATTTTAAAAAGAAGTTGCTGATTTAAGTACAATGTTTTATTTTTAACACTTGGAGTTTAAATGGGGAAATGTTAAATATAAATAAATTCCATGTTTTTATTTTTAAAATGTTCTATTTCCTTTTTCCTTCATCCTTGGGTATTAACAAGTTATATTTACATTCCACATGATAATCGCAAGTAGACCACAAGTCAAGAATACCAGTTGGGGTTGCTATAATGCTTGTCTGTTTAATGCTGTAAGAAAAAAAAATGCATAGAGATAAATTGCTAGTACTTCAGAAATGTTTAGTATATATAGAAATATGTTAGTCACTAGCTTTTGAAAATAGAATGTAAACAAATTTTCTTGGTGCTTTGATAGCTTATTCTGGAGTTATACTTTCTTTACTATAATGGGATAATGTTGTCTTAGGTATTTGTTAAGGATAGTTTTCTTTTTGTCCAGAAGGAATTTTATACGATTTTTTTGGACTTTAGTCTTGGAGAAGAACAGTTCATGTGACATTATTAGTATTTTTCTTATTTTCAACAAGTAAATACAAATTTTCATTCGGGTTTAGAATCAATAGCCCGATTATATTATATATATATATATTAGAGGAGAAAAAGAAAAAATGTTTCATTTTAGGGGAAAAATGCTAAGAGGATTACTTGTATATATTGCATACACACATAACTTTCACCATTATCTCATTGATAATTGCTTATCCTCCTACCACCTCTACTTTTAGAACAATTTTTCAGAAGGTTTTTGTAAAGAAAGTGAGAGGAAGACAGATTGCTCACTGAAAGAGATTCCTTTTGTTATTTTCCTCTCCTTAAAAGGTTCACTTGAGTGTAAAAAATTTATGATTTTACCCTGTTTACTTGTCTTAAATGTTCCTCTCCATTAACAACTTTGTCATTTAAAATCTGCCCTAGCCCTGAATACTAATTCCATATTTTGACCTCTTAGTAGGGTCAGGGTAGTTTCTGAAGAGGCCACATGCCTTTGTGATTTACTTTTTATTATGGGCCAATAGGAGCAGAATTCACTTTTTTTCCCTCTGTTCCTGCACCCCAGTAGAAAAATAGCAAAAAAAAGTCCATCATTTTATTTGAACTTTTGACTGGATGTTCTCTAAGTCACTCAAACTCAATATGCTCCAAACAGAATGAATTCTTCTCTAAAACCTATCCTTTTTCCATACATCCCTGTTTCTCTTGAGGACACTGCCATCTTTCCATTCACTCAGGTCCACAACCTTGGAGTTGTCCTTGATTCTTTCCCTTAACCCCTTCCCATCCAATCAATTACTAAATGTTATTGGTTCAACCTCCATAATATTTCTTACATTTGTCCACTTCCACAGCCTAGTACAGGTCCTTATCGCCTCTTACCTGGATTATTGCAATAGCTTTTTTAAAAAATGCTTTATTAACTTCTGATTTACATCATTCATTTCCGCCAGATTTTGAGTTACAAATTTTCTCCCCATTTTTCCCCTACCCACCGCCCCAAAATAGCAATCCCACAGGATATCCCCTCCTCCAATCTGCTGTCTCCCATATTTTCTTCCACACCCCTTTCAATTATTGCAGTGGATCTCTATGCCCCAGTGCCTGTATATCTTATTTCCCAACTACATGTAAAATAGTGTGTGTGTATTTCCCTTCCTTACTTGTCTCCCACCCTTACTGGGAAGATAAGCAGTTCAGTATAGGTTGTACATATGTAGCTAATTGTAATGGGAATGTAAATTTTAAAGATCTTCCCTGCCCCTAGGCTAAAGTGCACCTGGAGCCTGGGGTGGGAGGCTTGTTTTTCAGTAGATACTTTTTGATTGGCCAGTGGGTCCAAAAGGTTGTTACATTCTCTGAGCCAGGAGAAGGCTATATAAGCCCTGATGTGTAGCTTTGTTTTGGGGCTCACTTTGAGAAGTGTTCTGTGATTTGATATGGATTTTGGGAAGCCTTTGTCCTGAGCCCCCTGGCTTTGAAAAACCCAGATGTTGAAAACCAGACATTGATTTGGTATGGATGTAATGTTTGGTCAGTTTGGAAAGCTGTCTACTTGATCTGTTTCTGTCTTGATAATTCTGTCTGTGTACTTTGAAGTTTGGGGTGCTGACCTTTTCCCCTGAACAAGGTAAACGATATATGTCTGACTGATTAAAGTAAGCTTGTTAACCCATTTTGAGTTGCTTTCCTTTATCAAAGCAGATCCAAGAACCTGTGGTGGCAGCAAACCCTGAGGACGCTTGGGGTGCTTGCC
>NW_027186304.1:53859388-53903609 GCF_028583685.1 Petaurus breviceps papuanus
CTTGGGGTGCTTGCCTCTACACTAATGCAAAACAATAACATAGTAGATATATTGTAAAAGACTGACTATATTTCCCTCTCTCCTCATCCCACCTCCCACTTGTTCTGTTCTCTACTTTGATCCCTTCCCTTTTCAAAAGTGGGTGTTCCCAACTTCCCTCCCCCCCAGCCTGCCCTCCCTTCCATCATCCACCCTCTCATCCCCTTCCCCCCCTACTCTCCTGGAGGGTGAGATGCAGATTCAGTGAGAACAAGGTTGACCCATTCCCTTTTGCCTTCCTATTCTTCCTCTCCATTGCAACCAGTTTTCCTTGCCTATTCTATATGAGATAGTTTACCCCATTCTGTTTCTCCCCATCTCCTCTCATTATATTCCTCTCTCACCTCTTAATTAAACCTTTTAAATATCATCCCTTCCTGTTAAATTAGTCCTGTACCCTCTGTCTATGTATACCTGGAAGCATATATACACACATTCACACATGTGTTCATATGCCCATATACCCTCATTCATATGTGTATATATATATATGTTTCTATTCCCTTCAACTACTGAGAAAAGTTTCATAAGTTACAATTATTGTTTTTCCATGTAGGAATGTTAATAGTTCAACTTTGATAAGTTCCTTATGATTTCTTTTCCCTGTTTACCTTCTCATGCTTCTCTTGCTTCTTGTATCTGAATGTCAAATTTTCTATTCAACTCTATTTTTTTTTCAGCAGGATTGCTTGAAAGTCTTCTATTCCACTGAATGACCATATTTTTCCCTGAAACATGATACTCAGTTTTGCTGGGTAGGTGACTCTTGGTTTTAATCCCAGCTCCTTTGCCCTCTGGAATATCATCTTCCAAGCCCTTTGATCCCTCAGTGTAGAAGCTGTCAGATCCTGGGTTATCCTGATTGTGTTTCCACAATATTCAAATTGTTTCTTCCTGGCTGCTTATAATATTCTCTCCTTAATCTGGGAATTCTGGAAGCTGGTTCTAATATTCCTAGGAGTTTTCTTTTTGGGATCTTTTTCAGGAGGTGATCGGTGGATTCTTTCAAGCTCTGTTTTGCCCTCTGGTTCTAAAACATCAGGGTAGTTTTCTTTGAGAACTTCCTGGAAGATGATTTCTAGGTTCTTTCTTTGATCATGGCTTTCAGGTAGTCCAATGATTTTTAAATTATCTCTCCTGGATCTCTTTTCCAGGTCAGTGGTTTTCCCCATGAGATATTTCACATGGCCTTCTATTCTTTCATTTGTTTGGATCTGTTTAACAGCATCTTGATTTCTCATAAAGTCATTAGCTTCCATTTGCTCCAATCTAATTCTGAAGCAATGATTCTCCTCATTGAGCTTTTGAGATTCTTTTTCCATCTGGTAAATTTGGCTTTTTAAGGCATTCTTCTCCTCATTGCCCAATTTTTCCTCCACTTCTCTTATCTGCTTCTTAAGGTCTTCTATGGCCTGTAACCAGCTCATATTTTCCTTAGAAGCTTTTGGTGCAGGAGTTCTGACTTCACTGTCTTCCTCCTGTTCCATGCTTTGCCCCTCTTTGTCCCCAAAATAGGAGTCTAATGTTGGAATCTTCTGTCTGCTTTGTTTCCTTTCCCTCAGTCCCTTGACCCCTGGGCTTTTTGCCACAGTAGGACTCTGACACCAGACAGGGGAGCTTTCGTCCCAAATGCTGGGGTTTTCTCAGCTGTCGGAGGTATTAGATGGGTGCCCTCTCTGAGGTCTCTCCATGCTCTGGCAAGCTGGACACACACTCCAGGACCTCCACCCTAGGCTGCAATCCAGATCCAAGCAGGTTAAAGCAAGAGCGATTACCTCTCAGACTGGTGCTTGGTCCCCCTACACTCTGCAGGCCAGGAGCTGAAGCTGCCACATGGTGCTGGCTGGCGCACTCCCACTTACTGGGTACCAAAGTCCAGACTGCACTGACCTCTCACTTTTGTCCTTCGCATCTATGTGTTGATAAATCTGGAAAGGCCACAGCTGCTGCTGATCTGGAGTGCCTCTGGCAGGCTGCTGGTCAGGCCTGCCCTGGGGCTGAAGCCTAGGTGTGGGGCTGGGCTGGGCTCTCAGAGCACTGTGCTGGCCAATTCCTGCTGGCCTGCCTCCTAATCTCCTCAGTGGGAGGTTAGCTTCTCTGTGTCATTTTGTGGGTTCTGCAGCTCCAAAGTTTGTTTAGCGTCCCCTTTTTACATGGATTGGGGAAGATGGAAGCCGGAGCAGCGGGGAGGTCCTGCTTCCACTCCACCATATTGACTCTGCCCCCAGAAGGTGCAATTTAAAAAAGAGGATTGTAATAGCTTTTTAACTGGTCTCCCTTAGTCAAGTCTCTATTTCATCCAGCACAAAACTACCAAAATGATATCCCTTCAAAATAAATCTGACTACAACACCCCTGCTCAAAAATCATTAGTGACTCCCTACTTCCTCTGGGATACAGAATCCTCAGTTTGGCATTTATATCTGTAGGATATTAAGATACACAATTTGACTCCTCCCCACCATTTTAATTGTATTTCTTATCAGTCCTTGTCAAGCTTGATAGCTAATCCCTATATATGACATTCCTTAGAATGTCTTAGAAAAAATGGTTATCCTTTCCATGCCCCAACCTACCACCCCCACTATGGAATTCGCTCTTTCCTTACCACCATCTTAGAGAATCTGTAGGAAGTTTCTACTTTACTTATAAGATCTTTCTTGGTCCTCAACATCATCCCTCATCTCTCCTTAAAATTACTTTGTTATTACTGTTGTTCTGTCATTTCAGTCATTGTGGCAGCAAGCACCCCAAGCATCCTCAGGGTTTGCTGCCAATACAGGTTCTTAGATCTGCTTTGTTAAAGGAAAGCAACTCAAAATGGGTTAACAAGCTTACTTTAATCAATCAAACATATACCATTTACCTTGTTCAGGGGAAAAAGGTCAGCACCCCGAACTTCAAAGTATACAGGCAGAATTATCAAGACAGAAACAGATCAAGTAGACAGATTTCCAAACTGTCCAACCATTACATATCCATACCAAATCAATATCTGGGTTTTTCAAAGCCAGGGGGCTCAGGACAAAGGCTTCCCAGAATCCATATCAAATCACAGAACACTTCTCAAAGTGAGCCCCAAAACAAAGCCTCACATCAGGGCTTATATAGAGAATGTAACAACCTTATTGACCCACTGGCCAATCAAAAAGTATCTACTGAAAAACAAGCCTCCCACCCCAGGCTTCAGGTGCACTTTAGCCTAGGGGCAGGGAAGATCTTCCAAATTTGCATTCCCATTACAGTCATGTCTGACTCTTTGTGACCCTGTTTGGGTATTTTTTGCCAAAGATACTTGAGTAGTTTGCCATTTCCTTCTGCAGTTGATTTTACAGGTGAGGAAACTGAGGCAAACAAGGTTAAGTGACTTGCTCAGGGTCACACAGCTTGTAAATGTCTGAGACTTGACTTGAATTCAGGAAGATGAGTCTTCCTGGCTCTTGGCTTGACACTATCCATTGTGCCACATAGGTGCCCCTAACAATCCTCTCTTTTTAAAAATTACTTTGTGTTAATTGTGTTTACTCATATGTATGAATGTTCTATCCTTATTGTATTTTTAAGAACAGCGATTATTTTGGTTTTGTTTTTGTACCCTTGGCATTTAACACTATACTCATAACTCAAAAGGATCTAATTTCAGCTGTGTGTAAGTTCTTTTCAAACCAGAAGATCACTTCATAACCAAGGCTGCCTACCCTTTGCTACTCTTAACCAGCTTCTCCCCATAAGTTTGTCATTAAGAGTCAATCCATCAAGTCTAAGGTCTTCCTCATTTCCTCTGGACTTTGAGTATACCAGTGAAGAACATAGACTATTCATCCATTAACCCTCACTCTCATGACATGAGCACTCTAGTTTCCTCTTTTTTAGGCCATATATTTCTTTAGTGAAACTTTTTTTGCATAGTTCTCCCAACTTATTTATTTATTAGATTTTTCAACCTGCTCACAATTCCCATACTCCCTTCCATTGTTTTCTGTGACATAATCTTACTAATTTTTAATTATTCATAAACTAAATATCTGCTAAGATGATTTGCATTGAATTTAATGAGGGTTTCTAGCTTGGTCAAAATGTCCAGTTAGAGTTCTGCTTCATAAAATATGTGTTATAATATGCCAATTAATAATAAAGGTTTAATTTTTTAAATTATTATTTTAAAATCTAAGTATGTATGTTTGTATACAGTTAATCTTCCTTCTTGGGTTCTAACTGATGATGAATATTGAAGAAACCATTTTTCTAAGGTGCTGAATAACTTCCTACCAAATAACAGAAACAGAACATGAAGCAGATTCGCATTATTGAACTGTAGGAATGACATCCTGGGTACTTTTTCAATATTATGTCACATTGTTTGAGTCTTTATAGACATTTAAGCAACTGGCCCAACAGTTTGGTCACTGTAGACAGTTCTATAGATGAACCCCATTGCTGACTGTTGTGTTATGAGACTAATATAATCCTAGGGACACAGATATCCCAGAGATGCCATTCCGAACTTTGCCAATGCAACGACTTTGTCATTGTTTGTTGCAATTTGCCATTGCTACAACTCTGTATTGTTCACTCTCTGCTACTACTGATTTCATGATGATTTCCACGACTGCTTGGTTATTTCTAGTGGGCCTTGTGGACTTTCCCCTATCTGCTCCCATATTTGAGGTTAAGATGTTATCACTCGAAAACTTTTTTTTTTTAAGCAATAAGGGTTAAGTAACTTGCTCAAGGTTACAGGGCCAGTTATTTCTGGGTGTGGTACTGAGTATCTGAGCCTGGGATTCGATCTCCAGGTCATCCCGACACTGGAGCCTGTGCTCTTACTCGCTGAGCCACCTGGCCACCCCTAAGCAATTGGGGTTAAGTAACTTGCTCAAGGTTACACGGCCAGGTGTTTCTGGGTGGGTGCTAAGTGTCTGAGCCCGGGATTTGATCCCCAGGTCATCCCGACACTGGAGCCGGTGCTCTTACTCACTGTGCTACCTGGCTGCCCCGGAAACTTTTTTTTTAATCATATAATATCCACTTTGTACCACAGAACTGGCCATTAGATCCTTGCAGAGTTTCTAATATTGCCCATTCATGGGATGTTACCAATCTAGTGACATGATTCTGACCTTGTAATGAGGGTGGGGATTTTCTCTGTTCATCTTTGTATCTTTAGTGCCAGATGTAATACCTGGCACATAGTAGGCGCTTACTAAATACTTGTTGGCCTATTGATTGTCCCATTTATATTATGTTTCTGTATACTGACCTATCTAGAATCTCATTTTGTGATATACGATTATGCTATTTATGTTAAATAAAACAGAGCCTATGAAACTGATCACATTTCCTTATATTATAGGAGTACGGCATTCAAGCACCAAAATATGCATTACTTATTGTGCAGAAAAGAAAATCCATTCAGTTATGCAAATATACAAAAGAAGAAGCTTGCTTTGACTAAATGAACAATTATATCACAACCTTATATTTCCAACTCAGCTGGGGTCAGGTGACTTTTGGATGATTAAGAGAGAGAAAGATCTTGGAAACCTCCTACTGGACCCTCACATCTCGCCCCCTAAGTTAAAGTGTTTAAATAAAAAAGAATTTTCTCCTGTAATCATTGAATTAGCTGAGCTAGATAGATGTTAATGACTTTCTTGGTCTAGATTTTAAGGTCTTGTGGATTTTGATTGGTCCTACAAGTTATGAAGACTACCCTGAAGTAGGTATCAAATATATAGTGATTTTGAGAACTATAAAAAGTCTGACTGGCAGAGAAATTCCGTGACAAAGGGGCAGTTACAGCCTGAACAACTCCTGCAAGAAACAGATCAGGAAGTCCTGGTAACCACAGTGGCCCCTATAGGATGGCTACTTTCATCCCAATATATAAGAATAATTATGGAAAGTTCATATCTGTCAAAGAATTTAGAGAGGAAATAGTCCTTAGAGAGTATCTCTTCCAACTACCTCATTCTAGAGATATGACCCATAATTGTTTTACCCATGGTTTTGTCAAATGGATAGAAAAGGTTTTACTATGTGCTTTTTTCTTTGAAGTTTTAATGGTTTTGTTATTGTTTAAAGTTAAACCCAGTATAAGTTGTTACTTGTTTCAAAAATGTAAACTCTTAGTGCAGCTAGGTGGCACAGTGAATAGAGCACCATCCCTGGAGTCAGGAGGACCTGGGTTCAAATGTGGCCTCAGACACTTGACTCACTGACTGTGTGACCTTGGGCATGTCACTTAACCGCATTTGCCTTGCCTTCCCCCTTCCAAAAAAAAAATCAAACTCTTATCTTGGCATTTAAAGCCCTCTCTAATTTATCAGCAACCTACCTTTCTAGGCTTATTCCCAGGATATAGCATCATGTACTGTATTGTTTCAGGAAACTGGACCATTTACTCCTCGCTGATCATATCCCACTCACTCTCATTCTGTCCATTCTCATCGTCCTTAATGCCTGAGATGTTTGTCTGTAACAGGTAGAGGTGTGACAATCCTTTTCTTCCTTCAAAATTCATTACTGGTGCCACATCCTCCGAGTTCAAAGTGATTCTCACACCTCAGATTTTCTTAGCATACTTTGTTTAGCTTGCTCCTGGTGCCTTTATCACATTCTACATTGCATCATATTTAATTCTGTCTCTTTACTATCTCCTTTATTGAATTATAAGCTCTTCAAAGGCAGCTTGATTGTTTTTGTATAGTATAGCCTTTGTGATCTTACTTAGTGAATGTTTGTTGTTGAATTGAAAGCTATTATAAATGATGATTTCCAAAGCTGTTTCTCATTTTAGTGCTTTACTGATGTCTTTAAATAAGAAATTGCTGTTACTTTCCAATGATCCCCCTATCCAATTAAGCCCTTTCCAGTAAGAATGAAGGACAGTTAAGTAAAATATGTCACATAATGGCCATGCCTGACAAAGTATATATACTTCATTCTGTACTTGCATCTCCTCCAAAGAAGGAAATGTTCCTCAATGTCAGTTCTCTAGGGTCATGATGGGTCACAGCATCAGAATTCTGATGCCTTTAAGATTTGTTTTCCTTAACTTTATTGTGGTCATTTTCTAAATTGTTCTCCTGGTTCTGCTAACTTTGCTTTCCATAGCCTGATTCTTTTAATTCAAAAACATTTTTAAAAAATTGATATCTTATTTTTATATCACCCATTCATAACAACTCTATATCATTATCTTAATTATACAGTGAGGAAACAGACTTTTAGAGGTTAAGTGATTCACTCCTGGCCATAAAATTAGTAAATGTAGAGTTGGAAAGGAAGTCAGAGCTAGAAGTCAGTCTAAATTGCTCATTTTGCAGATGAGGAAACTCGGGGCAGAAGAGGTTATGGTCTCTCAGTAACTGGTATAATTGGGTGTAGTAACTGGGGGGAACGAGAATTCAAACCCAAGCTGACTGACTCCAAATCCAGCACTCATTCCAATGCACCAGGAAGGGTCACTGTGCTAGGGCTCATTCCCCTTCACTCTTGTGCCTGTGACTCCTTTGCTTCTTAAAGGGACAGAAACATGAGGAAATATATTATACTATGTCTGTAACAAGATATCTCTGACTGATCCATTTGGAAAAAGAACTTTGAGAAGGACAGCAGGTTCTGTTTGTGTGATCTCGGCAACAATGTCTTTCTTCTTGGCACAGTTAAACAAAGGGGAAGTACCACGTGAGCCGTCTCATCTCATGGTTTTTCTCTATCATCCTGATTACAAACCATGGGCACAGCCATGAACTCATATAACATCTCAAGTAATTACTGTCAGTAATGTGCTTTTGTAATCAAAGTATCACAGATTGAACCCAGAGTCCTAGTATCCAAAATCACAGCACTTAAATTACAGTTTTTGAATGCAGAATAGAGCATGAAACACCAAAATAGTGAATAATGCACATAATGCAGCTCTGTTTATGAGGCCATTCATCATATCTCTCCTGCTTCTCTAATCCTCATTGCCATTCCCTCATGGAATCAGTAAAGGATGTTTAGAAACCTTTCCAAACAGCAAGTTTGTAAAATTTTCCACATACTAACCTAGTTAATAGACACAGCTTCCTTCTTTACTTACCTCTTCATATACAACATAGAAATTATAAATCACTTCTCCCGTAGCTGCTTAAAAGAATGTGATATTGTAGAAAGGATGTTGGATTTGCAGTCTAAAGCCCTGAACTTGAATTTGTGACCCTGAGCAAGTAATTTATGAGGGCAAAAGAGGAGAGTATAAAAGCTGGCTTGAAGTTTAACATTAAAAAAAAAAAACCAAAACTGACAACATGGCAACTGCTTCCCTCACTTCTTGGCAAATAGAAGGAGAAGAAATGGAAGCAGTATGAGATTTTATATTCTTGGGATAAAAAAATCACTGAAGATGGCAACTGCAGCCATGAAATTAAAAGATGCCTGCTCCTTGGAAGGAAAGCAGTGGTGAATCTGGACAGCATACTGAAAAGCAGATACTTCACCTTGCCAACAAAGGTCTGCATAGTTAAAGCTATAGTTTTTCCAGTAGTAATGTATGGCTGTAAAAACTGAGCCATGAGGAAAGCTGAGTGCCACAGAATTGATACTTTCAAATTGTGGAACAGACTTCTGAGAGTCCCTTGGACAACAAGGAGATCAAATCAGTCAAAACTTAAATTAATTCAGAATATTCTTTGGAAGGAAAAATACTGAAGCTGAAGTCTAAATATTTTAGCCACATGATGAGAAGACAGGACTCCCTGGAAAGGACTCTGATGTTGGGAAAGATTGAAGGCAAAAGGAAAAGGGGACAGCACAGGATAAGATGGACAGATAGTGTCATGGAAGCAACGAACATGAGCTTGGACAGACTTTAGCACATACCAGAGGATGGAAGGGTGATATGGTCTATGAGGTCACAAAGAATTGGATATAACTGAATGAATGAACAACAACAAAAAGGCCTGAATTTCCATCTCTGTAAAACCGGAAGATTGAACTAGTTAACCTGTAAGGCCTGTTACAACTCTAAAATCCAATGATGATGATGATGAAGAAAATAGCTGACATTTCTATAGTGCTTACTATGTGCCAGGCATTTTGCTCAGAGCTTTACAATTATTAAGTTATTCGATCCCCATAGCAATCTTGGGAGTTATTATCCCCATTTTTTTGTTATTGCTGTTGTTTAGTTGTTTTCAGTCATGTATGACTCTCCCTTACCCCATTTGGGGTTTTCTTGGCAATGATATTGGAGTGATTTGCCATTTCCTTCTCCAGCTCATTTTATAGATGAGTCACAAAGTTAAGTGACTTGCCTAGGATCACACAGCTAATAAGTGACTGAGGCCAGATTTAAACTCATGAAGATGAGTCCTTCTGACTTCAGCCCTAGCACTCTATCTATTGGGCTGCCTAACTGTCCACCTCCCCCTTATACAGATGAAGAAACCAAGTCAAAGAGAAGTTAAATGTTTTGCCCAGGGGTCACACAGCTAGTAAGTGTCTGAGGCCAGATTTGAACTCAGGTCTTCTCAACTCCAGACCTGGTATTTTATCCACTGTCCCCTAGCTGCTCCAGCATTCTACACAGCACAGAAGCAACGGTAACTTTCCATAATTTTAAAAAATTAAACTTTATCTTACTTTCAGATTTACAATTTCTTTCTCCTCCTCCCACCATTTGACAAAACTAGAAAAACAAATCCCAATTATAAACATGTAAAGTCAAGAAAAACTAACTCCTACATTGGCCATGTCAAAAAAAAATATGTCTCAATCACCTCTCTGTTAGGAATTGGGTAGCATATTTAATCTTGAGTCCTCAGGAATCATGGTTGGTCATTGTGTCGATCACAGTTCCTACATCTTTCAGAGTTGTTTGTATGATATTGCTGCTATTACATAAATTGTTCTCTTGGTTCTACACACTTCAGTCTGCACTGGTTCATACAGTTCTTCCTATGTTTCTCTAATACAGCCCCCTTTATGATGTCTTACAGCATAATATAATGTTCTATCCCATACATATACCATAACTTGTTCAACCATTACCCCTCATGATGGGCATTCCTCTTCCTCAATTCCTAATTCTTTGCCACGACAAAAAGGTGCTATAAGTATTTTTATCTAGAAGTATTATTTCTATCTTGAGTATGTTATGCATCATTATTTTCCTTACAACAGTTAAGTGAGATGGCTACGTAAACCTTATTCCATTCCTGGTGATCTCTAGATTTGTATAGGTCAGATGCAGTTGATGCATCTCTGACTGTCACAGCAGTTCAAAGCACAGATTCAGTTTCTCTTCAGTAGGCTTTAGTTTTGTTTTTGTCAAATTGCTGTGTGATTTACTCAGCTCTCTATTTCATTTTGCCCGATTAAAAAAATAGATTTTCTTTCCTGAATGATGTTATAAATATAGTATATTCCTGGATATTTAGTTATTATATGGAGTTTCAGAGCTCCATATGCCTTCAGTGGTTTTCAGTGTCAAAAATAATTTAGAGTTCAACAATTGGTCATCCATGTCACAAGACATAGAAACCATTTTGGGAGGGAGGGATAAGTAAACACTTCAGTGGTCTGTACATTGTACATGAGCATACTGGAAGGCATCTACAAATAAAGAGACTTGGGTTTTAGTCAAACTCTTCCTTCTTGGTAGCTTTGTGGTCTTGGGAAATCACCTTTTTTCTCTGGGCCTCAGACCTCTCACCAAGAAAACGAGGGAGTTGAGCTATGTGATCTCTGAAGTTCCTTGTACCTCTAGCATTATTTGATTCCCTGATACCAGATATAATACTTAGCCTTTCCACTTCATAGCGCTTTACATCTGACATTTTCACATTATGCTTCATAATTGTAAATGTGCTTGCCTTCCCGTTCCTGGTGTGTAAGCTCTTCAAGGTTACAGGCTACATATGAAGCTAATTAATCAAAAAGAACTTTAGTATTTACTATGTCTTGGGCACTATGCTGGGCCCTGGGGATACAAATACAAAAGTGGTACACCTTTTACTCTCTAAGATGTTACATTTTTATTCGTGCTTGTGGTCTCAGTAGTACCTTGTACATCCTTGACGTTGAATAAATAATCCTTAGCTTGAATTGCATGGTGCCTTGAGAGGAAAAAAAGGTTGGTAGAATTAGCTGTTCCTTCCCTTTTATAAAGAGGTGGCTTTTGTTGTCTGCTCTTTCGAGCCCATCTGCTGCTGCTTAACTCATTTGATTAAGAGTATTGTGAGCCCAGGGTCATGGGATTAGCCAGACTGTGTGGGATTGAACCCATGCTCTGTTCCATGACCACAGCCTACATCTCTATCCTCAGCTGACAGTTTGCAAATGTTTGTTGTGGGTCAGAAGGGAGGCTAAGAGAATTGATCAGTGGAGATTCATGACCCCTGCTAGAAAAACAAGCTAAAATATATTACCCTACTCGGGAGGGTTGGTAGGATCATCTTTGGATATGACAAACAGTTTTAATGTTGTTATTAGTATTTTTTAAGTTCAATCCAATGATTTCATTGGTGGGTCCAACTCTCAGTGTGGAAATACCTTCTGCTAATGGTAACAAGCAATTAACTCATCTGTAATTTATTATCTAAGAGGGTTGCATGGAACACCAGGACCAAGAGGTTTAGTGACTTGCTTTTGATTCTGCAGCTAGAATGGGTTAGTAGCAAAACTCACATCCAGATCTTCCCAATCCAAGACAGTTAGCCATGCCACATTGCTTCTTGTAGATGTCATATCACATGATTCAATATGATGTTATTTGAAGAGGCTTAAGTTTCCTTGGTGTTGTACATTGGACCATAAACTGCCTTCATCCTTGCCCTGGAATCCTGTAGTTGGTACTTGAGATAAACAACACCTTGTGTTTTAATACCCTGTATTCATTGAGTGCTTTTAACTTTTCAAAACTTTTTTTTTTCTTTTTGTACTCTCATTTTCATTTCTTCCTCATAAAAATTCTGTGAAGTCAATAAGGCTGATAATGTGGCTCTCATTTTACATATGAGAAAAGCTAAAGCAAAGAGAAGTTCAGTGACCTTTTTAAGGTTACACAGATGTTTGCTTGCAGAATTGCAGCTAGAACCTGGCCCTCCTGACTTCTAAGCTTTTATTCTTTCAGCTAGATTAGTGGTGAGCCTCAGTACTGTATTCTGGGACTGCAGTTTAAGAATTTCTCGTATATGCATACTGTTCACCTTCCTGTTTGAGAATGCATGCTGTAAACGACAGCAGATGGAACTGAAGACACTATATATGACTAGAAGTCTTCCCTACTCTATATGAGTGTGAAAACTTCCCTTTTGGGTTGTATCTGCACCTGTTATTTGTATGGTTTGGTACATTTTGGCATTGCTTTTTTAAGTCAACAAATTATCCGATACTTGTTCTTTAAAAAATTAGCCACCTCTGGTTACTACATTCCAGCAGGACCTAAATTTGTGGAAGTTTAGGAACTAGGGGTGGAATTTAAATGATACTTTTTAGCAGGCCTTGAATATTCCAGATTAGAATTTTTCATGTTTTTTTCTTTCTTTTGTTCTTCCATATCTTCTCTCTGGTTTGATCCTTGGGTAGGGGAAGACTGGAGAGAGGATAGAATAAAGAAGATTGAGCCCCAGTAGGAGTTGAGTTGTTGGGAGCCCAAAGTTTAGAGCCAAAAGAGACCTCAAATAATAACAACCCCCCCCGCATTTCACAGATGAAGAATTAAGGCCCAAAGTGATTAGTGACTAATACAAACTCATACAGGTAATGAATAACGAGAGTCAGATTTGAACAGCAGGACCTCTGAGCTTCTTGTTTTCATCAGATCTGGAGCAGACTTCCATGAATATAATCACTTCAGTGAACTTTATTCTTTCCACTGGATCCCAAGGATCCTGAAAATCTTTAAAAAAAATAAAAAATACTTATTTTTTTTAAAGAGCAGTAGTAAATACAGCAAGTACATTTGCCCTTCATTAGGAGGTGGGGGTAAAGTATTATTACATGTGAAGCAGTAACATAAAGACGTTCTTAATGTGATCTAGTGCAGGCCGCAGCTGTTATCACATCCAGCTAGTTCCACTGGAGACTGGAATTTCCAGACAGTTCTGACCACTGAGAGGTGGAATGTTGCACTGACGTCAGCAGCAGCTCCTGGGAATGTTTTGCATTCTTCTTCCTGGCAGTGGTCAGGTGGCTTCCAGCAAGAAGGAAGGACAACAGCTTCCAAGGAAGAAAAAAAGAGAGCGAGAAAGGGAAAAGAACAGTTTATAATAAAAGTATTGTGGGGGAGGCACTTTTATTCTGAGCCAAATGTGAAATTGGAACCAGATGTCTTGCATTCTGATGCTGCACGAATGTTAAATACATCTATTAATGACTGTAATAGCCGAGGTATTTGGCTATCTGTTGAACTTTAATCTTGATGATTTGTTTTTAAAAATGAATGAAAAACAACTTCTTGTAACCAGGATTTTAAATACTAAAGTTGCTTTCTTTTTAGTACCTTAAAACAGAGAAATGGTCCCAGGAACAATAGGAAGACAGATATGTGTGATTACTAAGGTTTTATGTCCGCTGATCTTTTAAAAAAAAAATTCAGAAAAGAAAGTTCTCTGGAAGCCATTCAAGGACTTGTTTTGTGATAGTTGAAGAAATTCAAAGTATTAATTGAGAGAAGGGGTAACTTTTCATTGTAATATTCAGTGACCACTATGACAGTAATACTTTTCCACAAAATATTTACATTTCATTGTTATTTCTTTACCTTAATATCCCAAACCATGTATCTAAAACAAAAGTTAGCAGCGTGGTAATATAATAACAAAAAAACTGGGTTCTTTTGAGTCTGAAAAAAAACAAACCCTTAAAAACTAGAATAATGAACTATAATTTTAATCTGAACTCACTTTATATTTGGTTTTTCTTTCCCTCCCAGTCATTTAAATGACTTTGTTAGAATTTTCTATAGTAATAAGTTAAATGATGTTTACTAATTACTAGTAATGCATACAGTGTGTGTGTATGTACACACACACATATATTTATTCTCTCTCTCTCTCTCTCTCTCTCTCGCCTGTTGAATAAACTGGTGAATTCCATCCAATTTTATTTTTTAATGGTAACTATTCAGTAGATTTTTTTCTCATTTTTTTATGGTTAAAACACTGCTGTTTTTTGGACATCATTATTAAGCTTTGATCTCTCGTCCAGCTCCCTAAACCCTTGATTTTGTGTTTTTATTTAATAGCAGCTCTAAAACATGGGGAAAACCTGCCAATCTGAGGGTACTTTCTGTTATACATTGAGGCGGAAAGCTTGCCTTCTGTTGCAGGCGTGGTGTCTCTTGTGAGGAATTTCCAGAAATGTGGAAAAGTGCTGACTCACAGTATACAATCCACTGATCCAACTCAGGCAGGGCTTAAGAGGGGTTTTTGAATAGTTGGCTGAAGTAAGCAAAATATGTTGCTGTAATGTACTGTTTTATTTTTAGCAAAGGAGGTGGGGGTAGCAGAGAATGTGGTGCTTGGGATGAGATCCTTCCTAATAGCTTTAAAATGACTAAAATTTCTGGATCTGCGTGCGTGTGTGTGTATGTGTGTGTGTGTGTGTGTGTGTGTGTGTGTGTGTGTGTTTTCCCCTGTCTATTATTAGAATCTGGAAAACAGGTTGTTGTTTTTTACAGTTACCTACTGTTCTCTTTTGCCTCCCCAAAAGCCTTCTTTTTGTGTCTTTCCCCGCCCCCTCCTCCCCACCCCACCTCCTCTCCTTGGCTCATTAGACTGGGACCATGACTAACATTGTGATGTGTCGAATAACACGCCAAACATGTTGTTGATGAGATGTTCAATAACATCACGTGTTTGTAATTTTACTTGATAGAGAGTTCTCTCAGGTAAATGTCAGGATCTCAATTTCTTTTAAGATAGATCATATTTCTAGCTATTTTATTATTTTTATTACTTGTTTTTTTTTGGTGGGATTGTGCTTTGTGAGTAGGTGTTGAATCAAATGTATTACAACTATACATTTGAAGGATTTGAGAAATAACTCCCAGAAATATTGGTTCATGTTTCTTTTGACTAGAAGTGATTCTCATTGTTGGGGGGACAAACTTGCACACACACACACACGTACAATTTTGTGTTGCTAGTGTTTTTAGCTATAAGACAAAGCTTTCCTTTCTCACCATACTGTTAGTTTATTTCAGATGGACCCCACACTGTGATAATATTTTATTTTGTATGGTCTCTAACCAGGTACCCATGGTGGCTAAGTGTATGCCATAGATAGATGTTGAGGAGAAATAGAAGATGTGTTATCTCTCAGCATTTGATCTTAGTTAAATTCAATTAAATATTTATTAAGAGCCTGCTGCAAATAATGTAGGGCAGCTAGATGGCACAGTAGATACGAGCACCAGGCCTGGATTCAGGAAGATCTGAGTTCAATTCCAACTTCAGACACTTAGTTGCTTTATGACAGTGGGCAAGTGACTTAATCCAGTCTGCCTCAGTTTCCTCATCTGTAAAATAAGTTGGAGAAGGAAATGGCAAACCACTCTAGTATCTTTGCCAAGAAAAGCCCCAAATGGGGTCACAAAGAGTCAGACCCTGCTGAAATGACTAAACAACAACAAAAATTGATAATAAACTGGCTAGGCACAGTAGATAGAAAAAAAAAATCAAAATATGATGTCCTCTCATCAAAGAATTTACATTCATATGACCTGATGGGGGGAAAAAAAAGATATGGAGGAGGGAAACATACCTGAAAGAGCCAAAAAAGCATCTAAAAAGAAAACAAGTTAATTTAAATAATAAATTATAGTCTCTGTATGGAATTTGTAAGTGGGTGATGTTAAAAGAAGTATGCCAGGCTTCATTGGCACTAAATGGTTGTGTTCATTTGGGTGTATTTTTCAAAGGCAACTGATGGAACACCACCTGTACTTCAGAGAAATGTTTTTTCTAAATGAAGTGTAGAGTGAATATTTGTTATTTAGTTAAGAATTATTTAAAAAACATTTTTAAATGCCATTTTTCTTTTGGAGATTGACTATGGGAAATGCAGATCTTCATTTATTAATGGTCACATGTTGCTGGAGTAGAGCACTGTGGCTTGATGAGTAGACAGCTGATTTGAAAGTCGAGAGTTGTTAATTGCTGTCTTGGTTTGCTTCGTCACAAAAGGCCAGTTAAATAACCATGTCCATCAGTTTCTTCATTCTATTCAGCTTTAAATATAGGGCTCTGTGATCTACCAAATGATGAAGAAGAAAATACTGACTTATTCACAGGATAATTGTCCACTTACCAAGTCTTAAAAAGGAATCTTTTTTTGCTCTTCTTAAGGAAACATGTTTCCCAGTCTCACCAGAGAGGAGGACCCCTTTCTCTCTTCCTTAATCATCTGTACTAGAATCAGAGTATTCTGTTGCTGCCAGTGATTAATGCACACTCCCTGCTTTTGGTGTTCTCAGAGAAGTAAAGGAGGGAGTATTTTTTTTTAGGACAAGAGGTTTTTAACTTTAACAAGGGGTCCACAGACCTTCAGTGAGTCTGTGGATAGTTTGCTTGGGGTCCATAAACTTGGACAGGAAAAAAGTACATCTTTATTTAAATATAAATAGGATTACAAAGTTTTCCTTTTGAAATCCTATTATTTTATGCTTTTAAAATCATTATTCTAAAAAAAAATAAACAATAGAAAAAAAACTCCATTATTCCATAGAGGTCCATAGGCTACACTAGATTGCCAAAACATTTGGAGATACAAAAAAAGGTCAAGAGCCCCCCAATTTAGGATCTCTAATTCTGTTCAGAGAGAATTCATTGTGAACAGATCAGTAAAACAGGATGGCTATGTAGAAGACGATTCCACTTTCAGGAGAGGAATTCTTTCCCCTTGATTCCCCTATAAATAACCTCAGCCTCTGTGGCATGTTTAATTTCTGAGACACCAAGCACACATTCAGAGTGTTAGACAAAGTAAACATCTGCAGTGCAGAGATCTTCTGCTTTTTGGACCCCTCTTATCCAACCTGAATACAGGACTTCTTGGATGTTATCTATATTTTAGCACAGAGAATTTCTCTTCCAAGATTTTCCAGCAGTTCTCAATATTTGGACCCGATATTCTTTCATATGATTATCTGATAATTTTGCAAAGTATTGTGTTTCTTTATTCTTATATTGGAGTATGCCTCTTATAGCTCTCATATTAGGTATTAACTTAATTACCTTCACACAACATGGTTCTTTTTTGATAGAAAAATGTAATAAAACCTGGGGAGGAGCTTTATGTGTGAAATTACATAGAACGTACAAGTAGCCTTAAATGCTTAGAGCTATAGACCTTTTGAATCATATGTTATCATATATGGGCATTAACTATCAAAGGGGAAAAAGTTTTTATATTAGTACTATTCATTGATCCTTTTTTTAAAAACTGACATACTATCTTGTAAAGAGGATTGCCTGTGTATTAAGATTAAATTGTAGGGGCGGCTAGGTGGCTCATTGAATAGAGCACCAGCCCTAGAGTCAGGAGGACCTGAGTTCAAATCTGGCCTCAGACACTTAATGCACGCGCGCACACACACACACACACACACACACACACACACTAGCCGTGTGACCTTGGGCAAGTCACTTAACCCCAGTTGCCCTACCTTCCCCCCTCTAAAAAGCAAAAAATAAAAAATAAAGTGCTCTACTTATTTTTTAAAAAGGTTAAATTGTAGACTTTATATATTTTTAAATTAGGCCAATACTACAGACTTAAAAGTCTTGCAAAGTTTCATCTAGTCCTTTGACTACAATTTGGGAGGAAAACTATTGATACAGAATTGCATTAAAGGAAAAGAGAAAGTACAAAACCTCCTTTAACTCCATCATTTTTGGTTATTGCATATTATTTGAGTAATTAATTTAGAACTTATAAATTAAATGATGGTCATAATTTTTTTTTTTTGCATTTTGGAGGGGAGAAGGTAGGTCAATTGGGATTAAGTGACTTGCCCAAGGTCACACGGCTAGTTTGTGTGTGTTTTGTGTCTGAGGCTGGATTTGAACTCAGGTCCTCCTGACTCCGGGGCTGGTGCTCTAATCACTGCGCCACCTAGCTGCCCCAGTGATCATAATTTCTAAAGTAAAATTTTTAGGTTTCTTTAAGAGAAAAAAAATCTTATAATTTTAAATCTTTCTTGATTTTTGAAATCTCCTTATTTATTCTAATACTTTAGTGTATTTATCTCATCAGTGTTGGTCCTCTGACACGGATTGAAACTTAGTCATAGTTGACAATACTTTGTAACTTTGGTCTGTGGTACTTCTGAAAATCCCTCATAGGGAACCCATTCAACTTCCTGGATCTTTTCCATTGTTCTCTAGCCTTTGTGGGGATATCATTGTAACATGTGAGTAATACTTCATTCATGCAATATGATCCACCTGTCATTTTTCTTAACTTGCATTTCCCCAATAACAAATTTCGCATTTTCTCCTCAATTTCAGTCTTCTTTATTCTTTTGACATCTCTCTTGCTTTTTTTAGGTGATCTTTAGCTTTAATTTCTTGAGAACTATAGTATTCCATGATTCCTAGCCAAAGAAGACTCAAAAGAGTTTAGTTGAGCCACCTAGGAAAAACCTAGTGGGTGAAAAAAATTCCTTATTATAAGTCTACATTATGATATGCAGTTTTATGAACAGCCCATAGAGGTTGTCCATCAGAACAGCCTTTTTCATGCACTATGACAGTGAGTGTACTAGCACCTTACTCCAATGCATTGCTGCATTCACATATAATTATATTTAATCCAAGTGTGGTTGATAAAAACCTTCTTCTTATCACAGTGCTCAGCAACAGGTTGGCTACAAAGTGTTGAACTTTATATCAAAGTGGTGATTCTTACAGATCATCTACCAAGTCATAGAATAATGGGTATCAGCCTTGATAGAAGGAGGCCTGGTACCAGCAAACTTTCTGCTCCTTAAAGTATGGAAGGAAAATTACTATCAAATTGGATCCTCCCCTAAACTCTTCCTCATCATGGTATGGAGATGTGGTCCAGGCTTTTCAGAAGTTCTAACAGAAGGGTATAGATTCTGAAAGTTTCCACTTAGATGGAGAGGTTTTGAATGGAGGCTTGGCTATGTCTGTTGTCCCAGGAATAACCTAGTTAAGCTCAAAGAGGCCTCATACTTGAAAGGTGACCACCAGCTGATGAATTTATTTTGGAAATAGTAACTCACATATTTCATCTGTGAAGGTAAATGTTCTACATCACTGAAAAGAATATATACACTAATAAAATCATGGATAATTGAATTTAGTGAATTATCATCTAAATTCACAATAGTCAGAATTAAACATTGTTTTTATTTTAAAAGTTTTAATGATTAATGGATGTAGAACATTTCAAGTAATTTAATGTATTTAAATGTTTTTTCAATGTAGCTTTCAGAATGGGTCATAATTATTATAGTTAAGGTCAAATGAAATCACCTTTAAACTTAAATGATATATAAACTTATAAATAACATTACATTTTAATTTTTTTTAATTTTTAATTTTTGGAGGGCAACTTGGGGTTAAGTGACTTGCCCAAGGTCACACGGCTAGTTTTTGTGTTAAGTGTCTGAGACCTAATTTGAACTCAGGTCCTCCTGACTCCAGGGACGGTGCTCTATTCACTGCGCCACCTAGCCACTCCATAACATTACATTTTAAAAACATAATAGGATCTAGTAAACAGTTTGTTTGATAATGATAGG
The DNA here is from genome assembly GCF_028583685.1 of Petaurus breviceps papuanus. Classification (NCBI taxonomy): domain Eukaryota; kingdom Metazoa; phylum Chordata; class Mammalia; order Diprotodontia; family Petauridae; genus Petaurus; species Petaurus breviceps. The sequence goes on from NW_027186304.1 coordinate 53,879,193, forward strand.
CAGGAAAGTTACATTAATTTCTCTTGTTAAAATTGTTCTAACTTCATCAGCTATCAGTTCCTTGCCTGGTCCAGCTTTTCTGTTCCCGGCCTCACTTCATAAGACTTATTCACAAGTATGGTACAAATACACTAGATTATTAGTCGCTCCTCAGAATTTATACTCTGTCTCCCATCTCTGTGCAGTTGTACAAGCTGTGCCCCATTCCTAGAATTCATTTCTCATTTCTTCCCCTCACAATCTTCATCATCCTTCAAATATATCTCAAGCACTGCATGAAACTTTCTCCTTTTTCCCTAGGTATTATTGTACTATCCTTCCTTCTTTCTCTTTAATGAATGTGTGTTCTTTTCTCATAATAGAATGTCGGTTATGTGAGGTCAGGGCCTAGTTCATTCTTCATTTTTATATCTGCACATAACACAATGCCTATAACAGAGTAATTGCTCAATAAATGTTCGTTAAGTCTATTGCTTTGTTACTGCCTGCTCTTGTAAGATGCTCAACATTTCATATATTTCAAAGAATGAGGTACAGGATGGTCATGTTCCAGAATTATTAAAAGTATCAAATTAAGCAACTTCTAATAAACATTAAACAAAGAAAACCTCTGCACCTTTATCAGGTGATAGTATTGGTCATTGTGCATTAGGCTTCATCTAATAATCTTTTGTAGGAAGGTCAGATGTTTACTTTCTCCTGCCTGGAATAAGTATTCTTGAATGCTCTTTCTTCTAACATGTATTTATTTATCTAGTAATGCTATTACATTACATTTACATAGCTCATTAACAATTCACAGGATCAGATTTCAGAATTGGAACAAATTGCAAAGGCCATCTTCACTAACCAATACTAGAAAAATAATCCCCTCTCTAGTACCCCTGGCAAGTAATCAGTCTAACCTTTGCTTGAAGACATCTAGGGAGTAGTAACCCATTTTGTCCTGAGGCAGCCCATCCTACTTTTAGACTATTCTACCTCTTAGGAAGTTGGATCCCCCTTTTCCCCTCCATATCAAAACTATTTAATGCTTTGCATTTTCCACCAGTTACTATTTATCAATTTAATGAGTATTTCTCACTACAGGTATATTGTGCTAAATGCTAAAGATTCAAAGAAGAAACAAAATGGTTCCTTTCCTCGAGGAGCTAATAAATATAAATATAAATATATATACATATATATATATTTGCTTTTGGTTTTGATTGTATTTTTTTGTTATCTGTGAGCTCAATATGAGTCAACACTGTGATGTGACAACCAAAAAAGCTAATGTGATGTTGAACTGTATTAAGACAGTTAAGAGTGGCATAGCTTTTGTGGATAAGGCTATCCTGGCAAGAACTTATATGAAGTATCTTTTTTCAGTTCTTAGAGTCATCTTTAGGAAGGACATTCATTAATATTTGGCAGGTGTCCAAAGCAGGCCAGCCATTATGGTGAAGGATTTGAGTTCAGTGTCATTTGAGGATCAGTTTATGGGACTGAGGGTTTTTACTGGGGAGCAGAAGATTCAAGGGCATTTTAGATAACTATTTAAAGGGCCGTGATGTGGAAGAAAGGTTAGATTTGTTCTGTTTGGCTCCAGAGGGGATCTCAGGAGCAATGGGTGTAAATGACAAAAAGGCAAAGTTAGGTTTGAAATAACAAAAAACAAAACTTAATAACCAGAATGGTCTAAGATGGAACGGGCTGTTGTGATATGTAATAAGATCACCCCATTGTAAGTTTTCAAGCATAGTTTAGGTAACTACTTGACCTATTATAGTAAGGATTGCATTTGAGGTATATTTTGAACTAGATGACCACTGGGGTCTCTTCCAACTCTGAAGTTCTGAGATTCTGTGATTGAAAGTACTTTTATCCATAGTCCTTGTAAGATGATAAGATACACAATATTGACAGCATTACGTCTGGATTACTTAAGGCATATGATTACTTAAGTGAATTTCTAAAGAATACAAATAAGTAATTTATAAATAATTTATTAAAGTGGCAACCTTGATTAATTTTGGCACCTAGCAGGGCCCTGCATGTAGCAGAGATGCCCTTTTTTCACCTCAACAATAGACAACAAACTCTAATCTCAAATAATGGCTTTTCCATTTATATTCTGTTGTTGTTCAGCCATATCTCACTCTTTGTGACCCCATTTGGAGTTTCTTGGCAAAGATACTGGAGTATTTTGCCATTTCCTTTTCTAGCTCATTTTACAGATGAGGAAACTGAAACAGTGTTAATTGACTTGCCTAGGGTCACATGGCCAGCAGTTGTCTGGGGCCAGATTTGCACTCAGGAAGATAAATCTTCCTCACTCCAGGCCCAGTACTTTATCCATTGTGCTAACTAACTGCCCTTCCTACTTAACTAGATTTGCCAAATTTTAAAATACAGTTTCACCAAGAGCAGTCATTTTACTTAGTATGATATCATATAATACATTTCTATCCTCAAAATGTCTAGAAACAGAATTTTTAAAATTAGTGTTTTTAAAAGGACACTAAAACCCTTCTATAGTTCCCCACCAGATCCTCTGAGATTTAAGTCTAGTCCTAAAATGTTTTGTTGTCACATGTTCCTTCCAGACATCACTGACAGTACTCAGCAAACACACTGTCTTTCTTGACATTACCCAGGGGGTGGAGGTTGCCTTGACCTGGTAAATTATAAATTGAATTCTTTGAGGGCAGCTAAGAATTCTCTTACCATGGCCTTACCTTTCTTGCCCTTCACATCCATGTTCGTTATTTTTCATCTTCCCAGCCAGATTATTTTCCTTAACAAAAAAAAAACAAAAAACAAAAACAGAAGTGAAATATGAATTCAGTGGTTTTATCTTCTCAACATGTTCCATTATCATTGTCCCATCAGCCACCCTAACCAACATTTCTTTCCCTTTTTTGAGTGTCTTCTAGTTCCCAAGACAGCTAAAATAAACTTTTTTTTGTTCTTAGTTATGACCAGCTTTAGTTCATTCTGGGCATTTGCAAACCTGGTATCATTTTTTTTACCCTAACTATGACACTGGTTTATATTCATTCTCCATTACCTGCCTTTGTTTTCTTCTTTAAAGTCTAAGTTGGTTGAAATATTCCCTGTGTGCTAACTCTGGTCTCTTCATACAGCTTCTTTTTTTTTTATCATGGAAATCTTTGTATTTATCCTCATAGAATTTAATTCACAAAATCTTCCTGCCCTTCCAGGACTAACTTTTAGAATTTTTTTAGAATTTTAGGCCTAGGTATCCTACTTTTTTGAACCTTTGATATCTTTCCTGCCAAAATTCATTCTGAGGGTTGGACTGTATCCACTGTTCTTCTACCTCATTATAAATTCTAAGACCTATTGGTCATTTCCTCCCAAGGTCCCATTAATTTTACTTCATCATGCAAGCTGCTTAGGGTCATATCCAGAACAGTGATTTTCCTTGTTACTCTACATTTTGAAGGATGTAATTATGATTGATGCCGATTCTCTCCTGCTTTTGTCAAAGTTCCCCTAGGTGCCTGTATAAGTGTTCATCAATATAATTAATATATCCCTGTGCCAGGTTTCTGATCCAGTTTCCAGACATATCGATTTTTGTCTTGCCCAGGTTTTCTGTAATATATGAATGTCTACAACAGCATTTCTCTGTTTCTCACTCTGTTAATGCTTACCCAAATATACTCTGCCATACTTCCCCTCTTGGGTTTGTTCATAACTAATTAAAGTATTCTATCCAATAATCTAATTATTATTAATGTTATATATCAATATATCATGTGCTGTTATTAAATATATTTATATTAATAATGTATAATTTAATCTTGTCTAATTAAGGTATAATAATACTGTAGCACTTTTTATGATAGTAAATACAGGAAACATTGGATAATAAACACTGGAAACAAAAGTGATACCCGTTGATTGAGGAATGTCTAAATAAATTGTGGTCCATGAATATAATGGGAATATCTCTGTGCTATAACAGATGATGAATATGAAGAAGTTAGAAAAAAATGTACAGACATAGGAATGAATGTAGAGCAAACTGAATCAGAAAAATAGCATTCATGATCACAGTAATATAAATGACTAAGCAAGGCTTCAAAAAAGAGATGAGGAAATGTACCCCCTTCCCTTCTTTGTAAAGGTAGGGATATATGGATATAGAATATTGCATATGCTATCAGGTGTGTTTGCTAGTTAACTTTGTTGAAGTGCTTTCTTTCTTTTTTCTCTTTTCTATTCTTTGTTAAAAGGGGTGGCTCACTGAGGAGGGGAAGGGCATGGTTGAAAGTGAAGGTGATGATAAAGCAAAATACAGTTTTTCAAGACAATACAAATACAGTACAGTTCTGTGGAAAAAGCAATGGGTTTGGAATCAGAGAACACTCATTCAGATTCCTGTTGTATTACTTAATACCTGTTGGACCTTGAACAAATCCCTTAGTTTCTCTAGGCCATAGTTCATTATGGCTAAAATAGGTCCTTTTAAGCTAGAATTCTATGATTCTGTGATTTGTGAATAAGGTATGTATCTTTTCCAGCTCCACATTCCAGTCCTGAGTTTTATTCTTCTTAGTATCATAGTTATACTTCTGAGATCAAATTTTTCTCCTTACATTAAGAGCTGTGCTTTACCTTATTACCCATATTTTTACCTAAGCATCTGAGGCCAGGGGTTTTATTGCTAGCTCTCTTCTCGAATAGTGGGTCCTGTGAATTACGATATTCTCTTGGTGTTTTCCTACCTATGTTGTACCTGCTACTCCCTGTGGTATCTGATTTGGCAGAAATGCATACACATTTTTCTTTCTCCTCTTCCATTTTCGGTTTACAACCCCCTTGATCAGATTTGCTTGGTTCCAGGCAAATGTATTTTTAACAGCCCTTCTCAGACATGCTGAATCCCTGGCCAAGAGCCCATCGTTCACATATTTTAAGCTGTGGTCCAGAATTCCAACTCTTGTTCTAGAATACCATTTTCCTAACCATCTGTTTACTTCATAAAATGCATCCCCAACCTCAGTTATTCCATACTTTCAAATTTTTAAAGTTTTCCAGTCTAACCATTGAGCATCTTGAGAAAACCTACTGTAGTCTGTGGTAAGTCTTCCTTGTTGACCTATCAGTACATCTGCGCTCTGGTATACTTGCTACAAGGAAAAAAAGTCACCTTTGGACCCAGACAATCCCTTCCTCTTAATGGAATTCACTTATAACGTCTGTGTGGCACATTTTTCTGAGGTTCTGTCAGTATCTAAAAGGGATATGACCCGTCGAACTCACTTTTGGCACTGTTTTGGACACTGATGATATTAGACATATATTAGGCTCTGTATATCACAAATCTCTGGCTTTCCAAAAAGTATCCTTGCAAACGATGGCTAGAGAACTGCAGCTTTCTTTCTTTAGGGCATTGTTTTTTGTATATTATATCAGATTGCACCAATTAACTTGACATGACTTCCTGAACAGTGCCTTGCCCTGAAGTGAAATAAAGAGGCTTCTCTTCTTTGGAGGGAAACATAGAATTTGTGGCATTTCAAAACTGAATATTATCCAAGTCATGTGACCACAGAGATTCCTATGACTGGGGTCTCACTTTAGAGTCAATTTGGACACAATCCATGTAGCCATTTGAAGCCCTTCTTGTGTACCACTGAATGGCAGCCCCAGAAGAATTTTAGATGATATTGAATAGGAAGAAGTCCCTTGAAAACACCTCATAGACCATTTTTATAGAGAGGGCTTAGTTGTAACCTTTTTGGCAAATGAAATAAAGATATTCTTGCTTCAGAAGTATTCTTTTTCTATCCTTAAGGTTCCTTGGAGCTCTAAAATCCTATGATTATCAACTACTATCACTGTATAAGAATGAATAATGAATTAAAAACAGAACACTCTGTCTTGGCTGTTAAGGAATGTGTTGCTGTCAAGTGAAGAAAGTACATAACTCAAAAGGAAGATATCAGGAATGATACTCAGGCATTTTTTCCTTCTCTCTGCTGGTACATTCTGTATTTGGGAACACTCCAGTTTGTGTGTTGTGGATGAAAATATAGGCCATGAAACAGGAATGGGGAAGTGCTTCCCTATTCCTATTTTTTTTCATGTTAGTGTCAGACAATGCCTTTAGCTTCTGAAAAAATGGGACTTTCTCTTTGTTTTATTGTGAAAGGAGTAGGGATTGAGCCGAAGGAATCCCAGGACCAAGTCAATCTTTTCTAGTTGTTTAAAAAAAGTTGTTGTCTTGATTAAACTTTGATGTTTTCTTCTAGTTATTCCCGTATTCACTTTTAATACATTTATATATTGACTCCTATAGCCTTCCCTTTGGATTTTTCTCTTCTCTTTTCCCCTCTACGTTTCAGGGGAGATTACTTTAAAATAAATTTTTGTTTTTTCAAATACTACATGCATCAGATTGGCGAAGCTTATGAGAAAGAGAGAGCAAGAGCAGGCTGGGGGTTGGGGGAGGAGACAGAATGGCTAATATCGGAGGGACGATGTTGGCCAATATTGGAAGGAAAGCAATCTACCGGGGCGGCTAGGTGGCACAGGGAATAGAACATTGGCCCTGAAGTCAGGAGGACCTGAGTTCAAATCCAGCCTCAGACACTCGACACGCTTACTAGCCATTTGGGCATGTCACTTAACCCCAATTGCCCTCCAAAAAGCAAAAAAAAAAAAAAAAGGGAAAGCAATCTATTTTTAAATTCCATGTCATTTTCTCCAATTCTTCCCTCATCAGCACTTTCTCTCCTCTCCATCCACCCTCACACACTTTAGTGAGGGCAACTGAAGTAATGTGAATAATCATATTTGCTAAAAGTAAAGAAATGGTTTATCAATAGTTCTACCTCTTTAACATTTCTTATTTTATTTTGAGAGGCCTAGTTTGCATAATCATGGCTACAGTTAGAGCCTTCCTATAGTCTCCCAGGTTTACTCGTTAGAATCAGGAGTGATTTACCTACCTTCATACTCCACTCTTGATCTCCATGTGACATAGTCAGAAAGACCCATCTTCAAATCTTGCCTTCAACATATACTGGTTGTGTGACCCTGGACGAAATTACTTTACTGCTGTCCTGCACCCTTTTCTCTAGGTTATCTCCCTTGGTAATATCATTACTTCTTGTGGGTACAGTGATTATCTCTATACAGATGATTCCCAAATCTATAATCCCTTTTCTGAGTCCCAACAATACATTACCAATTACCTTTTGAACATCCGGAACTTTGTCTCACAGGCATCCCAAACCAAATATATCCCAAATACAACTCATGATGTTTCCCCCTTCTCAACTTTCTTATTACACTCAAGGACACCACCATCTTCCTAGTCACCAGGCTCAAATGCTTGATGTTCTCCTTGACTCCTCTCCTCACTCGCTTCATATGTACAGTATACACACTGTTGACATTCCTTCATAATGTCATTGGTATGAGTCCCTTTCACCACCTCATGCTTGGACTATTGCAAGAACCTTCCAGTTGGTCTCCCCATCTCAAGTCTCTCCCTTCTCTAGTCTGTCTTCCACTCAGCTGCCAAGGTGATTTTTCACAAATGTAGGTCTGACCATGTCACCATTACCACCACCATCCATATTTCCTACTCAGTGAGCTCCAGTGCCCTTCTGTTTTTCTCTCCAGGATCAACTATCAAATCCTCAGTTTAACATTGGGAGCTCTTCATAACCTAGCTTTTTTTTAACCTTTCCAATCTTCTTTTATATTCCTCCTTTCCACACACTTTGCAATCCAACGGCCCTAGCTGCCTTGCTGTTTCTTCAGCAGGATACTCTATCTTCTGTTTCTTTGCATTTTTCCTGGCTGTCCTGAAATGCTCTGCCTCCTATTTTCTTTGGATTCCTTCAAGACTGACCCAAATTCCACTTTCTGCAGAAGGCCTTTACTGGTTTCCCCACTATCTTCCATCTTCTCCATGGATATCTTGTATGTACCTGGTTAAACATCTAGGTATTGTCTTCTCACTTAGAATGTGTATTTCCTAAAGGCAGAAACTGTCTTTGCTTTTCTCTGTGTCCCTAGCACCGAGCCCCATCATAATCCCTTAATAAATGCTTGCTGCCTGATTGGTTTCTCAGTTCCATACTCTCTGAGACTATCAGTTTCAGAGATATTGCCATATATGGAGGGATTTTCCTTTCCAGGAGTTCCCAATGCCCATTTCATTGCAGGTAGATATATGTGTATATATGTGTGTGTGTACAAAATAATAAAGTATCTGATTTAATTAAAGCAAAATATATTAAGGGCAGCTTCATAATGAAATGCACTGATTAGGCACGCTGTTTATACAGTATTATTTTTCTTTGCTTGCTCTTATTAAAATGAGTAACTTAAAGTAGTAGTCTGTGAATTGATAATTTACTTGTTCCTTTGTTTCCGATTATCAGTCAATCTGCATGCTTTATTAAACACTGACTGTGTGTCAAACACTTTGCTTAGCTCTGGGGATACCACAACAAAAGCAAAGCCATCCCTGTCCTCAAAGAGCTTATATTTTATCTTTATATATAATTTTAATCTTTATACTAAACTTAAACACCAAAAAACAGATTATCATAGACATAGAACACAGAAGATTATATATGAAACTGTGAATCTGAATTTTAATCAAATTGTTTGTTTTACTATATAATAAATTACACACACTATTTTCAAGTTGTGCTTGTCTGTGCTTCCTTTTGAATGCCTTTCTGTTCTCTTCTCTTTATTTTTTTAAATGTTTCAATGCTAGTGAAGCATCATTATTGCTAACCTCTGTGTTGTGTGTATATGCTCAGCCCTTTTTGTTCTTTTCAGATGAGTATGAGGTTCATCTTATGTCTGCTCCCTCCTCCCTCAGTTGTTCCTCCATGTTTGTTTACTCTTCTCCTTACACACTCCAATTATGAGACATAGCAAATTCTACTCCCTTCTTCCTCCTTTCCAAACTAACATATTCCTTTTAACTTCCCTTTTCTTTTCCTTTTTCAAACCCTCAACACAGAACTAATCTAGATCCTCTGCTTTTCTCATTAGCTCCCACCAAACCCTTTGTAGCGATTAAGATTTAGAAAGGATATACATTTCTTCTCCTGTTAGAATGTTAGCACTACATCATCATATATAGTTCCTTCCAATTGATCGAAGAAATTCACCTTTCTAGATTTTTCTTGACTCTTGTGTTTATGTTTCAAAGTTCCTATTCTTCTCTGTGGTGGGGGAAAACATTACTTATCATTATATTTTTTAAAAATCCACTTGTAATATGTAATTGGTATTCTTTGTCACAAATTTCTTCTTCCAAATAACAGTGTTCTGTGTCTAGGCCAGATATTAATTATATTTTATTTCTGAGTTCAACTTCCTTTTGTTGCTGCCACAGACTTTTCAAAAACAGCAAAACTAAACTCTTTAAAACGTTGCCTTCAAAATGAGCCGATTTGGAGAATCGCATTGAAGTGTGTGCTGAAGCTCTCGGGGCTTTTCATCTGAATTCCATGGTGCCAGTTTCCTGGTTTTCTAAAAGAAACTTAGTCACTGCTCTTCCCGCTGTGTGTTAACTAAATACTACCAAGTGCCCTTCCCCATTCTCTGTCATGGGACATATATTCATAGCCGTAGAGCAGGTTTTTATTGGGCTTGATGCCACGAATGTAAATTCTGTGGCCAGAACCAAAACTCATAGATGTTTCCCTGCTTATGGAATAATGAACACCTTAGAGCCTCCTTTTGACTGAGTCATACCTGTCTTTCTCTCTTATGGAGTATTACTAAATTATATGTGTGCTAGGAGAATCCTCATAGAGTGCTCTGGGACCAGAGGGGTTACCCTGACAGCCCTTTTTACATAATTACAGGTTTTTTCATGGAGATTCCTCAGTATTACTGTATATTTTAATGAATCAGTTAGCACTTTAAAAGTATTTAATAATGTACCCCTGAAGTTCCACTTCTCCATTTGTGTCATTTTATTCCAAGTTTGTTGAATCTGCTGTTAAAGTACTAACTTTCTTTGGTGGGGGGAGGATGGGGAGTTGTGGTATACTCAGTGTTACCTAATTTGTTTTCTCTTGTATTGGACTTTTAATTTCTGAAAGCTTTCATAGAGGCTTCCTGCAGGACTGGGAGCCTCCTGTGTTTTCCTACAACCTAGAGTACTGATAATAGCTTTATCTATACCCTAAAAAAACAACCAACCAACCACACAGTTGTGTCTAGAATTTTTCTTCATATAAGGTCATATAGGAAATAGCCAACATATTTGGGATATGTTTTAAACTCATTGCACAGGACTCTTAATTTCATTCAAAATCATAAGATTTGGGGGATAGAAGGTACTTTAGAGATCAACCCACTCAAAGAATTTTATTTTGGATTCATTTATTTATGTATCTTTTTCAGTAGATGGCAGCTAGGTGGCCAGGCAAATAGAGCACTGGGCCTGAAATCACGAAGATCTGAGTTCAGTTCCAAGTCTCAGACATTTGCCAGCTTTGTGACCCTGGGCAAGTCACTTAACCTCAGTTTGTCTCAGTTTTCTCATCTGTAAAACTGGGGTAATAATAGCACTTGCCTCTCAGAGTTATTGTGCGGATCAAGTGAAATAATAATTGCCAGGTTAAGTGCTATATAAATGTTAACTATCATCATTATTATTATTGTTGTTATTTCCAACACTGTTGTGTGTAGATAAGACATAATATGGTCCCTGCTGTCATGAGATTTACACTAGAAGAAGGATAAGACACAGGTACAAGTGACGATAGCCACACATGGGCAGCGGGATGGTGCAGTGGATAGCGGACTGGGTCTGGAGTCATCTTCCTGAGTTCAAATCCAGCCTCAGACGCTTACTACCTTTGTCACCCTGACCAAGTCACTTAACCCTGTTTGCCTCAGTTTCCTCATCTGTAAATGTGAGCTAGAGAAAAAAATGGCAATCTAGTATCTTTGCCAAGAAAACCCCAAATGGTGTCACGATTGAAACAACTGAACAAGAGCCACAGAGAAGTACTCGAGATTAGAAAATGAAGTGCTATGTAAAGTTCAAGGGTGGTAGTAGAGGGAGGTCATTGCCAATTAGGAAAAGAGAACATTTGAGTCAAGCATGAAAAGACTGGTAGAAATTCAGCAATTGAAGAACTAGAGGAAAGGTGTTAAAGGTGAGAATGTGAATATGCCTGGGAACAGGTCACAGATAGTCCAATTTGACTGGGCCATAAAGTATGTGGTGGGCAAATAATATGAAATGTAGAGTGGTACCATATTATAAAAAGCCTTGATTGCCAATCAAAGGAGCTCTGCAAACAAAACATTAGTTTGTAGTAGCATGAAAGCTCGATTAGAGGGGAAATAAAAGGCAGAAAGACTAGTTCAAAGAATTAATAAATATTTATGTTGATGGCTCCATGATTTCATCTGCATGGGTATTTTCTCTGCCACTGGGGATCGTGCCACATTTGTGCTTCCTCATCCTATGTGAATCCTGCCAATGTCCTTCCACAAAAGTCCCATGGAAAATCTAATAACAACATATATTTATATATACTTTAAGGTTTAAAATATACTTTCTTTACAACATCCCTGTGAATTAGAGTAAGAAATATCCATAGTTCTATGAATAAGGAAACTGAGACCCCAAAATGTGACATGACTGCTATTACACAGCTAATGCCAAAGTGGGGATTCAAACAAATTTCTCCTTTCTACAGAGCCCTGTACTATCTCTATCAGGCCACACTGCCCCTTTTGGCACAACAGTAGAAATGGCTGTAAATTGACATCTTTTGGGGAACAAGGATTCTTTTTTCCCCTTATGTTTTAGAATAAACTGCTCTATGACTACTTATTTTATAATCTCCCCCTGTTTATGGCTTAAAAGCTTTTCAAAATGGACAAATGAGTGTATTGTTTAATGTAGCAACCAGCAATTATGAGCCATGGACCAGATTGGAATGGGAAGGAGGAATCGGTCATTCTGACATCAGTGTTGTCATGTCATCCTCTCTGGGTTAACATTAACACTGGTGTGGTACCAGCTTTCCTAGTTAATCCATCAGTAAGCATTTATTAAGAGCCTACTGTGTGCCAGGTCCAAGTAACCAAGGCTCTTCTCAGATAGTAAAGGGGAGTGTGCGAAGCACAGATCTCTCCAGTCCCACTCTGGTTTCTGGGTACATCCCTCTTGTAGCTCTGAGAACTAATAGTGACCCACTGGAATCCTAGCCAACCCAGAGAATGAACAGGCTGTGCATATCAAGTACTTATTGGCTATAATCCAGGCCTCTTGGTAGTTCCTGGTTTAAAGAATATGTTCCTCTTTTAATTCCCTGAAGAACTCAAAGCCCTTTTCATATTGCTAATAATTTGGTTCACTCAAAGAACTTTGTGAGAGAGTTAGTGATTGCAGATGATGTAAGATGGGGTTGAGATTGGGGGTAAAGGGAGGAGATAATGGTCAACTAACCTCTTTCAAAATTTTAATAGTATTCCTAAAGGAGAAAAAGTAATCAGTATCACCACCAAGGACACATGTAAAGTAATTCAAATACCCTGCCTCCCCCTCTTTCTAACAGCATGCTGAGTAACGTGCCCCAGTAAAGCAGTACTTGAGGTGTGTCTTTCAGCAGGAAGTTTTTACTTCTAAGAGACTTTATTAAAGGTGTAAAGGCTACTCCTGGGTGAATTAAGTGATGACACACCCTGGTGTTGAATTGGCTTTCCTGCTCGTTATGATTGGAGGCATTCTTCCCGTACGAGGGTGAATGCCGTTCCAGTATTTGCTTGTAAAACTGAATCCAGCCATTGTGTTTGAAGCTTGGCTTTTTGCCTGCTCCAAAAGTACAGAGCAAACTTTAGCCAGTTACTCCCTATGAGTATACGTCCTCTGCTGAGAGCAGGGAAAGGAAAGGGGAAAACCCAAGGGGTGACTGAGTTCATTTACATACCATGCCAGAGGATAACAGATAGCTAGCTGCCTTGTCATCACATGATCCAGTGGAGAATCCTGATATCCCACTTACTGGAACACTAGGCAGCTTAAAAAAAAAAAAACAACAACAAACCGATAAACAGGGGCCACCTATTTTTTTTTAAGTTGTAGTTTTAGATCCACTCGGTCTTCCCATTATCTACCACGTTATTTAGTCTTGCTGAGAAAGCATAAGAAGTTTGTCTTGTTTTCCTCTCTTTTTTTTTAAGCTTGAAGCAAACTTCCCGAAAGAGGCCACGGGAGAGATGACATGATAAAGCTGCTCTTCTTGCCTTGCCCATCCTTACTGATTGATAGGGTCTCCTGAAGCTCTGGGGGCCCCACCCACCAGTGCTGCCTTTATACAGCTAGTGTCAGAGCTTACATTGCAACCCAGTTCTCTCTTGGGGTTAAAAATGGAGGTGGGTTATAGGGAGGCTGACTTTGTCGCTTCTTCCTGAAGTAATGGAAAACAGAGGCCTGACAGTGACTCAGGCATCCTCCTTGTGGTATATGAGGCAAGGATTGTTTTCCTCTTTGGGGAGCTGTGAGGAAAAAAAAAATTCTTTGACATATAGGAGATTCCCCCTGTTCCACAGCTCCATATGAAAGCGCTGTGTTTCAGGAGCAAGAGTCAGGACTCTAAACCAAGCTGAGTAGTTCTGATTTGGGTCTTAGGGGCAGAAGGAGTAAAAAGTCTTCAACTACAAACTACTTCCAAAGTCTTTAACTACACTATGATTCTTGGTAGGCACAAGAACATTCCCTAACACCTTTGTTCTATGTGTTGATGACATTGAGGAATGGAAATAGAAGGTGCCATAATTCCTGGGCATACTGGAGTACTCAGTGGATCTTTGACTTCAAAGTGGTTATTTCCTCCACTGATGCAGATTACAACTGATCTCTCCTTGCCAGTCATGATCTTGATCTGTGTGCCCCTATAAAACCATCACAGGGGCCCACCCACAATGCTGGAGGTGAGGAGGGCTCTTTTAACTCTGCAAAATAGGTTACCTGCATTATTTTTCTAATTTGGTTAGAATTAATCAAAGGTCTATAGGAATAGCACCAGAATTTTAGGTAACCTAATTTGTCCACTGAAGTTAAGGAACATGCAAGATTACAAATGAGAATACTGGTTTTTATTATTATGCCTTAATTGTATACTTATTGCTTATATAAAACTAGAGTTTACTTTCAGCAGTTAGTCAACAAGTATTTCTCTAGCACCTGCTCATTCACATCAAATAAATATTGATTAAATGGCTTCTAAGGGCAGAGTACAAGCATACCTTGGAGATATTGTAGGTCCAGTTCCAGACCATTGCAATAAAGCTAATATTGCAAAAAAGCGAATCACACAAATTTTTTGGTTTCCCAGTGCACATAAAAGTTATGTATACACTATATTATAGTCTATTAAGTGTGCAGCAGTATTATATGTAGAAAAACAATGTACATACCTTAATTTTAAAATATATCGCCTTCTCAAAGGGGGAAAGGGAGAGGATGTTAGAAATTTTTACATGTAACTGGGGAAAAATAAAATACTAAATAAAGAAATTTTAAAAAATACTATATTGCCCCCAAATGCTAACCATCATCTGAATCTTTAGTGGATCATAATCTTTTTTTTGCTGGTGGACTTTCTTATCTTGATGTTGATGCTTACTCACTGATTGGGGTAGTGGTTGCTGAAGGTTGGGGGATGGCTGTGACAGTTTCTTAAATAAAACAACAGTGATATTTGCCACATTGATTGATGCTTGTTTTCTTTTTTTGTTTTGTTTTTGATGCTTATTTTCATGAAAAATTTCTCCATTGCAAGTGATGCCATTTGATGGCATTTTATCTACAGTAGAAAGTCTCTCAAAACTGGAGTCAATCTTCTCAAACCCTGCCACTGCTTTATCAACGAAGTTTATGTAATATTCTTCAATATTGTTGTATTTCAGGGAATAGGGAGGTCTGAGGAGAGTGAGAGAGATGGGGGAGTGACTGGTCAGTGGAGCAGTCAGAACACATACAACATTTATCAATTAAGTTCACCATCTTACACAGATGTTGTTCATAACAATGACAACGGTAACATTAAAGATCACTGATTGTAGATCACCACAACATATAATAATAATGAAAAAAAGTTTTAAATATTTAAAGAATTACCAGAATGTGACACAGAGGCACAATGTGAGTATATGTTGAATGGGTTGCTGATAGACTTGCTCAATGCAGGACTGGCACAAACCTTCATTTTCTTAAAAAAAAAAAAGCAATCTCTTCAATACACAATAAAGCAAAGCACCTTATGCAAAAATGAGGTATGCCTATACTATCTACCAATCACTGTCCTTGATTCTGAAGAGAATAGACAAGATCTCCCTAGTTTCTGCCCTCAAGGAACTTAAAACTTTCATTAAAAAAATGATAATAAGACTTAAATGTGCACAAAATAAACAGAACCCACATGTACTCAGTCTACCCACAGCATAGTAATAGTGTCTATATAATTAGACAAAAGATGCAAGTTCCTGGGGCTGCTGTTATATATAGAACATATACACATGGAACAAATATCTAGCTCAGTTCCCTAGCTAGTGAACCATCCCTTGTAATAAAGAAAAAACAAGAACAGAGGGAGAAAGAATTTCAGGAAAACTATAATATGGCAGTGGTGTATGTCAAAATAACAACATTCCATGCCATGGATTCATTTCCTCATGTCTTTTTCAAGATTGAGCTAGATTACTATAGTTATCTAGCTTTTGTTTTAATTGTCATTCTTCCCATTTATGTTGTTGTATTTATCAGAAAATTTTCAATCAAAACTGACGTTATATAACTTGCTTATTTTACCTTTATTCATCAGACAGGCCTCTGAAGGAGTGGTTATTTCTAGTTTTTTTTTTTCTTTTTGGAGGGGGGAAGGCAGGGCAACTGAGGTTAAGTGACTTGCCCAAGGTCACACAGCTAGTAAGTGTTAAGTGTCTGAGGTCGGATTTGAACTCAGGTTCTCCTGACTCCAGGGCTGGTACCCTATTTACTGTGCCACCTAGCCGCCCCCAATTTTTTTTTATTAAAAAAGTAGTAAACTAATAAGGCAATTCCTTGGACCAAAAAGCCTTCCAAGGTGACCATTTGAAAGAGAATAACAGTTGTTTGAATTTATAAGTTCTTGTCTACTTGATCTTTAATAAAATTGTTTTGTAATCTTTCCATATATTATTATACTTTGATACATGTATATTTGGGCAGCTAGGTGGGGCTGTGTACAGAGTGCTGGAACTGGAGTCAGGAAGACTCATCTTCCTAAATTCAAATATGACCTCAGATACTTACTACCTGTGTGACTCTGAGAAAGTCACTTAACCTTGTTTGCCTCAGTTTCCTCATCTGTCAATTGAACTAGAGAAAGAAATGGCAAACCACTGCAGTGTCTCTGCCAAGAGAACCCCAAATGGGGTCACAGAGAGGCAGACACAACTGAAAAATGACTAAACTACAAACATTTGTATTTCTGGTGTCCTAAATGAGTGAGATTCACATTTCTAAAGTTTATAAAATGTTTTACATACATTATCTCATTTGAACTTCACGAAAGCCCTATAAGGTAAGAATGACAGTTATCTCCATTTTATACTTGAGGAAATTGAAGCTCAGCAGAGTTAAATGAATTGTCCCTAGTTATACAGCTATTATTAAATGTCGGAGGCAGAATTTGAACTCAGAATTTAGTCTTCCTGACGTTGTGTAGCGGGTCTTCCTAACTTCCAGACTTCCAAATGTCACACTCTAATCTAATACCTTGCTGCTTCTACATCCCAAGAAAACGAAATGACATATTTTTCTCTCAAGATAATTCCCTGAAGAGAGTTTTTTGGAGACCCTATTTCTAGAAGATTTTGTAGCCTGGATCTATAGATGGGATATGTATCAGTGTATTCTGTGGGGGTAGGAGGAAGTTTTCAGCAGAAAAGCTGTTTTTGTTGTTGCTTTTATTACTTTTGTAATATTGCCTTGTTCCTCTGAGTTAGCATTTGATATTAGGAATGTAAATCATCTTAAACTAGCATGGCGTGCTCTTTGAGAGACTAGTCTAAGAAGGGATTTGTGTTTCAAAGAATTTCGTAAGTGATATTATTAAAAAGGTTAGGAGGTTAACTTATGACCATAATTTTCTAATGAAATAGAGCTGATCAAATTATTCCCCAGGTTTTCCTGTTGGCTGAGAATGGGTGGCTTGGCCAGAATCACAGGGGAAAGAAAAAGAGCAAATTCATTGAGTTTTTTGAAAGAAATGCTGGAGTAGAAACTAGTTAAAGGGGAAGAAGGTTTTAAATGCTATTTTGATGTAACTTTCAGTTATTCCTCTATGTGTATGAAAAACATTCATTGTGTTGAATATCAGTTTACATCCAGTAATACAAACTAGTATATGATAGGTACTTTAAGAAGGGGGGAGGGGTGGTATGTATATGTCATACCTTTTGATAGACTGTAAGTTTCCACGAGGTTGTGAACTTTGTCCTTTGTAAACTTTGTATCACCCCCCAGGGTCTAGCTCAGTGCTCTGCAAACAGTGGGCATTCTATAAATATTTATTGAATTGAGTTGCAGGTGAAGTCTAAGGGAGCAAAGGTTACTGATGATTGGGGAAAATTTCATGAATGAAATGATATTTAAGTTGGGTTTTAAAGAATGGTTAAGAATCAGTGTTGAGCTGAGCTGTGTGTGATGGGGGTGATTCTAAAAACAAATCTGCATAGGGAGAGATAAAAAGGAATAATTATCTCATACAAATAAGGCATGAAGGAAGAATTAATGCAGAAGAAACAAATGGGAGTGGGGCTGGTAATACTGGAACCTTACTCTCAGAAATGGGTTAAAGAGGGAATAACATAGACATCTAGAAGGGTATAAAAGTCTTCTAAATATAGAAAGAAATAAGAGTGAGAGGGGATAGGATAAGGGAGGGACTTTTAGAAGGGTGTGTATAGATTAGGAAATATGAGGGGGAGGAGATAAGGGAGAAACTCTTAGATAGGTGGATTAAGGTAGAGGGTGAGGAGAGGGGATAAGGAAAGGATTCTTGAAAGGGTAGATAAAGGAAAGGGAGGGCAAAGTACTAGGTAGAAGTAAATTAGAGAGAGGAAGGATAGGGTAAATAGGACAAGAAGGATAGTGAGGAAAAATTGGATGGAGGGAAATATGTAACAAGTAATTATAACTTTGAATGTGAATGTAATGAATTTACCCTTAAAATGAAAATGAATAGCAGAAATTATTAAAAATCTACATTCAACACTATGTTGTTTTCAGAAATACAATCAAAATGAGAGATACACATAAGAGTTAAAGTGCTTGGGGTGGGTAGGTGGCACAGTGAATAGAGCACTGGCCCTGAAGTCAGGAGAACCTGAGTTCAAATCTGGCCTCAGACACGTAACACAAAAACTCACTGTGTGACCTTGGGCAAGTCACTTAACCCCAAATGCCCTCCAGAAAAAAAAGAGCAAAAAAGTTAAAGTGCTAGAGTAGAATTTATTATGTAAAAAGAAAGCAGGCATGATTACCATCATGATCTCAGACAAAGTTAAAGCTAAAATAGATTTAATTAAAAGAGAAAAAATAGGGAAGCTACACTATGTGTCACGAATATTTTTCAGTATTGTTTTAGGCCATTTAAAATAAGTGGACCTGAAAGTATAGAGAGACATAGGAACTATATAAATATAAAACATTTTATACAAATAAAGTCAGGTTTAAATAACTGGAGAAATATTCATTGTTCATGGTAGGCAAAGTCAGTATAATAAAAAATGATTGTTTTACCTACTTGACTAAACTGTTTATTCAATCTCATCCCAATTAAATTACTAAAAAATTATTTTACTGAGTTAGAAGAAATAATAACAATATTCATTTAGAAAAAACAAAAGGTCAAAAAATACAAAAAGAACTTTGTCAAATTTATAAGAATACAAGTCATACCCCAATTGATAAGAGGTCAAGGGATGTAAACAGAGTTTTTCAATGAAGAAATCAAAATTATATGTAATTATATGAAAAAAATGCTCTAAATCATTATTGATTAGAGAAATGTAAATTGGAACAATTTTGAGATATTATCTTATACCTATCAGATTCACTAAAATGATAGATGCCCTTCAATCAAAGAGTGGTTAAACAAGCTGTGGTATATAATTGTGATGAGATACTACTATGATATAAGAAATAATGAGCCGATTGATTTAGAAAAACATGGAAAGACTTAGACCTATGAAGGAAGATGCTACCCACCTCCAGGGAAAGAACTGACAGATAGAAGCATGCATAGTTATGGTCATATATCTATATGCATGCATGTATATATACATACACATGTATATACACATGTACACATATATGTCTCTGTGTGTACGTTTATTATATACATCGTATATTTGCCTTTAATTTTAACCTTCTTTAGGGTGGAGGGGGAGGGAGAAAAACAATTTCACGGTAGAGAACAAAAGAAAACCTAGAAGGAAGGTTAGAAAAGCTGGGTAACTTTGAAGTGTATAGTATTTATTGCATAGGTTTTTTTGAAATGGAACTTTATTGTTTTATATTGAATCTTATGCTCTATGTGCACATGAAAATCTTTTTTTCTTTTCTCATTTTGTATTTAAGGTTAAAATGAATAAAACAAAATTTTAAATAGTGAAAAAAAATATTCTAGGGACAAAGCAAGGAATACATTCTAGACATAGGGTGCAGAATAAGGAAGTCAGTCAATAAGCATTTATTAAATACCTGTTACTAAAAATAGTAGGCATTGTACTAAAAGGGAAATGTGAAGTAGGCTATAGAGACCAGTTAGTAGACCAATTTGACTAGCTGCCTCAGTGCCGGGCCTGGAGTTAGGAAGACTTATATTCCTCAGTTCGATCTGACCTCAGACACTAGCTGTGAGATCCTGAGCAAGTCACTTAACTCTATTAGCCTCAGTTTACTCATCTGTAACATAAGCTGGACAAAGAAATGGCAAACCACTCCAGTATCTTTGCCAAAAAAATTCCAAATGGGGTCACAAAGACTCCCACAGAACTGGAAAAAAAAAAAGAACCAAAAGCAAACCATGCTGGATGAGGAGAGTCTATGATGGTAGTTAGAGATAAAGCCAGAAGGAAAGGGTGGCTCCTGATTGTGGAGATCCATTAAGGTCTGCTCGGGTAGTTTAATTAAGCTCAGTAAGCAATAGAGAACCATTGAAAGGCTTTGAGCAAAAGAATGATATAGCCACATTGATGCACCAGGAAGATTAGTTTGGCTGGGATGGATTAGAAGGGGTGGATAGTGAAAGCAGGAAGGAAGCTTGGCAGTTGTTTATGGTTAGATAGTGAGAGGGCAGTCTCAGAGTGGTGGCAGTGACAATAAAGGAAATGCAAGTAATATTACAGAAGAATCAAGAGAATGTGATTTCTGATCAGTCAGCAATAATACCAACATTCTAACTTGGGAGACTGAGTGACTAGTGATACTACTGAGAAAAATAATGAAGTCAGGGAAAGGATCAAATTTTGGAGCAGAAGAGAATAAGCTTGGTCTTGGAAATGTTGAATTTGCAATGCTAGTAGAATATAAGTGGAAACTATTTGTCAGTAGGAGATGTAGGTCAGTAATTTTAGAAAGAGGTCAGGGTCACAAATACAGGTTTGGATGTCATATTTGTAGAAGTAACACTTAAAGTTTTAAGGGAATGAAATTACCAAGCAATGGGGTCAGTGGAGAAAAGGAAGAGAATCCTGAGCCAGCCATAGGTCATATGTAATGGCAAGCCAGAAGTAGTTCACCTTGTTTCAGTTCCAGTTTCTTTTGAGCCTTGTATCAAGTCTGTTAAGAAACAGAACATGTGAATCCCACAGCTTGTGAACCCTAGAACTCATGAACTCCTGCAACAGTTAGGGGAGGAGTTAATGACCATGTATAAGGAGAATTTCGAGGCTAGAGACAGCAGAACTGAGAAGAGGATTCTTATAATGGCAGAGTCAAGAATCTTGGAGAAAACTTGTGATACACTCTGTTTGTCTGCTCTGTCTGTGTTGATGTTTTTTTGTGATACTTTGTACAGAAGCCCTGGGACCTTACTGGAAGCCCTGAAAGAGGATTTTCTGGTTGTATGTTTACAGACGTCCTGGAGGAGGGTTTTGGAGGTCCTGGGACTTTACTGATGATTTGTGCTAACCTCTTGGACCTTGTTTGTGGGTCTATGTTGATTTCTATGTTGATGATTTGTGTTGAGTGCTCAGACCTTGTTGGTAGGTCTGAGTTGATTTCACAGGCAGATAGTGAATTGATGATGGTGCCATCAATGTTAATGAATATTATTGTGGCTCTGTCAAGCTTTGTCTTCCCAGAAACAGGAACTGTGAAGGACTTGAGGTGGACTGGACACTGTGAATTTCAGTATGGAACAGGAACTGGACAAAGAACTGGACAAGGAGCTGGACAAGGAACTGGGAGCTGGCTGCCTTTGAACCCAGGTGACAGAGCTGGGACCATGGAAGAGGAACCATGGAAGCTGAGAGCCAGCCTCAAGTCAAGCTGAAAGAAGACTTTACTTGGATACTGTGTACTGACTGAGAAGATTATAATTTACTGTGACCTAGGGGTGGAGAACTTTGACTTTTGTCCTTTGTGATTGAATTAAGGATTTTGTGATTGACTAAATGAATGCACTTTGTTTAAAACTATGTGACCACTTTGGTGAAAACTATGTGGCCATTTTATTGATAAGTTGGTGAGTTGTGACATGGTGAATGCTGTATTTTGATTTTCTGTGATAAGTTGTAACACTGAATACTGTGCCTTGATTTTCTGTGAATGTTTTGGTTTGGTTCGTTATTGAATAAATAGAGAGTTCACTATACTATGTAAACAGAATCTTAAAAGCTGTTCACAGCAGCAGTCCTCTGGAAAGCTGCTTGTGCATGGCTTTACACCATATTAAGGGATAAAAGACAAGGACAGAGAATTGCTTTTACTGTTGTTCAGTCATTTCAGTGTTCAATTCTTTGTGACCCCATTTGGGGTTTTTTGTGGCAAAGATCCTGGAGTGGTTTGCCATTGCCTTCATCATTTTAAAGATGAGGAAACTGAGGCAAACAGGGTTAAGTGATTTGCCCAGGATCATACAGCTAATAAGTGTCCAAAGCCAGATTTAAGGTCAGATCTAGGCCTGGCACTTTATTCACTGTGCCACCTTGCTGCCCCTAGAAAGAGAAGTAAAATCAGAGTCTTTTAACAGAAGTTTTAAGCAGCGTGGGAAAGATATATGATGACTTTTGAAAATAATTTCCCTACTGAATGTATTACTGAGGGAATTATTATTGGTAAATTGTTGTTTCATTTGTAACTATATACTCTCTTAGGAAATGAAATGGAGTGAATACTTTATAGTGGGAAGAGAAATTAAAATAGGGATTGAAAAATAGTCTTGAAAAAAAATTTTTTTTCCTTCTGGGTTAATTGGTAACTGAGTAATTAAGTATTTACCCTGTAGCTTGTCTCACTGCTTGAGGACGCAGTTGTTCTTCATTTCACCTAAGACCTACCCCTTGAAATATGGCAGTTTTCTCTGCTCTTGACTGTTCCCCTGAAAGCAATAAAAGTAACAAATAAAGTAATGATTAACAAAAATAGCAAAAGTAAATGATGGTGAGTTTTCTCAAGTCAAATGGAGGCTTCTCTCTGCTGTTTCGCTACAAAAAAAAAACTATTATTTTTTTAAAAATCAATTTATTTTTAGTTTTCAGCATTCAAAAAGGACTTCTCTTTTTATCACATGAAGAGGTATAGAAGAGAAGGAAGGAAAATGGTGATTTTTAAAATAATTCTATATTTTCCTTGTTCAGAAGACATGAAGCCTAATTCTCTCTGGGACATTCTGTGAATAGGCTGCAGCCCTGCTGCTCGTTACTTTTAAGACACGTTTTGTTTTGAAAACATTCAATTGCACATTTTTCTGCTTATGCTTCTTACCAGCTATTTATACTTGTTACTACTTGATGACATTTTGGAAAAATATGAATAAAAATCCTGAACGTTCATGAGCATTCCGCAGTCACGTGTTTAGAAGGAGACACTGAAAATTATTATATGTAACAGATATTTAGTGTGAAGTAGTAATGGAGCAGTAATTCCCAACTCCCTGCCTCAGTTTGTCCTTTTTCAGCCAGTTATCCAAGGTTCTTATGATGGTGGAGTGAAAAGTACAAACTTCAGAATTTCTGCTTATGTTCTTGTAATGTGCTTCAAAGCTCAATCTTAATATTGCTCAATGAATTTTCTAACACATTTGGGTACACTGTAATTTTATTAAAATAAGCTTCTTAGGTGACTTCTCCCTACTCACTCAAAGGTTTTATCATCATAATTCCCTCTACACCTATGAATCTGCCAGGGGTCAAAGAACTCTGTCTATGGATGATTCAAGTCCCTTCAGTGTGTTCCAGATGTAACTTGAGTTGGTTGGTTAAGTTGTGAATTGATGACTTCATTGTTTCTATCAGAATGTTCTGATTAATTTATCAGTGGAGATACCTTCTTTTTATTTTGCAGTCTCTCAAAATTGGAAGGGACCTCAGAGGTCATCTAATTCAGTTCATCTGAATAATAGTCCCTTCTAAAACATCCCCAACAAGTGGTCATTCAGTTTCTTCTTGAAGACCTTCAGGGTTGGGGTACCCAGCTGATAACATCTCCCCTTTCAGATTACCTTCTATCTATTCTGTATATACCTTTAGTTGTTGTTTAGTCATTTTCAGTTATGTCCAACTCTTTGTGACCCCTTTTGGGGTTTTCTTGACTGGAGTGGCTTATTTCTTTTCCAGCTCATTTTACAGATGAGGAAACCAAGGCAAATACGGTTAAATGACTTGGCCAGGGTCACACAGCCAGTAAGTGTCTGTGGCTGGATTTGAATTCAGGTCTTCCTGACACTAGGCACTCTATACGCTGCCCCACCTAGCTGCCCATATACTTTTTTTTTTTTTAAAGCAATCGGGGTTAAGTAACTTGCTCAAGGTTACATGGCAAGTTATTTCTGGGTGTGGTGCTGAGTATCTGAGCCCAGATTTGATCCCCAGGTCATCCTGACACTGGAGCCAGTGCTCTTACTCACTGAGCCACCTGGCCGCCCCTAAGCAATTGGGGTTAAGTAACTTGCTCAAGGTTACATGGCCAGGTGTTTCTGGGTGGGTGCTAAGTGTCTGAGCCCAGGATTCGAGCCCCAGGTCATCCTGACACTGGAGCCGATGCTCTTACTCGCTGTGCTACCTGGCTGCCCCGCCCATATACTTTTTAATGCCTATTTATTTATATGTTTTCTTCCCGATTAGAATGTAAACTCCAAAAGGACAGGGTCTCCCTTCCTTCCTTCCTTCCTTCCTTCCTTC
>NW_027186304.1:53908609-53920589 GCF_028583685.1 Petaurus breviceps papuanus
TCCTTCCTTCCTTCCTTCCTTCCTTCCTTCCTTCCTTCCTTCCCTCCTTCCTTCCTTCCCTGTTCCCCAGGGATTATTAGCATAGTGCCTTGCATATAGTAAACACTTAAAAATGCCAATTAAATGACTGATTAAAAACCTACGGGTTCCACTTTTCATCGGCATCAATTATTAGGAAGTTTTTCCTTATATTAAGATCAAATCTGCATCTCTGCCACTCTTACTCTTTGCTCTTACTTCTGCCTTCCTGAGCCAGGCAATTTAAGTCTAATTCCTATTTCGTATCTTATCCCCTCCTAAATCTTTTCTCCAGGTTAAATATCTCTTTTTACTTAAGCTGATTCTCATATGGCATCACTTTTTTTTTTAAATTCAACTCATACTTTGTTTTTTTCCAATTTATTTATTCATTATTAGTTTTCAACATTGACTTCCACAATATTTTGAGTTACAAATTTTTCTCCCTGTCTTTCCTCTACCCCTGCCCCAAAATAGCTAGCCTATTGAATACCCCTTCTCCCAATCTGTTCTCTCTTATCTCCTCCTCCATGCCCCCCCCCCAACTTTCTAGTAGGGCAAGATGGATTTCTATACCCCAGTTCCTGTATATCTTATTTCCAGCTTTCCAATGCCCATGCTAAAACATGGCACCCAGAATTTAATGTAATACTTCAGACTTGGTCCAGCCAGAGCAGAGTGCTTCAGAATTATCACCTTTGTCATTCTGAATGCTGTGCTTTTATTAACATAGCTTAAGACTTTATTAGTTTTTCTGGCTGTCATGTCATACTGTTGACTCATTTTGAGCTTTCAATCCCCTGAAATCTCCAGAGTTCTTTTACTTGCTGTCAAGACATGCCCTCTCTATTAGTATCTTTGAAGTTGAATTTTTGACCTTTGAGCATGTCTTTGTTTTTTAATTAAATTTCATATTATTAAATTTATTTCATCATTCTAGCCTGTACATCTTTTTGTATCCTTATGATGTTCAATTTCAAATCAACTGTAATTTGAAATGTTAACTTTCTCTCCTAGCTTTGTCATCTGTAAATTAAAGAATTTCTTTTATTTCTTCATCTAGATCATTGGTAAAAATGTTGACCATCACAGGTCCATGCACAGAACCCTGGGATACTAGACAATATACCTTTCTTTAGTATGACATTATCAGTTAATAATTTTTCTTTAGATTGGAGTATGTAAGTAACCCCAATTAGATTTTCATCTAACTCACACTTCTTCATCTTGTTCAAAGAATATCATGAGAGACTTTTGTCTTTTGTGTTGTTATGTCTTTAGCATTTATCTGTTCTCTTGGGTATCCAAAAAGGAAGTGATGTTAGTCTGTCATTACCTGTTTTCAAAATGATGATCACTATTTCTCTTTCTATAAGTCATCTCCTTAATAATACATTTAGTAATATTACCAGGAATCCAATTCAGGCTTTGTAACTTATACACTCCATCTACTCCCTCTTTTAAAAAATTAAGACTTTTTTCTTTTCTTTTTTTACATAATATCTCTCCTTTTCTGCATATTTTTTCATTCCAATTCTCAGTTCCTTCAGTAAAATTTGATTAGACTTAAACAAAGAGAATGTGCCTGAGTGTTTGGATGATTATTTTTCTTTTCAGACTTATAAATAATCTTTAATTGTATTTGAAATTTAAAATGCACTTAGAAGCCTAAACATTTGGGAAAAAAAAGAAATTTCTTGGGTTACTTAAATTTTTTTTTAGGAAACTCCTCTCCCCTTTTCGTCCCTCCTCCCATTCCATAATGATAAAATACTCTGCCTTTTAGAATGTTATATAAATTAGACTTTGCTTAAGAACTGAATGTTCACAGAAAATTCTCCAATGACATTCAGTGAACCCATTATAGGCTCAAAATCAGAACCAGAATTCCTAGACTTCAAATCTTTGCTTCTAAGAATAATTTATATTTATTCTCAGTCTCTATGATAGCTGGGGTAGGGAGCAGGGAGGGACTCTTAGGGATTGAAATAATTTCTGACTATACAAATTTATGCCAAATTGATTGGGTATTAAGATATTTTGGTCTTGACCTTAATGTAATTTATCATTCTAATAGGTTGGGTTGAAACAAAGAAAGACCAATTAATAAGTATAATAGTATTATATTTTATTTATCTAGTTATGAGGTAATGGGGATACGAATGAGGGTAGTCACCCTGGGAATGGAGCAAAAGGAGAAAGTTCAAATGATACTGTGAAGGAAAAATGGACATAACTTTTAAATGAATTAGATATGGCAAGGGAAGGGAAGGAAGAAAACAAAGATGATTTCAAGCTTTTGAACCTGGACACTTGAGAAAATGATAGTCCCTTTGATAAAAATGGAATAAACAAGAGGGGAAAAGTAACTTAAAAAAATATGATGATGCCAATTTGGGGAATGTTGAGTTTGGTGCTATAACAATTGGAAATGCAAGGGAAAATTCCACTAGCACTTGGAAATATGGTACTGAAGCACAGCTAAGAGGTTAGAGCTACTGCTGTTGTTCCTTTCATTCTGAAGTTTCATTGAAATCAAAGGTGAAAATTATAAATCTGTATAGATTTTTTTTTTCAGAAACCATATTGCATACTTTCCCGTTGTCTTTTCCCATTAGAATGCAAATTTCTTGAAGGCTGGGATTGTCTTTCTTTTTTTTAATTGCATCCCCAACTGTGTGTAGCACATAGTAGGCACTTAATATGTTTATTGGATTGTATTGAATAAGATTATCCTGCTTGTATTTGCAACCCCATCACTTATCATGAGGCCTGGCATATAAATGTTCTAACTTTCCTGATTACAATTATGTTTCCCAATTTGGCTACTTTCATATTGTGAGTGAGTGAGTGAGTGTGTGTGTGTGTGTGTGTGTGTGCGTGCATGTGTGTGTGTGTGTGTGTGTGTGTGTGTGTAGTTTCCCCCATCTGCAAACAGTTCTATTTGCAAGATGCCATCCTTTGAGACTTAGTTCAAGTAACCTTACATAATTAGTTACTGGAGGACTGTGGGGAAACATTTTACAGGAGATAGCTGCCAGCTGTTCTGTATCTCTTGTTGAGGACAAAATCAAATACATTCTTCAGCACCAGAGGTCCAAATTAACATCTTCAAAGTGTCAAGGATGTTTAATGTTAGAATAAGTTACTGTGAATGGTTTTAGAACCTCAGTTTTTATGGAAATATTTAAGATATAGCCAGGAGGTATACCAACTGGCTTTCTAGAAATGCACAGTACACTTTCAATTTTAATCTGCATTATTAATTTTTTCTCATCGCTTTTTTCAGTGCAGACCACTGAAAAATAAAAAAAAAACAAGCCCTGATTTTGTAGCATTTGGTGATTTCCAAGGTAAAGACTGACAATGAAAAATTTCACAGTTGACACTTAGGAGCCAGTATGAGCTGACTCCAGCACTCCCTTTGGATATTGTATAGATAACTAATACTGCTTTAAAATTGAGGTAGCATGGGCCATGGTGACCTGAAATCCCTTGGATCTGTCTGTTTCATACTGCTAACAATTTTATTTCCCTCCCCATCTCTAGGAAGTCTTGACAAAGCATGTGTCCTGGGATACTTTGAATTGCTAGGTGTGTAACATTAATGGTATTTGAATGAGGTCTTAGGGCTTTGCCTTAATGATTTTCCTCTGGAAATCCAAAAATTCAGGGAGAATGATTTAATTGAGCTTTTTTAAAAAAAAATTAAAGGCCTCTTCCAACATTTTGTAGAAGGATATGCTCCCAGATCGCAGACTGGCAAGTCCAACTAATCTGGAAGAGTTTGGAGTATAGGACCTGTCTATAGAGTATAGTGTCTACTCTTTGAGGATCAGTCTAGTCTAAACTAGTTCATGTAACTTCATCACCAGAAGAATAGGCCTCACATAATAGGGATTTTTGGGGGGTCACAGCTGTGCATGACCCTACATGATACACATGATCTTTTGGCTCATTTTTTTAATATCAAAATTTAAAACATAAAGTGATATTTTGTTGGGGGTTTTTTGGCGAATTTGACATTAAAATTTTTTTTTGTTTGCTTTTTGGAGGGCGAGGGCAGGGAAATTGGGGTTAAGTGACTTGCCTAAGGTTACACGGCTAATAAGTGTTAAGTGTCTGAAGCTGAATTTGAACTCGGGTCCTCCTAACTCCAAGGCCGGTGCTCTATTCACTGTGCCACCTAGCCACCCTGACATTTTAAATTTTACAATCCTGTACAAACTTGATTAATTTTGCCAGCAAGGTTACATTCAGAGCCCTCTTGAAACTTGTAGAAAGTATTAAATCATATGTGCAGCATGATAATGGTTGTTTCTGCTTAATTATGCCTGCAGATTTGGAATTATTAGCTTTTTTTCTTTTGTAGTTCCCATGGCTTCCTCTTAGCCTCTTGTCAAACCAGAGATATAATTGGAACACCTATGTTCATAGTCTTGCAATATTCTCCCTTCCTTTCACTAGATCTTTATGTGTTCTTAAAGTTGTGAAGCATCTTGTTGTGGGCTAGATGATCTTTTCCCGTCACTACTTAAAAAACAACTTTCTCACATTAGGCAGTCTGTCTGTTTTGTTTTTCCTGCAGGTAGGTAGAAATCAGAGCAGGCTTCCAGTCTGCTCTAACCCAGATTTTTTCCTTCTGACAGCTGAGCTGAGTTGTAAATGTAATTAGGAGGAGTTTAATATAGAGGTATGGGATGGGGTTCGGAGAAAACATTTTGGAGAGCTGTATGTACCTCTTTGATCAGAGGGCTTTCAAGAAGAGTTGATTTATACAAAAGTTTGAAGCAGTTTTGACCCAGTTTGACTAACCCAGGCACATGTAGTTCTAACCAGTTCCTAGGTATCTTTCTCAGGAAGACCTTCAGTCCAAGGCAAAAGCCAAGGTTGCTGGCTTTGGTTGGCCTTTACATCAGCCGGTGTTATCAGAAATGACATCAGGTGCCTCTGTTCAAAGTTCATAGGTTGTTTTACTTAGAAAGCCTGCTCAAAGTTTGGAAATTACTGAATACAAATAACATCTCTCAACATATCAATTGCCCTGGATCAAATAAAAGCAACTTTTCAATTAGTTTTAGAATATGAGGGTTAAATAATTCTGTATTTTTAACTCACACACTTACATTTCCCCCCTCTCTTCTCCATTCAAAACCTGTTATATATTTTTGCTCTCTACAAGCTACTCCTCTATTTCCTTCAACATCTTAAATTCTTAAATTTAGTAACCAGAGATATTTTTGAAAAAAGAGAATGAATAACTGAAGTTCCCCAACCCTCAACACACTGTTTTGTTTACTCCCATTTACTAAACCCAGTTCTCACATTTGGTGAAGTACTTTGGCCTATGTAGCAAGTTATCTATCCTGTCTCAGAATAGAAATGTATATAAGGTCATGACAATAACTTAATTCACTAAACCTCTTTATATCCTTCTTGAAATTGCATGTCTGTATTTCATAAAGGCTGTTAATTGCTACTAGTTCAAAGCAGTTGTCTGAGGAATTTTTGAGCTGCAATTTTGGAATATTTTTGTCTATTAAATAAGAGGGTAATTTCCTCAGCCTGTTTTAAAGTATAACATTGGTTAGGATGTGTTCTACCATGGAACATTACTGCTGGGAATCTCACAGACTATTAAAATCATTTTTTCAAATGGAAATTCCTATTATGGAATAACATAGCCCATGTGAAATGGTGTTCTAGAAACTGAGCAGAGAAAGAAAACAGCATCAGTGTACTTTTAGTTTAACTCAGAATCTGCAATGAGGTATTTTCTCAGATAAATATCTAGGTTGCTGCCTTACTTTCGTGTTACCAACATCCTGTTCACTTTTTTGCTCTATATCAGACAGTGCAACTGATTTTGATTTTTGGATAGGATCTTTTTTTTTTTTAATGTAATCAGCTTTCATCTTGCAATTTTGTGGAGCATATAGAAGTCTAGACTATCTACAAAATCTTTCCCTAGGAATCCTTTATCATTAGGACATGGTTTTGCTTACCATGCATAGTATGATTGCTAAGGGAGAGGAGAATTATATGAGTCATGTGAATCAGTTGTATAATTCAAGCTTGAAGTTCACATATTTTCATCTAGGCAAAAATTGTACTGGTCCACAAAACTTTCCATCCATCATCCATTTCATACTTACCAATGTCATAGAAATAGGGTGTGGCAGTCATCAATTGCTTAAAGCTATATGACATCTGTGCTTTCCTGACAGTTTTGATTTTTTCTAAAGTATTCATTTTTTCCATAGGATGATTATTGTTCTTGAATGATTTTGTTTTGGTCTGAGCCCTGTGGATTTGGGCTGATTTGCATAACTGGTATGAATACACTTTTTATATCTGAAGCTTTTTTTTTTTTATAGTCTCAAACCAACAAAAAACCCAAAGCAGGTCTCAGTCTCCATTTCTGAACAGACATCCTTTGAATGTCAAATTTTATATGAGGTGGTCAATTAATCAGTAACCATATATTAAGCACCTAGTGTGTACCTGTGCTAAGCCCAAGGGATACAAGAAAGACAAAAGACAGTCCCTGCCCTCAAGGAGCTCACAGTCTAATGGAGGTGGGGGTGGGGACAACATGCAAACAACTATGGACAAACAATCCATATACAGAATAGATAAGCACAGAGAATTCTATAAGATAAAGGCTATTAAAAATCACTCTATAAAAAGGATGACCCATTCTACCTAGGCCTCATAAATGACACACATGTTGATGAATCATACATAGTAGGTATTAGAAGCTGTTTTCACCCAAGCTGCCCTTAATTTGGATTAATCAGTTTGTCATAGTTGCATTAGAGCAACAACCTATGATGCCCATGCATCAGAGAGCACAGTCAGCTTTGTTTCAGGAGCGCGCAGGGCCTTTACAACACTCATGTTCCTCTCCCTGTCACTTGTGAGCCCCTCTCACCCACCTCAGTGGCTAGAACTCCCTTCTCTATCTCACCCCTCGTGAGAGTGTCTGGAGTCAATACGCAGTCAGCAGCATGCCCTGTTTAAGCAGGAAAACAGAAAGATAGACAAAACCTAAAAAAAACCCCCAAGAACTCTTACACATGGTTTTTATAAGGTTTATTATTCTTATGTTAAGAGGATAGTTAGGGACCATGCTCCCTCCCCCACAATGCACAAACAAGATTTCTGCTTCTATTTGGTCACTATTACACTGATGGACACCAACCCGAAGACAAGAACCTTGACTCAAAAATTCAGTATTTAAATAGAATAGAGTTCCTGGCACATAGATGCTTAACAAATATTTGTTGGTTGATAATGCAGAATCAATATGTACTTCTTTTGCAGAGACTAGGAACAGGGTAATCTTGCCAAAAGATCCTTATGTTAGACCAACATGGCAATGGGAAGAAAACAGGAGCAAAGAGGAAAAATCTGCGGTCACTTGATAATACTAATTGCAAACCATTATCCTTCCTTTGATTATAGCTTCTCTCTCTTTCTCTCTGTGGCCTTCTCCCATTTCCCCCACCCTGCATTTTGAGCAGTGGTTTTATTGGCCTCGCCTTCTGGATTAGCATTGGAGTGTCCACTGGAAGTAAATGGGGCATCTTGTCTGTGAGGTGCCTTGAGGGGAAAAAAATAAGATGTACATAAAGCTGCACAAAAGAATTGTATCTAGCTGTTATTTCTCTGCCATCTGTATGTCATCCCACATGGAGATAAGAATTTACTCTCAGGAATAAGATATTTCTCAAAGAGGATATGGGATTGAACCCTAGGATTCAACTCAATGAGTATTTACTAAGTGATTACTCTGTACCTACTATTATGCTAGGTATTGTAGGGATATAATAGTAAATAAGTATAAGACAAAGTTTCTGCTCTCAAGGAGCTTGCAATCTAGTTTAGCTAATGGGCATAATTTACAGAAAGGGCAGAGGAGTGTTGTTTCTGGCTGCAGGTATATGTTCCAGTGATTTTTCATGATTGGAATACAGTGCAGATTTCTCAGCAACACTGCTCATCTGCTGTTGAGAAAAAGTGGCTAATTATTCATTACTGCTAACGTCTGTGGTCAGATAAAACCTGAGCTCTTTCCTGTCTACACTGTACTTTGGTTAAGATGAATTGTAATCAAAGTAGGAGAATACTGATAGATGTGTAGAAGACAAGTGTCCCTTACAATCTATGGCTTGTTTCCATCTCAAGAGGAAATAGCACAGATGCTGACACCTTAAGAATGTGTGTGGTACAGCCATACACATTCTTAAAGAGTGTTACACACTTAACATGTCAGTGTACGTAGGATCCCATTTATCCTAGCTTTTTCTTTTGATCTGCATCCATGAGGTAGATGCCAAGATGGCCTGAGTGAATGGGATGTGAAGACTGGTGTTTGGTCTGGGGCCATCCAGACTAGTGGCCTCAGCAAGTCTGCACTCAATCACTAATCGAGGCAATTTCATCCCAGACATACAACATGCACTTTGGCGGCTTCTTCCATGTCTTTACACAGATGCCAAATTCCTCAAGCAGTATGGAATGAGTCGTACTGTATCACCCACATGACTTATTAAGTGTCCACCAAGAATCGGATGCTGACTCTCTGTTAAAGATGGGAAGGGACTAGGACAAAAGGAGACTTACAAGAAAACCTGTAGGTACCAAGTCCTTAGTTAAAGCTTTATTCTCCTCTCTTTCTTCCGTACTAAAATGTGTTGTGCATACACAGCGTCCTTGAACGAGACCTTCAGTTTGTCCTGCTGTCAGGATGTAGTAGCCTTAAAAGAGTTTGGCATTTTCCTGAGTCAGGTTTGAAAAGATTAGTGTTATTATTTCTAGGCTGCATTATTTAGACCCCAGGTATCTCTCTCCACCTCATCTGCTTACTAGCTTCACTCCACCAGGTGTAGTGTGTTTTGTTTTTCTTTTCTGGGAGGGGAAGAATACCTGACAAACCACAAGTGTCAGCCTATAAGTTAATTAGTTATTGGAGAAGAGATTGTTCTACCACAATCTGAGCAGCTCCTACTTTTTTCTGGAACAGAGATGTGTTACATCAACTTTCCTGGTGTATGGTATGGTATCCCAGGGGTGAAAGAGAGCCCTAGGATCTCTCCTAGAACTTATACATTTGCCTATGCTCAGCATTCTGTGCTCAAAGGTAAAACTTAACATTTGTATTTCTTTTTGTTCAGTCGTTTTCAGTTGTGTCTGACTCTTCATGACCCCATTTAGGGTTTTCTTGGCAAAGATACTGGCTTGTCATTTCCTTCTCACAGATGAGGAAACTAAGGAAAACAGGGTTAAGTTACTTGCCCAGGGTCACACAGCTCTTAAGTGTCTGAGGCCAGATTAGAACTCAGGTCTTCCTGACTGTAGGCCCGGTACTACTTTTATACAGGACGCCCCCATGTGTTAGTTAAACTTTATATAGGATGCCCAAAAGCCTTAGTTAAGCTGTGAAAGCTTAAAACTGCACTAAGACTTTTGGGGCATCCTGTATTTGACGTGATAGACATTATTTTTAAGGATAATCAATAATAGAATATTTTGCACCCTATTTGTGTCCACTGTGCATTTCTCCGCTGATCCTTGAGTGCCCTACAGCTTTGATTCATTCAGGATGCTGATGTTCCTAATGGTATTCCTGGGAATGGCAACAAGCATTTATTAAGTGTTTATTTATTAAGAACGATTGGGCAGCTAAGGTGGTGCAGTGGATAGAGAGCTGATCCTGGAGTCTGGGAGAACTGAGTTCAAATCAGCCTCTGATGCTTATGAGCTGTATGACCCTGGGCAAGTCACTAAACCTCTCTGCCTCGGTTTCCTCATCTGTAAAATGAGGATAATAACACCTGCCTCCCAGGGTTGTTGTGGAGATCAAATGAGATCAAGCGCTTACCATAGTACCCAACACATACTATGTACTATATAAAAGTTACAATCCTTATTAATATTATTATTACTTACTATCGGCCAGGTACTAGCTAAGCCCTAGAAATACAAAGAAAGGAAAAATCGTGGTCTCTGCCCCCAAGGGGCTCGCATTCTAATGAGTGAGTCCGCATACAAATGACCATGGAGATATAAGCTATGGAAAGAGTTTACAGTGGTGGATTAGGGGGTTGGGGACTGAAGAAAGCCAAAGAAAGTGCGAGTCAGAGCCAAGGAAAGTGAGCCTTATAGGCATGAGAAACAGTGACCAGAGTAAAGGCACGGGATTGGAAGGTGTAGTGTCATATATAAAGAAGAGCAAAGACGCAAAACAAGCAAATTAAAGGACAGAGTATGTGAAGGGGAGAAAAATGTAAGAAAACTACAAATGTAGGAAAGGGCCAGACTGCAAAAGTTTTTTGTTTGTTTTTTGCTTTTTTGGGGGAGGGGGATAGAGGCAGGGCAGTTGGGGTTAAGTGACTTGCCCAAGGTCACACGGCTAGTTTTGTGTTAAGTGTCTGAGGCCGGATTTGAAGTCAGGTCCTCCTCCTGACTCCAGGGCCAGTGCTGTATTCACTGTGCCACCTAGCCGCCCCTGCAAAATATTTTAAAAGCCAAATAGAGGATTTTATGAATAAAGGAATGAAAACATAATTAAGTGATGTAGCCAACTACTATACTAAGTTCTAGATATACAAATATAAGTAAAATAATCCAGTGATACATTTTAATAACCAACACATATATGGTATAACAGCCAGAGAGAGTAGTATTTTGGATAAGGGAATCAGAAAGAATCGTGATTGCAGCCATAAGGTAATTGATTGGTGCATCCTTTTCAGGAAAAGTAGCATTGATTTGACTATTTTCAGAGCTAGAGTTGAAGTAAGAATGATGGCATATAGTTGAAAGCAGAAAAGTTGCATGGTCAGAGAAGGAGCAAGATTTTTATGGGTTTTCATCAAGCATACCCTTGAAACTTGCATATACCCCTCTTATAAATCTTTATATGGATGAAAAAGTATGCCTATAAGCCATTGGATGGTGATATTTCTCTAGTTGCCTTTTGGAGGGTAATTTTATCATTGCTACCATTTTCTCTCCATTCTTTTGGTATCATGCCCACTTTGAAATCTTAAAATAAATCCTGGGGTGCATTATAAAATTCTTTTGCATCTGGTACTGATTTCTTCTTTGTGTATTTGGTCGAGTCTAGTTGCTTTCCCCAACTTACTGGTCTTCTACTTCCTCGCTTAGAAGCATGGATTTTGAGGCGATGGTTTCAGTGTCACCCAGGATAACAATATATTGTTATGGAGATGTGTCAAATCTATTCCATTTGTCGTCTCTCTTTTGAGTTCATCTATAAATGCTCTTGGAATGATTTGGCTTAGTTGGGTCTTCCTAAACTAAGCTTTCTATAGGGTTGTCTTTTCTTCCACTGGTTTAAAAAAACCAAAAAAAATCTTTTGTGAGACAATATCCTCCATAATCTGCCACCATTCTGTACTGTGACATTTTGGAAATGTACTTACATTGAAAATATTAGCCTTTACCACCATGTTTCTTCATGTAGCATGGACACTCAATGTTTGCTGCCTCACAACTTCTAGACTTTTTTGATCCCCTCATTGTAGTGAAGTTTCCTTTGATTTTTACCATTTCAGAAAGGTTTAACCAGCATCATTGTGGTTAACTTCTCTCCTTTTCTCATTTTTCAGTGTTATTAGTTTCTTCAAATATGCCAATTTGGAGCTGTCAAAATTACATGGAATGCCATCTTCCTGTCATTATCCTTAATTGGAATTTGGTTTTTTTCTTACCTTTGATTTAAATTGGTCTTTGGTTTGACTAAGCTTAGCTGATTTGTAAATTCCTATTCCATTAGTAAACAGTCATTTCCTCTTTTAAGACATAGTCAGTTTCTTTCCTTCTCTTCTCTTCTCTTCTCTTCTCTTCTCTTCTCTTCTCTTCTCTTCTCTTCTCTTCTCTTCTCTTCTCTTCTCTTCCCTTCCCTTCCCTTCCCTTCCCTTCCCTTCCCTTC